>NC_056733.1:1611287511-1611598761 GCF_019279795.1 Protopterus annectens | reverse complement strand
TCTACTAGTGACACAGAGATGACCCCTGGGGTAAACCTACGATCTCCCATCCACTTGTCAAGATTTCTCCTGAAGAGAGTCAGTGAGGGGCTCTGCCTAACATGAACTGGGATTCTGTTCCAGAGTATGGGAAGCCTCTGAGTTATGAATCTGTCCCTCCAGCATGTCCTATTCATATTTGTGCTGAGGTTTAAATCTTTAGCTCTCGTGGTTCTGATGGATTTGGATTTTTTGAGGTGGAGCATGTCCATCAATTCCTGATTGGACATGGCCTTGTATGTCAGGCACAGATCACCTCTGAGCAGGCGGTATGCTACTGAATAGAGCTGGAGTTTCTTTAGTCTGGCAGCATATGACATATGTTGGAGACCCTTGATCCTCTTGGTGAGGTACTTTTGGGGTCTCTCTAGCTGTTGCAAGTGCCGGGTGAGGTACATACCAAATGGGGCATTGTACTCAATCATGGGCCTGATAAGGGAGGAGTATATGGGGTACAATGACCTCCTTTCATCTGGATGTGAATCCCTTCATGATAAGGTGGGCAAGGTAGAAAGTCTTTCTAACCACTTTGGCAACATGGGTGTCAAATGAGAGGTCACTATCGACTTGAGTCCCCAGGTCTCTGATTACTTTTTCCGTACTCAGTGGGTTACTGTCTATGTGATAATTTGTGGGTAATTTGTTTTTCCCAAAGGGGATGACTATACATTTTTTGGCATTTAGTTTAAGGCCATGACTCCGGCACCAGTTGTCCGTTTCAGTGAGGCCTTTCTTTAGGATGTATGTGTCAGCTGGTGTATCGACTATGGTGCCTAGTTTGCAGTCATCTGCAAACTTTGTCAGCCACAACCCTCCCATGTTTGCTTTCACATCTGAGAAATAAATGCCGAACAAGAGGGGTCCCAGGACAGAGCCCTGTGGGACACCACTTGTGACTGGTTTTGAGTATGACATGGCTCCAGTGATTTTGACTTTATGGGTTCTATCCTTTAGCCAGTTTGCCACCCATCTTGTGACATATGGATTTACATTTAAGCTGTTGAGCTTGTCTATGATGCCAGAGTGGGGTATTGTGTCGAAAGCTTTAGCCAAGTCCAGGTAGGCTGTATGGACTGCTTTGCCCTCGTCAATGGCTCTAGTGACTGCTTCGAAAAAGTCAACCAGGTTCAAAAGGCAGGATCTGCCCTTTACAAAGCCGAACTGGGTGGGATCAAGTGTCTGTAAGTCCCCAATGTCTCTGTTTATGAGTTCCATAATGATTCTTTCCATAGCTTTGCAGACCAGGCTGGTTAAGCTTATGGGGCGGTAGTTACCAGGGTCTGTAGAGGTGCCTCCTTTGTGGAGTGGGACTACTGTTGCTGTACGCCAGTGTTCAGGTACATATCCTGTAGTAAGGCTAAGGTTAAATATCATTTTTATGTGCGGGTTTAGCTCCTCTTGGAGTTCACGTAGCACGCAACCCGGGATACCGTCAGGTCCCATTGATGCTGTGTTTTTAGCTTTGCTGAGGGCGGTTCTCACCTGAACATCTGAGATGACAGGGAGGTTACATTCAGCTGGGATAAGTATTTCTTCTTTTGGGGGTGAGGGAGGGGAGAAATTTGCACTGAACCTGTCTGCCAGAATGTTGGCAATATCTGTGGGTTCAGTGTATTTTTTGTCATTGTGAACTAACTCTGAACATATCTGAGGGTTTCCGCCCAGGTTTCTAACAGAGCTGAAGAAGGCCTTGTGGTTATCTTTAGTGTCCATAGCGATTTTTCTCTCAAAGTTGGCCTTGGATGTTTTTATGAGATAATGTAGCTTTCTACTAGTGCTGATCAGAGATGCCTTCTCTTTATGGGATTTTGCTCTGTCGTGCAGTAGCTTCCTTCTTTTGTTATACAATTTGTTTATGGCTTAATTTGACTATCCACTTTATTTCCAAGTTTTCCATTCTTACCCTAACATCACCACCCCTCATATTATCAAAGCATTTATCTAGCACCCTGAAGACAAAATAATGTTGTATACTGGTCTCTTTAATATGCTTAGCTAAAGCATTAAATAAACTTCCCTTTTTAATATGATATACATGCTCTCTAATTCTGTCTCATAACAGTCTGTCTGTTTTCCCCACATAGAATTTATTACAAATTTTACAAGTAGCTAAACATGTAGGGAATCGCACCTAGCACTAACCTTAAACATATGTAAAACCCCTGAATCTGGATGTAAAAAATCCGTATCCACATTTATATATTTACAATATTGACATTTGGTGCAAGGTTTGGTTCCTATTTTACTATTCTGTATATTAAAATCTCTAGGACCACACAGTTGCCTTTTTAAGGACTTCTTATTCTTAAAGGTAAACTCTGGAAATGCACCCACTACTTACTTGTCTATCTGAAGTCAAAATACTCCAGTGTTTATTGATGATGTTCGTATAGCTTCCTATATTTCTGGAGTAACCAAAGCATAACTTTAGTGGCTGTGCATTAATAATCTGGCTTTTTGTACTGCCTTCTAAAGGTTTAGAAAAATATGGCTTTGCTCTAGTGTGCCTCATATTCTTTACTGTATTAACACTTGAGTCAATCAATCTCTGTTCATAGCCCCTGTCTAATAGATCTGCCTCTATTCTATCTAACTGTGTTACAAAATCATGTTCCATGGCATTAAGCCTGGAAGCTCGATATACTTGATTTTGTGCTACGTTTCTAAAAATAAAATGAGGATGCATGCTATCTCTTCTAAGAAGATGATTAACATGACATTCCTTCCTAAACATTCTAATGTTTAATTAACCACTTATTTCCTGTATAATGAGGACATCTAAAAAACTTATTTCTTTATCAGAGTAATTCAGAGTAAATTTAAGAAAACTTGTTGATGTATTAATATAATTGACAAACCTTTCCAATTTCTCTATAGATCCTCCCCATAACATAAAAAGGTCATCTACAAATCTGCGATAAAACAAAATATCATTGCCAAATACACCCTTCTCTAAAAAATTATTTTCCCATTCCAGCATTACCGCATTAGCATAGCTATTTGCACAAGACTTTCCCATGGCAACGCCTTGGCATTGCCAATAAACCTTGTCTTTAAACACAAATGCATTCTTCTCCAATACAAGTTTCATTAACCTGCAACTCAACTCTATCTTATTGTCATCATAATCCCCACCTTTGTACATCAAATCAGCCACACTTTTAAT
This sequence comes from Protopterus annectens, assembly GCF_019279795.1. Taxonomy (NCBI): domain Eukaryota; kingdom Metazoa; phylum Chordata; order Ceratodontiformes; family Protopteridae; genus Protopterus; species Protopterus annectens. The sequence continues at coordinate 1,611,595,556 of NC_056733.1, read as the reverse complement.
TCCATATTCATTAGGTATAACAGTAAACAGTGAGACAACATCAAATGTAACAAGTAATACTTGTTTTCTTTTTGAACATTCACAAAATTTATAGAGGTCCCTAATGAACTGTTCAGTGTCCTTTAGAATATAAAGTGAATTATTGATAAGAGTTCTCAAAGATTTTTCCAGATATATGGAGATGGCTTCAGTACACCAATTCCTACCTGACACAATTGGTCTCATTGGGGGATTATCTTTATTTTTATGTATCTTAGGAAGGCCTTGTACCAAGGGAATAGTAGATAATAAAGTATTGGAACAAGCTTTCATCCAAAATATTCATATTAACCATCAATTTTAACTGTTTATGAATATGCTCAACCATGCCGTTTACTTTTACCAAATTAATTGGTTTATAAACAATTTCATCCTTTAAAAGAAGAAGCATTTTCTTATCATAGTCATCCCTATCAAGGACGACTATGAGTTCCCCTTTATCCGCAGGACGTATCATAATAGACTGATTTCTTTTCAGATTTTTTAAGGCAATGCATTCATCTTTAGATAAGTTATGCCATTTCTTCTTATCATTTAACATTTCCTGTTCATAAAAAGTTTTATAAGCATCATCAATACATATTTTCTCAAATGTGGGAATCATTTGTGTTTTCCTTCTGCCTACCAGTAATCATTCACAGTTGCAATCCATTAGCAACAAACACTGAGGGAGTACCTGCACTATGTTTACATTTGCAACACAGAACCAAGAATCTGGGATTCAGCAATTCTAATAAGTTCACACCTCGTTTGCATCTTCACAGTGCTCACAGCCCAGAATCTACACTACTAAAAGGGAAAATTGTAGCTAGGTAACCTAAAAGTAAGGAGATTTGTTTGTGTGGATAACACTATTACTTTGGATTTATCTGCACAGAAGACTACTGATCTTGATAAGGTATGATTGCATTTTTCAGTTATATACTGGATATAGTAAGATGTCACTTAGAAAAATATTTTTATGTATGTATTAGCAAACTTCTTAGAAGTTTACTGATAGGATAGGTATTTTTGTCAGGGCATTTTACTTTCTCAGATGCACAGCCTTATTAACTTTCATTGCAAGTATTACTGTCACTGTGATGTCCCCACTCTAGGCCAGCAATCAAAGAGTCTGAATTCTCATCACTGACACTGCAGAGGGACGTTCACTTGGAATACAAATGCATACACTCATCATTTCCATATACGCACCTCTCTGCATCAAGCACAATTTCCCTTAAGAGCACAAAATCAGCCCAGTTCTCTCCGTCCCTCCCCCAGGTCCCCAGTAAGGCTCCCCATTCAGACAGATGCAGAGTTAAGTCCTCAGCTGAGTGCCCAGGCCAAGTCCTCCACCACTCTCTCTGTGAAACCAATGCTTTGCATCCCTGCTGCAAGTAGCTGACACACAAACCCATTAAGAATTAGTTTTCACACACACATACACACACACACACACACACACACACACACACACACACACACACACACACACACACACACACACACACACACACACACACACACACACACACACACACACACACACACACACACACACACACACACAGGGGAAAGGCTGGCACAGATTACCCTGTCTACCAACTTTGCCCAGACTATAATGTAGATTCACTGCCACCAGTCAGCTACTATAAGGCTCTTAAAAGGGTATCTCATTATACTGAGTGAAATTAATATTAATACACATGGTAATGTTACCCAAACAGCAAGGCTTTCAGGAGTGGTCAGAGTTATCACCAAATACATATATGCAAATACTCTCAAAGCTTAAATATTTTCTAAAAGGACCAGCCACAAAGAAAAGTTTAAATATATTTAATAATAAGTAATAAAAGAACATGAAAATGCTAAATATCTATTTACAGTAAACACCAGAGTTTCAGCCACAGGAAATATTAAAAACAACACAGTTGGAAAGATTCACACAATTACAAAAAAACAATACTTAACTAATCTCACTATATTTTCCTGAATAATCTAAAGAATACTACTCTCTGGTCACTTACTAGAGCAAGGCAAAATTAAGTGGGTGAGTGGTCTTCCTCCTTTCTCAGGTTCCAAGAACAGACTGCCAAGTCTGACTAAGAGACTTCTCTTTTTACTATGTAAATATTATTTCAGAGTAAATTACAAAATGACATCACATATATCTGGTAATCTGACTTCTGGTTCCCACACTATCATCAACACTAGAAGCTGCCAGGATTTTAGCACCTTAATGTCAATAATACATACACAATCACAATCTCTGATTATGTAGCCCAGGCAGGTATGACCCTGACCTTGAGCAGTATCCTACCTTCACCAAGAATGATGCCACAATACAGAGATAAGATGATCAGCTTTAACAATTGGCTTAAACTCTGGTGTCATTCAAAGGGGATCCAATGTCTGTCTGCCTGGGATGACATGCTGGACAAGCCACGCTGCTTCGCAAGGGACGGCTTGCACCTGTCACCCCTGGGATTCCGGATATTGGCAAAGGCTCTTGCCACCCCCATAGTGCCTTTTTAGGCAAGGCTCAAATTCTAAACCTACCACCCTAGAACACAAAAAGGAAAAACTAAGGGTAATGCTGCTCAATGCCAGAAGTCTAAATCTCAAAATGCACGCACTCAAGGCCCTTCTCAGTATGGAGAACATCGATGTCTGTGCAGTGACAGAAACCTGGTTCAAGGCTCCTGAGAGCACCCCAGCACTATCAGGTTTTACCTCTTATCATGCGTTCCGCCCCAAAATCCGGACAATACCAAGAAAGGAGGGGTATCCATATTCATCAAAGACACCCACACCTCAAGACTGGTGGCAACGCACGATGCATCGGAGACCATCCAGGTGCAATTAACCATAGGCAAGACTGCTCTGCAAATTGTAGCATGTTACAGGCCACCCTCACAAACTCAGGAACCTCACATGGCCTTCCTGAAAACACTAGAGGGATAAATGTATCACCAAACACCATCATACTAGGTGACTTCAATTACCCTAATATAGACTGGGAACACTACTCAAGCCCAAACACCCTAGCCCAAAAGTTCCTGGAATTCATAAACTCAAATGCCATGGAACAACTAGTCACCATCCCCACAAGAGGAGAAAACATACTTGATCTCATCATCACGAACATGGGAGCACAATGTTCAACACCGAAGTATACCCCTCACTGGTGAGATCAGATCACAAACTAATCTCGCTGGAGGTCCTCATCCCACCCCCACCTGAAATAAAAAAGACCACAGTAAAGAACTTCTCGAAAGCCGACTTCACACTTCTAAAGACTAGTGTGGTCTCCTTTAAGGCCCCGAGCGGAAAACAGTACTCAAGCCGCTGAATCACTTACAAATGCCTTCTACCAGCACCTGCAGGACTGCATGGATAAGGCAATCCCAAGCAAAACAAAGACTCTTTGTACCAAAGGCAAGCGTCCACTCTGGTGGACCCCAGCCATAAACAAACTCTACAACAAAAGGAGGAAGCTACTACAAGATAGAGCAAAATCCTTAAAAGGTAAGACACCCTTGAGCACTATAAGTAAAAAACTAAGAGCTCTCATAAAATCATCCAAAGCAAATTTTGAGAGAAAAATAGCTAAAGACTCAAAAGACAATCATAAGGCCTTTTTTAGCTATGTTAGAAACCTGGGAGGAAACTCCCAGATATGTCCAAACACAAATGCCAAGAGGTCCAGCAAGACAAACAACGTTCTCAGTAGAAAAACCACTTTAATGTGAGGAGCAAAGCTTTCGGATAAAATCCTTTATCAATACTGAAAATACAAATGCAAATGCAGAGTATATATAGGTCTAAAAAAGTCATATGACCAGCAGCCAAGAAGTCACATGACCCAAACATTAAAAGAAAACATGTAGAAATAAATAAATATGCAAAGCTAAAAAATGCAACAGCATAATGCATACATGAAAACAAAAAACATTTAAAAAAGGAAGAATGTATATTTTTTAAAAAAGGAAGAATGTATATTTTTAAAAAAAAGCTAAGTTTTAACCTAAAGATCACATGTACAATCATATACAAAAAGAGAAAATCTCATAATCTAGATCTACTCATTCTGACCAAAATAGGTTTAAGGCTGACAGTACTATTCAAACCAGGGGGTGAGTCACCCATCAATCTAATTATCCAGTTGTATTCTTTAATTTCTAATTTGTTATTGATATCACCACCTCTGGGTGAGGGTGAAACATGGTCTATAGCTTTAAATTTAAATACATGCTGTTCACCAAAACATAGCCTGTGTTTATATAAAGCATTAGTGTCCACACATCTTCGGATTTCAGACTTGTGTTCTGTGATCCTATCTTTAAGTTTACGCGTGGTTTTACCCACATAGAAAGAGTTGCATAATACACAGGTAGCAAGGTAAACCACGTGGGTGGTGACACAAGTAGCAGTTACATTGAACCTAAACAGCCTCTTACTGACTGGGTGTTCAAAGATACCTAAATGTTCATCATCAATGTCATCACAGCATGAGCAGTTATAACATTTTCGTGTGCCCATAATGCTGGATGGATGTGTTGTGATATTTGTAGGAAAATCTTTGTAACAGAGGACACTCTTGAGGGTTCTCATGTTACGATATGCAAAAAATGGGACATTGCCCAGCATTGCTTTTAACTCTTCAGATGCCATCAAGATTAGCCAATTCTTATGGATAATACGTTTAATACATGGTGTTTTTGTACTAAACGAAGTAACGTATCTTACTTTCATCTCATTCTGGATGGACACATTGGGCAAGCCAACAGCTTGTGTTTCTATGGTGTCATTTAACATAACAGGGGCCACCCTCGACTTTCTTTCCTCTAGCACATTTAGTTTCTCATTATTTAAGGTGGTAGCATCATAACCACTGTTAGTGAAATCAGCTATCATCTCATTCAACTGTTCGGAGAAGCTAGGATCTTCCGTGTTAAACCTACTGGCTCTATAAAATTTTATATTATGCAACTCTTTCTATGTGGGTAAAACCACGCGTAAACTTAAAGATAGGATCACAGAACACAAGTCTGAAATCCGAAGATGTGTGGACACTAATGCTTTATATAAACACAGGCTATGTTTTGGTGAACAGCATGTATTTAAATTTAAAGCTATAGACCATGTTTCACCCTCACCCAGAGGTGGTGATATCAATAACAAATTAGAAATTAAAGAATACAACTGGATAATTAGATTGATGGGTGACTCACCCCCTGGTTTGAATAGTACTGTCAGCCTTAAACCTATTTTGGTCAGAATGAGTAGATCTAGATTATGAGATTTTCTCTTTTTGTATATGATTGTACATGTGATTTTTAGGTTAAAACTTAGCTTTTTTTAAAAAATATACATTCTTCCTTTTTTAAAAAATATACATTCTTCCTTTTTTAAATGTTTTTTGTTTTCATGTATGCATTATGCTGTTGCATTTTTTAGCTTTGCATATTTATTTATTTCTACATGTTTTCTTTTAATGTTTGGGTCATGTGACTTCTTGGCTGCTGGTCATATGACTTTTTTAGACCTATATATACTCTGCATTTGCATTTGTATTTTCAGTATTGATAAAGGATTTTATCCGAAAGCTTTGCTCCTCACATTAAAGTGGTTTTTCTCTTAGGAAACTCCCAGATATGCACAGAACTAGTTCAAAATGATGTGAAGATTACTGATCCTACAGACATTGCCAACATACTGGCTGACAGGTTCAGTGCAAACTTCTCCCCCTCCCCTCCAAAAGGAGAGATATCTATACCAAGCGATTGCAGCCCCCCAACCATCTCCAACGCCCAAGTGAGAACTGCTCTCTCCAAAGCAAAAAACACAGCATCCATGGGACCTGATGGTGTCCCCGGCTGTGTGCTCCACGAACTCAACGAGGAATTAAACCCACAGCTAGGACAGCTGTTTAATCATAGTCTTACCTCTGGATACGTACCCAGGGAGTGGTGCACTGCAACTGTGGTCCCACTTCACAAAGGCGGTGCCTCCACCGACCCTGGAAATTACCGTCCCATTAGCTTGACAAGCCTTATCTGCAAAGCCATGGAGAGGATCATAATGGACCTCATAAATAAAGACATAGGGAATTTGCAGACTTTGGATCCATCCCAGTTTGGCTTTGTCAAAGGCAGATCATGCCTTCTAAACTTGGTTGACTTTTTCGAAACAGTCACCAAAGCCATTGATGAGGGAAAGGCAGTCCATACAGCCTACCTCGATCTGGCGAAGGCCTTCGATACAATACCCCACTCGGGTATCATTGAAAAACTCATCAGCTTAAATGTTAACCAAGATGGGTTGCAAACTGGCTGAGTGACAGAACCCACAGAGTCAGAGTTGCTGGCGCCATGTCAGACTCAAAGCCTGTCACAAGTGGTGTACCACAGGGCTCAGTCCTGGGCCCACTCTTGTTTGGCATTTACTTTTCCGAAGTACAAGCAAACACAGGAGGGTTATGGCTGACAAAGTTTGCAGATGACTGCAAACTGGGCGCCATAGTAGAAAACACATCTGACACAGATATCCTTCAGAAGGGTCTCACAGAAACGGATAACTGGTGCCAGAGCCATGGCCTAAAGTTAAATGCCAAAAATGCATAGTCATACCCTTGGGAAAAACAAGGTTACCCCTAGCTACCAAATAGGTGGCAATCCACTGAGCACAGAAGAAGTTATCAGGGACCTGGGGACCCAGGTTGATAGTAGTCTGTCATTCGACACCCATGTAGCTAAAGTAGTTAGGAAGACCTTCTACATTGCCCACCTTATCATGAAGGGATTCTCATCTAGATCAAGGGAGGTCATAGTCTCCCTATACTCATCACTCATCAGACCAATGATTGAGTACAATGCCCCATTCGGAATGTATCTGACCCGACACATGCAGCAGCTGGAGAGGCCACAAAAGTTCCTCACCAAAAGGATAAAGGGTCTCAAACATCTGTCCTATGCTGCCCGACTGAAAGAACTCCAGCTCTATTCAGTCGCCACCGCTTGCTCAGAGGTGACCTTTGCTTAACATACAAGGCCATGTCAAACCCAGATTTGATGAATATGCTTCACCTCAAAAAATCTAGATCCGTCAGAGCCACAAGGGCGGGAGACTTAAACCTCGACACGGCTATTAATAGGATGTGCTGGAGGGATAGATTCATCACCCAAAGACTCCCTATGCTGTGGAATAAAATCCCGGTATATGTGAGGCAGAGCACCTCGCTGGCCTTGTTCAAGAGAAATCTTGACCAATGGATGGGAGATCGCAGATATACCCCAGGGATTACCTCAGTGTAACTGCTCAACAGAGGCACAGCAAAATAATGGGTATAGTTCCCCATACTAAAGGGGTGGCGTAAGCCACAAAACTATGGGCTAGGCTTGTAAATGCCCTCGGGCAGATAGCCTAGTATGAACCTATGAACCTATGAACAAGAGCATTGCTCAGATCTGGTGCAGCTGCTGGAAGTCATAAAGCAAGTACAAGCTTGTACTCTTCCTACAAAGACTAACACACTATGCTTCTTACAAACATTGTGTCTCTGGCTTCATTCAAAACTGTGCGATAACATCTTTATGCCCTAGGCCCAGTAATTTAATTTCTTAACTATTTTTAAGTTTGAGATTAACCTTTTCTCTTCTAGTATCCTCTGTTAAAACATATACATTTAAACAGTTACAATAATGCATGTATAGTTCTTTTCTTTCCAGCAGGGCACACCGTTGATACATTTTTCACACAAGCATCTGTACAAATCAGTTTGATATTCAAATAACAAATAACTCTTTACAAAATTCCAGCTAGCTGTGCTGGCATATGTTACACATCCACTGCCCTACGTCTCCAGCATAGTTGGCAGTACCTCCTCTCTAAACAGCTACAAATGTTTCTCTTTACAGTCTTCTGTTATTTCATTGAAATGTACATGTTCTTTATTATCAATGGCACATGGGTTTTAGCATTCTACGATGGCACATAGACACCTCTAGGGGAGTGCTGGCCAGAGGTAGTGGTGACTGGCAATTGCATAAAAATGAATGTTCTGTGTACATATGTTTTTAAAGACAGTTTTTTGATAGTACTTATAACAGTTCACTAATGTTTTATTCCTTTGTTTGTAGTAAAATGTCATTTGCCTGTTGTTTTGGAGGTAGGGGAGCAACGTTCAATTTCTGTGTTGGCACAAACAAAAAAATTGTTTGTACAGGGGTTTGCTTTGCTATTGTTACTCCCCTTGTTTTGGATCCAACCTTGCTTTGTGTGTGACTGTGATATGTTACAACCACATAAATCCTTCTTTTTTATATTTGAATATCTTGAAAGTATTTTGTTTCTTCAGTGGGTAATATTGAAAAACTACCTATGTGTTATATTTCAGCAGGACATTTATTTATGTGCATTATCCTTCATTTGTGTTTTATGTCACCTTGGACTATGGCACTCAGGTGTCCCAATCCCTGCAACCCCCCTTTCAGTGACCCTGAAAATAATGTTATTGTGCAAGCATTTAGGCAACATGGTGGGTTTCTGCTTAAGACAGGATGTAGGGATATGTCAGGAAGAATGCAAATTTGGCAGCAGATAGTAGGCGATGTCAGCACTGCTGGGGGCCATCATATGGTCAATGACATGATTTCATCTGCCCAGAAGAGAGAGGCTGCAGTGGCCCATGAACAGATGGCTACCAGGGGGGTCTGCTACAGATCCCCCACTGACACCAAAAGAAGAGTTCCTGTCCACTGTCAGGAATCCAGAGACCTCAGTGGAAAGTGCACAACAGCATGTGATTGATGTTGGTGTTGTTGTTTCTCAGAGGACAAGTATGTCCCAGGAGAAGCTTCCAGGTAGGCTTCCCTATGTCAGTTTTTAAATATTTCTTGTATAGAAAAATATTGATAGCAATACTTAAGCTTGTTTAACATTTTGTGGGAGGGGGCCAGTTATAGAGTGATACAGTTAACAACACATTCTGATTCATTGCACATGGGCTTCAGGTGGATGTTTCATCCAAGTTTCTGTCAAATGTATTGTTAATGGACATATAAAAGGACAAAAATGTTTCAATCATGTTATGGTTAATTGTGATTATGGTGTCCTTGAGAAATTGAAATTTGAAAAATAAATCCAGCACCTGTTTGTGAAGGTTTGAGCTTTTTTGTGTAGTTCTTGGTTTCGTTTGGTTTTGTGGATTTACATTATGGTGTCCTTACCTTTGCTTAACTTCTTCCAGGACCATCTTTTCTAGGAACTGTGGAGTCATTTGGTAAGTCAAACTTTTTTTTATTTCAGTACTGATGAGCAGTTCACAAAAACATTTATTTTATCCATATGTGTGATGTGGGTGTCAGGACTATGTGCATAATGCTGTACTGTCTGTAATAGTGGCACCACTGTTAGTTTGTTAGCATATATTGAACTGTAGTAGAGTAGCTATTAATTTCTTTCCTGTCTGTTGCTTATTATCACAGATGAGCAAACAGATGCACAGTTGGGGGGTGCAGAGGTTAAATCTGACACAAAGGTTGATATTTAGCCACCCCCTGTAATTCTATCAGACACAGTCAGTAGGCCTATGCCAACCCATTCCAGTGAGCCCTCAGATATTGGACAGGTGGAAAGTGAGACACTCCATCAGGGTAGTATGGTTACTGCAGCTGCAGTGCCTGCTGACCCTGGCCAAAGCCAAAGTGTGAGCAAGGTGCCACAGAGGATGGTTGTTAGGGGTGCTCGGATGATGCCTGCTATCCATCCTCCACCTGATCCAGGTGTGTCTTTCCCTACCACTTGATGTATGTTTAGGGCCATCATGGAGGCACAGGTACATTCTAATAGGGTCTCTGAAGAAATGTTAGGGTTGTAGATGTGGCACAGTCTGACAAACAATACTGCCTCCACCATGTTGCTGATTCAATAGATTGGACAAATGGCATGTTGGAATGGGCAGTGTCTGTGATGGAACGTCTGCTCGGAGGAGGATGGCATCCAGGTGGGTGTAGATCAGCCACATCATCTGATGCTAGCTGATGTGGCCATGCTCGATCATGCTCCCATAATGGCACTACTTCCACCACTCCATCAGTGGTTGAAGTGTCCACACCCAGAAGTGGCAGGCCATGGGGTCATTCTTCTGGCTGTACTCTTGAGGAGAACTCAACCAGCAGACATTAGTCATGCTCAGATAGCAGCAGTGCATCTGACCATGGGCCTGGATGTTCCAGTGCAACTTCTGGCAGAGCCAGTCCTCATGGTCAGGTACAATGATGATGAACTGCCACCTCTACCTTGCACGCTTCACACCTGTCTAACATACCAAGACATAGAGATAGCACAGTGCCCGACTCTGTTCTTGCAGTCACTCACACCCATACAGACACATACACACAACAGATACATGGTTCAGTCATGAGGCTTAAAGCTCATTCTATCTCAGTGGCCATTTGATACTTTATCCAAATGTTTACCTGTTTCTCTTTCTTACTCACATGCACTTAATTACCTTTTGTGTCTGCCTAGGCTTCCTGCCTCCCTCACACACACACACACACACACACACACACACACACACACACACACACACACACACACACACACACACACACACACACACACACACACACACACACACACACACACACACACACACACACACACACACACACACACACACACACACACACACACACACACACACACCTCCCTGTGCAAGTGAGTCTAACTGTGCCATATCCTTCTTTTTTATCTTTTGGATTCAGGAATACATAAGCTTTGTGTCTGATGTTCAGGGTGCATAGTTGACTTAATGCTTAGTATATCTGTGTTTGTGATGCTGGTTTTGCTAACTGCACTGCTTTCTTACTGTTTACATGCCTCCCACACTCTTACAGCAACAAAGCTGGACCAAGCCATTAATAAAAGTGGAACAAAGGCTGAACTATAGGGAAACTTTTTAAATATTTTGGTCTTACAAAGTTAGATAGTTGATTGAAACAAACAGTTTTTGCATCGCTATTTTTAAGATTTTTCTGAGGGATATGAAGTCTGAAACTGAAATGTGTGTCATTCATTTCTAACTTCTCTCTTTAATGATTTGTCAGTGCAAAAGTATAGGCCAAACTGAGGACATTAGGTGACCATCAGTACTTTTGAGAGGTATGAATGTTTGAATCTTTGATACTGGAGGCCTATTACTTGATAGAGGACACATGTATTCACATTAAATCATTGTTGTCACATATTGAAGTCATTGCTGTTCAAATCAAATACCTTTTACTTACTTACATTACCAAGTAAAAGTATGTAATGATATGCCATTTATTTGTATTATTACACATTTTTTAATATTCCAGGTTCAACACTTACCTTGTATATCCAGCAGTTTCTACAGTCTTAGCTCAGGACTTAGTCTGTCTGATGCTTGGAGTGCACAGCCATTACATGAGGAGGTAAAGGTTGTGAGTATTGCCTGACATCAATGTTACTGTGTGTACATGCTTAGGATGAACATTTTAGCTCCTTATGTGGTAAGTAAATGTGCTATGCATTGCCTCTTAGCCAGTGCAAGTGCATATTATGCATTCACTCCTACATCTGCCTACACCCACAGCAGCTTCTAGTTCCCTTTTTGACTCCTTAACTGTACGTGGCTGTCGTGATCTTGCCAGTGGTGGCAGGATGTGTACCTCTTACCCTTGTTGATCCTGCTGAAGCTCTTTTCTCAGGATAATGTTGTGAAGCATAGCACAGACATTGAAGATTTTAGTACATGTATGTGGATTGCAATCCAGGGCTCCCCCAGATGTATCTAGGCACTGGAACCAAGAATTCAGCAGCCCAAACACATGTTCTATGATATTTCTTATTTGAGCCTGCGCCTCATTATAGAATTCTTCAGTCAGTGTTTGTGCATTTCTGATGGGTGCCATCAGCCTCAATTCCAGTGCATAAGCTTCCTTCCCCAGTAAATGACCCTGTGGGATATCATCCCTAGTACACATCGCATACAGTTGGGAGTTGTGCCAGATATGTGAGTCATGATAACTGCCTGGGCTGCCCGTACACATATTCAAGATGATTCCCTTAGTGTTACTTGACAATTAATGGAGGGAAGTCCTTTCTATTTATGTATACCCTTCAATATTCCCCAGATAGTGCCTTGATTTCTATATGTGTACAGTCTATGGCATCCAATACTTTAGGGTAGTGTGCTACAGGATAGAACTCCTGCATATTTGTGGCCCTGTACTCAGGTGTATGGGAAAATATATGTGGTCACTGGCATGTTGGAGCATAGCATTCAGGAATTAACAGAGGATCCTGGAAGCTGATGCCTGTAACACCATAGGTTCCTGTAGTTAAAATTCTAAGTGCTACACATACCTTTGTCTCCACCGATACTGGTTCCCTTTGGTTTGCCCCTAGTCTGAGTTGAGGACAACAGAGGTTGCAGAGTTCATGTAGTTTTTCTCTATCCACCCTGTAGTGCTCTGCAATTTCCACCTCATGCAGATTGTGATAAGTCAAATAAGGTCTAAAAACTCTTCTCCTTCTTGGCCTTGGTCTATTAGCAGCAGCAGCAGCATAGACTTCAGCCTTTTGCTATTACACATAAATTAAAGTAACAGCAGCACCTAACATTGTTTCTGTGTAAATTCATTTCTGTGGCTGCATTCCAATAGGTTTTGGAATTCACAGGGAAAACCAGCACTGAGTCTACATGGTTGCTTTATAGTTTGTTGACTAGCTTCTCCATCTTGGGTTGGTTGATTAGTATACATTTCAACTGCTTATGCTGTAATTAGCATACCACGGTGTTTACCATGTTTGCACAGCTCCTTACTGAATCCAAAACTGCACTACTGTGTGAGAGTCGTGCCACAACAGGTACACAATCCTAGCGGCTGTGTAGGATTTATTGAATCTGCCCCATAGTTTTACTTTTTGTTAAGTTTGTAGAGATATTTGAAATATTTCTGGTCCTTAATCATCTAATTAGTCTTGGAGGATGTGAGAAGCACAATAACAAACTGAGAAATTGTTACTGTTCTTCCCAAAATGCATTAGAAGTGAACTAAGCTAAATCAGATTAAAACTGTAATAATTGTTTAAAAGATAAAAGTAAAAAAAAATTGCATTGTACTTGCCCAGTTAAGAAAATGTAATGTGTAAAAGAGACTGCAATATGGTATATAACAGAATTTGCCACTGTGAAACTGTATTATAGTTTGAAAGGGAAACAAAGTATTGTTTCTGTGTTTACAGCTGCAAAGTCTGTTGTTTGAATATTCTGGATGGTCAAATGATGATGATGCATTATTTGGGCATCATCTTATTGAGACTCCTATCTTCCACCAGAACTATGTAACTGTGAAAACAGGAAGGGCATATTGTAAAATTCAGATTAGAGACACAGAAAATCCTGTTTGGGGATTTCATATACAGGGTCTGACTATTAATTAAAAAAGATTAGCAAGAGCTTTTTTTTTTTTTTTTTGCAGGCTTTTTACCCCTACTCTGTGTAGACCATAAGCTCACTCCCAGTCAGTCAGCTCATTCATGTCATTTCACCAGAGTGAGGATTGACCTGGAAAGGACATCATTTAGACAGCCATTGGAGCACTTCACAATTGCCTCATTTCTGTTCCTCAGCCCTCTGTTAAGTGACATTACCTCCAAGCAGCCCTTTCTAATGGTTTGGTGTGTGAGCAGTGGTCTCAACAGTCTCTACCAGGGAGACTGTACTGCCCAACAAAAGAGTATTTGGTTCAAACAGTGCCCTGGGCTGGTACTATGAACTTGTGTCCCCATGAACATGAAGAGCCAAAAAAATAAGAACTTCACTGTTATAACTTGACACAAGTAGGTGATTGGCTTATTACTATTTAGGATAGTGCAGTGGTGCAACAATAGTATTGTCACCTCACAGCAAGAGATTCGCCTGTTCAATTCTTGACTGGGGTGCCTTCTGTGCAGAGTTTGCATGTCCTCCCTGTATTCGTGTGGGTTTCCTCCAAGTGGTCCGGGTTTCCTCCCACTTTACAAAGACATGCATCTGGAGCATTTCTTCCCAGGCCTCTGCTGAAAATTGGCTTCATTCCAAGTTGGACTTCCCTGGTTAACAAATGTTAAATAAATAAATAAATGACAGTTAGATACATCATCCCTCCCTCTGGACATTCTTTCTACTAGAACACAAAATGACTGTCTAAGTTAGAGCAAACGATGCAGGAACTCAATGGACCTGCTTTATTGTAAGTTGTTTAAGCGGTTTCATCAGAATGTTGACAAAAGACTTCTTCAGAAATACCATTTCCTTAAATGAACTACATTAAATATCCCTCCCAAAACAACATTTGACCCAAGACAATCAATACAACCATTTCTTTGTTTAAAGAAAAAACACATAACATTCTTTAAAATTACATTAATTTATAAAGTGCATGCATAATTTTTAAAATCCAACTTGAATTACATTGATCAAATCATACTATATATGAATGACATTTAAGAACACTAACAGTAGATAGAGAGTCAATACGTCCAGGCAGCATACAGGCATTTAATCTAATTTTCCACCTCAGATCTTTAAACTCAATAAACTCAGTCCAAGGACCACTTCTTACATTTTTGATTACCACCTCTAGCCCCATGAAACCAAATTCATGCCCTGGGTTTTCTAGTACATGTTTCTATAGAGCATTATTGAGATTGCATTTCCTAATGTCATTCATGTGCTCATGCATCCTGTCACTGAATTTTCTCTGTGTCTTTCCAATATACAATCCATTACATTGTTTGCACAATGCCTCATAAATAATGTCCATGGTTTTACAATTACAAAAACATCTCATCTGAACACGAACCCCATTGATGGTAATAGCTTTACCTTCAATAACATGTTTACATAAATTACAAAATCCACATTTATGTGTGCCATTTTTTCTAGTGGCAGTGGCCAGTTCACTACACTCTCCATTTTCTAACAATTCTTTCAAACTCTTCCCCTTCCTGTATACCATTTTGATGTCAGCCCCCCCCATTATACTCTTCAATTCATGGAAACAAGAAAAAATATTCCAATTTTTCTTTAAAATCTTGTATACATGGGAACAGTCAGGGGAACAGGTCATAATAAATGACAAAGAGTATTCACTTTTTATTTTTCTGTTTGAGGCAACATCTGCAACAATAGCATTGTTTAAATCATTTATATTCACATTAACATATAATAGGGGAACATAAAACCCACTTGCCCTTTTGTGCTAAATTTCAATAAAAGCACTTCTAACTTATTCATAAGGATAGCCCCTAGCTACAAACATATTGGTCAAAACTTTGCATTCATTCTCAAAAGTTTCATCTTCAGAGACCATCCTGGTTAAACGTACAAACTGTCCTTTGACAATGCCTCTTTTTGATGCTCAGGATGGCAACTGTCAGTGCAAAAGACAGTTTGAGAAGGTGGGTTTTTTGTATATGTTACTGATTAACCTCTTGTTTTTCATATATTTTATAAGGTTCACATCTAGATATGAAATATCAGAGTGGCTCCACTGGGAAGTAAAAGTAAAAAAGGGATAGTTTGATTCAAGTATTCTAAAAAAAAAACGTTTAGTTCACCCTCTGTCCTACTCCACACAATAAAGATGTCATCAAGGAAATGCATATATAAATCCCAAAGAGGGGACTCTCCATACCTATCTAATACAAATTTCCTTTCCCATTGTAGCATTGCAATGTTGGCAAAAATGGGGGCACATGCTGCCCCCATTGCAAATCCCTTCTTTTGAAAAAAGTAATGTCCACAAATAAACACATAGTTGTGTTTCAACACCAATTCCATAAGCAAATCTAGGGTATGAATCTCATTATTTGATAAAAAAAAAAAAACAATTCTAACAAGAATTCATGGTACCAATCCAGCCCCACATCATGGGGTATCACGTTAAATAAATTAGCCACATCTATAGTATAAAAAAAATCAAATCATCATGGTACTTTACCTTCGACAATTTACTGAGAAAATCCCATGAATCCTTAAAAATATGTGAAAAACATTCTAGTGTTTTTTTTTCAGTTTTAAATCAACAAATTTCTCCAAAGGGTGAGTTTTAGATTTAGAGGCATTAACAATCAGTCTCATAGGTGGATCCCTCAAGTTTTTGTGTATTTTAGGTAGCCCAAATGTAGAGGGAATGGTAGGATTTTTTTTTGTTAAAAAGAACCATTCATCTAAAGTTATCTGTTTTTGATCAAGCATATCCTGCAATAACCAGTGTATTCTAGCATAAGAAATATGCACCATGTTAATGGAGGTTTCTTCATAGAAACCTCCATCAAGTAAAAAAGAAAACATTTTGTACAAATAATCATCCAAACTCATTATCACAACACCCCCCCCCCCCTTAGCGGGTTTCATAACCCTGGTAGATTTATTTTTACACAATTCTTTCAACAAATCTCTTTCAGTGGTAGATACATTACAGGGAATATTCTTGTGACTGTCATTTAACACAGACAGAAACTCAAATTTGCGTAGTTTTTCAAAAATCAATAATGGCATAGCTAGCAGCGGGTTAAAACACTACTCCTTTTAATAAGATTAGAGTCATACTCAAAGTCTTTGTCTTTAAATAATAATTTAAAGTTCACCTTTCGCAAAAAGAGTTTTAAGTCCAAAATCAAGTCTTCAATTCTAGTTTTTACTGTAGGAATATAGTTAAAACCCTTGCTTAACAAATCAGGAGTCCTTGTATCAAATGACCTGTCGGTATAGTTGTATAAATAAAAATCACCTTGTTGGTTTGTAGCAATATGTGGGCCTTTAACCTCTAAGTCACTTAAGTCCAATAAAAAAGCTCCAAAATGTTTATCGGTTCCAGTTCTGTTTGGTATTCCTCCACTGCTGTTGCTGATATGCCGGTTCACATTCCCTGGCATGTTCATTGTGTTCTATTTGTTGAACCAATGGTTCCTGATCCTCTCTGAATGCCTCAGAAGGTCCTGCCCCAAAGGGGAGGAGCTGTTGTAATTAGCAGTCACTTCTCCTTGGTTGTCATTGGTGGAAAAGTCGTCATCTGGCAGAACCGCAGGATTTAGTAACTTGGGATAGGCTAAACCCTTAGAATAGTCAATGTGGTCCCTTTCAAATTTTTCTCCTTCCTTTTTTGTGTATCCACAACAGCTTTGTCCACAAATGAAAATATGCTAACAAATCTGTCCTTCTATTGTTCAAGTAACAAATCAGACATTATAATTTTTTCTAAATCAATAGCCTCTTTTGTCAGCTCATCAATCATTCTCTGATTATGTCTGATTAAAACCTCAAGTAATTCACATCCCTGGTGGTCAAACAGATCAATTAATTCCAAATGCAAAGGAGAATTGTCAACTAAACCATTTGGAAACTTCCAAGAACAGAGGCCCTTAGGTCCCCTCTATTCTTTGACACTTTCTTTGGAATAGCAGTTCTCAACCTGTAGTTTTCTAATTTTCAGCAGTCTGTTTTTCAAAATCTCTATGCTTTGCCGAAGAGAACCATTTTCCCTTGGAACACCATGTTGAAATACCAAATTCTGTTTAAACCATATTGAACAGTTAATACTCGATTCCCCCACATTTTGTCTAAAGACCTCTGGGGTTGCCATAAATTTGTTAACTGATGAATTCTGTAAATTAACATTATCATTTTGTCCAGGAGGGATAGATATCACTTGAGAAGCAGTGTCTTGGTTAAATCCAGTACAACCTGCCATACCAGATACATGTTGAGTAAGTTGTTGCACAAGTTGGGTTAATAGTCCAACCTAACCTGTTAAGGCATCCAGTCCATCCGGCACCCAGGAACATGCTCCAACTCCAGAACTAACTGTAGACATTTCCAACAAACAAGTGAACCAGAACACAAAATGGCATTTCAAGTTAGAGCAAATGACACAGGAACTCAATGGACCAGCTTTATTGTAAGTTGTTTAAGCGCTTTCATCAATCAGCTCATTCATGTCATTTCACCAGAGTGAGGATTGACCTGGAAGGGACATAATTTAGACAGCCATCAGAGCACTTCACATTTGCCTCATTTCTTTTCCTCAGCCTTAACTGCACACACTCAGCTATGCAATGGAGACAGGTGCACCAGGGACTATCCACAGGGAATTTCCCCTCACTCGGTCAAGCGACATTACCTAAGAGCAGCCCCTTCTCATGGCTTGGTGTGTAAGCAGTGGTCTCAACAGTCTCTACCAGGGAGACTGTACTGCCTAACAAAAGAGTAATTGGTTCAAACAGTGCCCTGGGCTGGTACTATGAACTTGTGTCCCCACCCTACCCCCAGCTTTTCACGTGAAGACCCAAAAAAATAAGAACGTCACTGTAATAAGCTGACACAAGTAAGTGATCGGCTTATTACTATTTAGGATGACACAGTGGTGCAGCAGTAGCATTGTTACCTTACAGCAAGAGCAACCAAATATCACAGGTATCACTACATGACAGAGGGAGGTATTTGGAGAGCAGCATTGCCAAATTATATCTTGAAAAAAGTGAACTGAGATGGCTACTCAAATTAAATGCATGTAGCCCTCCAGGTATAAACGAAATGTATTCATTAGCATGTATTTTAAAACTTAAAAGTTTAATTAGATGAACATGCTGCTAGGACCCTAGGCACTATGAATTAGTCTATAACATATATGAATGGTAACATAACACAGTTTTTTTTATAAAATAACATATATTTTTTAATATATTTTTGTTTAACATATATATGTTTATTATTAGTTTATAAAACGTATTTGTCTTTGGTTTTCACATATTTTCTCAGTTTGAATATTTATTCTTATATTTATTCCTATATGAATTTTTATTCTTACTGCGGTGGTGGTGCTGCGATAGCATTGTCGCCTCGCAGTAAGATGTTGTCCTGTTCGATTCTCAGCTAGAGCATCTTCTGTGCGGAGACATGCGTGAATGGGCGTACCTTCGTTGAAGGTTGTGCATCAGAGCTGGCAACTCGGCACATAAAAATCTACTGCCAATCATTAGCAGACCGGAGTTCCACTGTGGCGACCCCTAACTGGGAAAAGCTGAAAGACACAACAACATTTCCATATTTATTTTCACTACTGGTAAAAATTACAAATATGATGACTTAATTGTATAGAGTAAGTTCGTTTAGATGTATGTCTTGGTTATATAGCTTTTTTAGCTTTTTTCAGCTTTTGCTTGAGTTTACTAATATTCCATTTTGAATTGGTAGGGGTTTTTAAAGTCTTTTACATCTGTATTTGGTACAAACGAATGGTTTGATTGAGACTTCAAACTTTATTTAATGTAATTTAATCTTATTTGTATCTTTAAATGTTTCTACATGCAATTGGTTTTACTTAACCGACTACATCATTGGATCTGTTTTTTTAAAAAGCAAAGTGGACCTGTGGGCAGTATCTGAAGAAGTTTGGAAATTTATCCAGATGAAAAGCGCTTAAGGAGGATACTTTGTCGTGTAGTTCTTTGCTCAGTTTTTCAATAAACATACAAATTTGTTCATCAGCGTTTGTGTGGAGCACTGGTACCTGTGGCTTTGTGGATGTTTACAGTTTACAGTTTATTTTGGTTCATTTTGTGGATTGAGTTTATGGCAATAGGTAACCTTTACCACACTAACAGCATTGAATTATCATCTCAGAGTGTAGATATGGAAGGAGGGAATTTAACCCAGTTAATCGAGCTTATGAACGAGTGGTTAGAACATTTAGCTGCAAGGGTCGAGCAACTTTCACAACCAAGTGCACGTAATTCAGAGGGTGGTGTTACTTCTGCGATGGCAAATTCCCTGAATAACACAGTGGAAGTTTTATTACAACAACATGTGGAGAACAACCAGCACACTGCCGGTGTGGAAGTAAACAACACTGGCCTTATTAACAACCAGAGGCAGATTTCTTCCCCTAAATGAGGATATGTTATTCTGGGGTTAATAGGTACCCAGGATATCACAAATTGGCTTAGCGATGAAATGAACTTGGAAAGCCAGCAGAGGAACATGGATCCTGGTGTGCCGGCTGGGAATAATGTGAGTATTAGTGGGAAACTTAAATTGTTTGATATGAAACTGCTGAAAGTTAAAAAACTTCAAGTTAGAACTTAACTATTTCAACAAGTGCATCAAAGAGAAAATAGTGCCGAAGTGTTTAAGATATTGGCAGTTTCCGACTGGACTAGAGCCGGCATCTGATTTTTATAAAGAGCTTATTGACTTGTTTAACAACCAGAGTATGGATTTATTATGGTTAATGTCGAAGCATTGCCAAAAAACAATCAACAACTTGGCAAGTGAAATCATGGAGTTAGAGTCTGAAATCAAGTCCGATATTGCATTTGACCGCTACCAATAAGACTACGATCGGATTTTTACTAGTATAGCTCAGCAACTTGAAAGACTCAAGTCAATTAAAGTTAAAAAACTGCAAAGAGATTTGAAAGCATATGCGGAGGGTACTGCTTATCCAAAACCACCGACCTCCCAAGTATCGACTCTACAAGGAAACCACAACCAAATAAGAGTTCCTATTCATGGAGCAATACATGATGGTGAAGATCCACCGATGTCAGGTTTTAACGACAAGAGTAGACAAAACAACAACCGTTGCGAAAACGTCATCAATACCAACCCCGAGATAAGTAATGGCCAGCATACAGTTAATGAAAGGGGCCAATATAACCAACCTAATGGTCAATTTCAACAGCAACAACAAAAAAACTACTGAGGGGGGGAGGGGGAGGAATAGGAACTCGAGTGCAGTATATCCCAAGAGGGTGTACAATACTCGCAGCAGCAAAAATAACTAAATGTGGAAGTGGATACACCGCTAGCAGCTGATGCAGTTCACTCATGTAGGGTAGTCCTGAATGCAGAAGGTGACTTTAGACTTTTTAACTTTACCTGGTATGACATTGACAGACACTTGGTAGAACTTTTGCAAAGGGATTAACATTCGTCCCTACAAACAAAAGTGATTTAGCCAACCTTTTAATAGACTTTAAACTGTTTATTAGAAAATTGAACTTAACAGCATTATTGGGGAACACTATGTATAGCAACCAGGAACTCAGGGCTGCGAGTACATTCAATCTACCAGTTAATACCTTAATTGGTATGTTTGAACTCTTGTGTGAATACGAGTTTAGGAATGTGCTCATTAACAAAAAGAAAACTGTGAAAAATGTAAATGTTTCCCCTGAAGAAAGATTTTTGCTGTCAAATTTTTGGAGCCTCCCAATACGATTAATGAAACCGGACAAAGGAGGTGGTTTGGTGGTGATGGACATTGAACATTATAATAGGAAAATGAACCGGTTGTTGGAGAAAGATACATATGAGGAAGTGAGTTTGAATGAATTGAATATTGACTATAATAGGATTGGAATGTTCATTAATGATTTATTTATTGATGGGCTAACTGATGTTAATCTCAACCACTACCTTTCAGTGCCTTCACCCAGGATACCCCTCCTTTTCAGTGTACCAAAGATCCACAAGGGGACCTCTGATCCACCAATGAGACCTTTGGTGGACACAAGGCAGTCCATCACTTATAAATGTGCCAAAGTGGTGGACTCTGTACTTAAGAGGTACGTGAGTAAAAAAGTCAGATTTGTAGGGATTCGTGGTCCTTCTGGGAACAAATAAACTCACTAAACTTCAGGAGGGAATGTAATTTCCTAACAGTGGGCGTTTGTGATCTTTATTCGTCCATCCCCCAAAACTTAGGCACTGAATGGGTCCTTGATTTTCTTAGGTCAAAAGGGGCTACTGACAATGAATTAAGGCTCACTGGAGAATTATTAGGTATTATTTTGAAGAATTATTTTATTTTATTCAAGTTTTACCTTCAATAAATTGGAGTTGCTATGGGGTCCCCTTGTGGAGCTAGTTTTGCTAACCTGGTGATGGCTTTTTGGGAAACAGATTACCTCTTTAAAAGTAAATGGATGGAAAACATTGTTTTCTATACTAGGTTCCTGGATGACATTTTTTTAATTATTGATGGAGACAGTATTGTAGCCAACAATATAGTTGAATACCTTAACAGTACAGTAAGTTTTTTTTAAATTTACTAATGACTATCAGGAATTGAAAATTCATTATTTAGATGTTGAACTCCAAAAAAAAATCCAGGAACACAAATATACGGCTAAGATTTATAGGAAAAGTTCTTATTCCAATTCATTCCTGCATTTTTCCAGCTCCCACCCCCTTCACTAGAAAACAATCTGTGGTGAAGGGGCAGTTAGTACGGGCAGCGAGAATGGTCTCCAGTGTGGTTGATTTCAAGGAGGAACGTGATACACTTAGAGACATGTTCCTCCATAGAGGTTACCCCCATAACTTCTTGACAAGTATTATTAGTGAGGTTTAGTCAAAAAGAAACAATGGGATATATAAATCCATTTTGAATAGGTGTATTCCCAGCGATCCTATGGGAGAGGCATATATGTTAGTACAACAACCAATAGGAGAAACAAGCAAGGTGGAAGTATCTGATAGGTCAAGTAAGAATGATTCCCTCTCCTTTCTTCTAACGTTTAGTACTGAGGCTGATGAAATACAAAGAATAGTGAAGAAATATTGGCACTTACTCTCTGTAGACAAGGACATTTTTAATAAGATAGGAGCGTACCCAACTATAACTTACAGGAAGGGGATGAACATGAAGAGATTAATGGAAATTCCGGGGATACTTATCAAGGGAAATGCAGGGATGTATAGATGTGACGCATGCCGCTATTGCAGCTATGTTGAGGTAGGCAACAAGTTTCGGATTAGGAACACATGCTATTTTCTTAAAGACAAGTTCAATTGTAATTCTAGATCAGTTGTGTACTTGGCACAGTGCCAAGGTTGCCCAGCATCCTACATCAGTAAAACCGATTGTAGACTGCATGAAAGGATATACGAACATAATTATGCTATTACTAAGCATAAAATGGACAACACCTTAGCAAGGCACTGTGCAGGTAACCCTGCTCATATGTTTAAGTTCAAGGTAATATCACAGGTGTCACTACATGACAGAGGGAGGTATTTGGAGAGCATACAAATTTGTTCATCAGCTTTTGTGTGGAGCACTGGTACCTGTGGCTTTGTGGGTGTTTACACCTTACAGCAAGAGGTTCTCCAGTTTGGTTCTCGGCTGGGTTACCTTCTGTGCAACATCTGCATGTCCCCTTGTATTCGAGTGAGTTTCCTCCAGGTTTTCGGGTTTCTTCCCACATTACAAAGACATACGTCTGGAGTGTTGTTCCCTGGGCCTCCACTGAAAATTGGCTTTGTTCCAAGTCAGACTTTCCTGTTTAATAAATATTAACTAAATAAATCAATTACAGTTAGATACATAACACCCTCCCTCTGGACATTTTTTCTACTAGGACACCAACCAGGTGGCCACCTGCAAGACACACCATCCTGCTCCAGCCATTCAGGTCATGTTTCTGTGCTTTGCTCCCAACCCTCCTTTATTTTATTAAAAAAAATAATAATAATGTCTTCTTCTTCTTTAACTGTTTGTTACAAATGTAGCAAACAGCTGCTACAGTTTACACCCTGCCTGCACTGAACGGTTCAGAGATCATGTTTTAGTTTATTAAAAACATAATAATTGCTTCATTTTAAAGTGTAGCAAACAGATGCGACAGTTTATACCCTGCCTGCAAGGAACCCTACAGCTCTCAAATTTTATTTAAATTTTTTATTTTTTTTTTTTACTTTTAGTTGCTATAGTCTAGACCATGCACAGAGTGCTATAGTGCTCAGGTTTGACCACAAATGCAATACCAGCTCTTAAACGGTGGTATTGCATTAAAGCTCAATCAGGATCAGCTGATTGTTCCCCCTCCCCAGCACTCTGTGCCCAGTGGAGTTGCTCCTCTCTCTCCACCCTAGCTATGCTACTGCTACCTAGTGTGCCCCCAAGTGGAAGCAAACCTTTTCCATCCCCTGGGAGATTGAGTGGGACATTACCCTTCGCTCCACCTTCCCTCCCTCTGTAAGTCTTCCAGTGCCAGAGTTGCTAAGCAAACCATGGTCATCTGAATCATAGTAATAGCTGCATCATTTAGTACCACAGAACCAGACTAGGAGATACAAAATTTATAGAAGCAGAGGAGTTACTGCATTGGCTAATGAAGATTTCTTTGGCAACAGTATTCAAGTGCATAATATTGTCTCAAAGTACTCTAAACATACATCTTTATCCAGAAAAGTACAGTTGTGTACACTTACCATAAATGTAGATGTTCTAGGGTATTCACTGTTGCAGTCATTACATTTGGGTAATCTGCTGGCAGGTTGCCCTCAGTCGGCCTGATTAACAAAGTCTTGGGTCCTGCGTCAGTTGCTGTCCCTTCTTCCATGACATCAGGTCATCAGGGGTATAAAACATGCAGCCGACACCATTACATCAGTTTTTCTTGCCCCAGATGTCAGGTGCCCCCCTAATGGGGAGCAATCAACATAAAAACACAAAGGTATACCTCCAACAAAAAGCAAATACACCAAAAAGGCTTTTAAGCATAGTAAAAGAAAGTAGAGGTATAGTCAGAAGAAATTAGGGGGCTGGAGGGAGGGTAACCAGGACTGCAACAGTGAATACACTCGAACATCTACATTTATGGTAAGTGTACACAACTGTACTATGTTCTTCGTGTTTCACTATTGCAGTCATTACATTTAGGTAGATTCCCAAAGCTATGATCGTGAGGAGGAGTTTATAAAGCATTTAGGGCCAGCTATATGGTCCTGCAAGACAGCAGTGGCAAAGCCAGCTCTGGATTTAGAGAAAATTGGCAAATGATAATGCTTGGTAAAAGTATGTACAGAATTCCAGGTAGCAGATTATAGGATGTCCCTGGTAGGAACACCTCTGAGAAAGGCTGCAGAAGTAGATGGAGCCCTGGTGGAGTGAGATCTGATCCCCTGGGGGATAGGTTTTCCATGATGCTTATAGCAGAAATTAATGCAATGGCTTATCCATTTAGAGATGGTTTGTTTTGAAATAGCCTTCCCCTCTGCCCCTGCAGAAAATGCTACCAGCAGTTGTTCAGATTTCCTTTGAGGTTTAATCCTGTCCAAGTAGAATCTAAGTTGTCTGTGCACATCCAAGGAATGCAGAATCTGTTCCCCTTTGTTCTGTGGATTGGGAAAGAATTTTGGCAAATGAATGGACTGATTAAGAGCCACACTGGATACCACCTTGGGCATGAAGGATGGATTGGTCCTGAGTGACACCCTGTCCGCATGAAAGATGATGAAAGGCTCCACTGCCATAAGGGCCAGTAATTCAGAGATCCTTCTAGCTGAAGTGATTGCTAAAAGGAAGGCTGTTTTCCAAGAAAGTAATTTTAAGTCTGCAATGGCAGCTGGCTCAAAAGGAGGTAGAGTGAGTTTCTCCATTACAAAGTTAAAGTCCCAGGCAGGAGTTGGAGCTCTCCTGGGTGGTTTCAAGTTTTTTGCCCCTCTGAGGTACTGTTTGAGCAGAGGATGAGAGAAGAGGGGAGGTTCTGTGTTATAATGAGCTGAAATGGTTGAGGCATGGATTTTAATGGAGGAAAAAGACAGGCCCTTGTGAAGCATCTCAGTTAAGTATTGCAAAATCTGAGGTAAATTGGGTGCTGCTGTGCTCATCCCTTGAGATTGGTTCCAGGCACAGAATCTTTTCCATTTGTCAGCATAAGATTTTCTAGTACTGGGTCTTCTTGCCTCTAAAATGGCATCCATCACAGGTTTGCTGAGGGATGAAAAGGGAGAATTTAAGTGATTAGCCAGACTACAAGGTTAAATGTTGGAAGCTGAGGGTGCAGAAATTGGTTCTCCTGCTGGGACAGCAGGAAAGGGGTCTGAGGCAGGTGCCATGGAGATAACTGCGACAGGCTGCGCAGGAGGGGGTACCAGTGTTGGCACAGCCAGTGTGGAGCAATCAAGATCATCCTTGGTTTGTCCTGTTTGACTTTTAGTAGAACTTTGGAGAGCAGAGGCAGTGGGGGGAAGGCGTAGACTGATAGGTTTTTCCAGCTGAAGGACAGAGCATCCATTTTCCAGGCTTGATTGTGGGGAGTCCTTGTGCAAAACATGTCCCACTGGTTGTTCTGGGGGGAGGCAAATAGATCTATGTCTGGGCTCCCCCATTCACTTGTCAACATGTTGAAAATCCTTGGTTCCAGTTTCCATTCGTGTGGATCCATGAGGTTTCTGCTTAGTCCGTCTGCCAATGTATTTAATTTTCCTGGCAGGAATTGAGCTTGCAGGTGCACTTGGTAGCTCAAGGCTGTGTTCCACAATGTCATGGCTAGTCTGCAGAGGGGGTAGGAATGTGTACCCCCCCTGCTTGTTTATGTACCACATAACCATGGTACCATCTTTACCATTAGTTGTCCTGAAAGAATGTAGTCCTTGAAGGCTGTCAGAGCATTCTGTACAGCTAACATTTCTTTTTGATTGATATGTATGTGCATTTGACTTGGGTTCCATTTGCCTTGAATGCATTACCCTGCCAGGTGAGCCCCCCATGCATAGTCTGATTCATCTGTTGTTAGGGTTTGGGCAGCAGGGGGTAGAGTAAATGGTAGTCCCTTGTTTTGGTGGCAGGCCTCTGCCCACCAGAGGAACTCTAGACGTAGGCAAGGTATGATAGGAATCATTGTTTCCAGGCTGTGAGAATGTTGACTCCATAGACGTTTTAGATACCACTGTAGTTTCCTCATATGCAGTCTTGCATATGGAATTAGAAGAATGCAGGAGGCCATGAATCCCAAGGCTTGCAGTATTTGTCTTGCAGATAGCAGGGCTTTTGTGGCCACTTGTTTGAAATAGGTTACCAAATGAATTTGCTTCTCTCGCATAAGGTAAGCCATCTGGGAAGTTGTATTCAAGCTTGCTCCCAGGAATGTAATTTGTTGACAGGGTAACAGTTGTGGTTACTTTTCATTTATGGTGTACCCCAGACAAGTTAGAACCCTTTTTATAAACGCCAGATGATTTAAAAGTATGGCCTGGCTTTGTGCCTGAATTAGACAATCGTCCAGGTATGCGTATATTTGAAAACTTCTTTGCCTGCAAAAGGCAATAACTGGAGCCAGGCACTTTGTGAATACCCTGGGCGCAGTAGACAAGCCAAAGGGCAGTGCAGAGAACTGATAATGCGTGCAGCCTGCTTTGAAGCGTAGGTATCTTCTGCAAGATTTCCTAATTGGGATGTGCAGGTATGCTTCTTTTAAATCTAGTGTTGCCAACCAGGCATCTTTTCCTAACATTGGAAGTAATTGATGAAGAGTCAGCATCTTGAATTTTGGAATCTCCAGAAAGGTGTTTAGAGTAGACAGGTCCAGCATTGGACACCACGATTTGTCTTTTTTTGGTACCAGAAAAAGTCTGGAGTAGAAACCTTGTCCCTTTTCCTCTTCTGGTACCAGTTGAATAGCAATCCAAACAAAAGACAATTGCCCGTGGAACCCTTGCACGGCCAAGCAGAAGTAATAGACAACACAAAAAACCAGTTGAATAGCCCCCATGCTTAAGAGGGAAAGTACTTGTTTTTGAGCCTCTGCCCACTGATTTGGGGGCAGGGCTGGCCACCCATTTGGTGTTGGCAATTTGTGGAAATGAAATATGTATCCCTGGGTCACTATATTTAAAACCCATTTGTCCTGGGTTATGAGTTCCCAGTTCTTTGCATGAAGAGCAATCTTTCCCCCCAAAGGGGCGATCAAAAGATAAGTGCTTGGTACTTTTAAAAGGAAGTCATTGAGACTGTTTACCATAGGGGTGTCTTGTTATTTCCAGATTTGGAAGTGGAGGCCCCCCACTGCTTGGTTCTGAGAGTCCCCTGGGACTGAAATGTGGGGATTTTGCTGTATCTGGGTTTGGCTTGAGAAGACCTGGAAGGGACTGGAAAGGGCCAATTCTTAGTAGGCTAGTGCTTACTAAATCTAGCAGGTTGCACTTGTAAAAAATCTTTAACAGTTTGCATAGATTTAGCTTTATCTTCCATCTTTTTAAGAACTTCTTCAGCCTTGTTGCCAAACAGGCGGTCCTGATTTAAAGGAGCATCCAACAATTTAGCTTTAACATGATCAGGCAAAGATTGCTCCTTAAGCCAAGCATGCCTTCTAAGCACAGACCCCATAACAGCAGCCCTGCAAGAGGCCTCTAAAGAATCAAAACCACATGGCAAAGTATGTTTTCCAACTTGTTCAGCAGAATGCATTAAGTCCTGTAAATCTTAATTTTCCACACAGTCAGGAATCAACATAATTTTCTGTTTAAGCAGTCCAGTAACATGTTGCTGATACATTAACATATGAAATTGGCAGTTTAAAGCTCTGATTGCCAAGGTTGCAGAAGTGTAAACCTTTTTACCCCATCTATCCAGCGCCCTGGAGTCTCTATCAGAGGGGGTAGGATTTTTAGCAGTAGAAGTCTTAATGCCCTTGGGCCCCTGAGAAATAGTCTCTGGATTTGCAACAGGATTTTTGAAAAGGAACTTGTGGGACTCAGGAACCCTGTAGTATCTGTCAGGTGTACTAGGAGCAGGAGGCAGGGAATCAGGGGCCAAACTGGATTCCGAGAAAACATCATCAACAATGTCTAGTACAGGAGGTATAGCCAAAGGCCTATGCTGAGGTAGAAGAAGAAAATCCCTAAGCCGCTTTTTTGAATCAGAAAATTCCTGGCTTTCCCAGTGAAAATGGCCTCTTAAAGTATGTAAAGTTTCCCCAAAAGAAAAATCCTCAGCAGGAGAAGCAGAGGGAATGGAATCCTCTGCTTCAGAATCCTCATAAGTAGGCATGGACAAATCCAGGTAATCAAAAGAGTCAAAAGAAACAGAATCCTGATCAGAAGATTCATAATCAAGCTCAGATCTAGGCCTCTTGGGGGGGGGTTGACTACCCCTTATTGGAGTAATTAGATCTTAAGCCATTTTTATAATTTGTTTTTTAGGCATAGGGGCCTGAGCGTGTGGCCTGGACATCGTTTTCTTTAGACATGGATTGAGATTTAGGCCTTAGTAATGAAGGAGGTGTCATTTTAATATGCAAGTCTGTAGACCTGAATACACCCTCAGAAGCCGGTGCCTGCACAGTGGCTCCAGACCCATCCAAGGTAGAGACATCCACGGGTTCCGTAGTTGAAGTATCTTGCGGCATACCAGAATCCAAATGGGTCTCAGTAGAGGCCTGCGAATCAGAAGTAGTGGGTATCAGGGGCTGTGAAAGCGCCTCAATGACTACCAGCGAACTGGCGACTGGCTTAGAAGAAGCATCGTCAGCAGTTTTGGACCTCGGTGGCCTGTCTCTGTCTTTATCTTTATGTTTTTTCGGAATATTGGTAGTCGGATGGCTAACCGACGACATTTCTGGATAATTAAACCGAGAACCAAAATATTTAGAGGCAAAAATATACTGACGATGGATAGTGCGCTGATTAAATAGAGCACAAAACCGACAGTAAGGTATGTCGTGGTCAGGGCCTAGGCAAGGAATACAGTACGAATGAAAATCTTTATGAGGTATTTGCTTTCCACAAGTAATGCAATTATTAACTTTTACTGACATCGGTAAGGAGCAAGAAAAAGTTTCCCCAACAGGGTACTTAGCTTTAAGTTGAAGACTTCGGTTCTGAAACTCAAAAACGAAAATTTCAAGAGTCGGCCGACCGGCACTTGCAAACTGCTTCTGCTTCAGGCACCGCACGGCAAGAAAGACTGATGTAAAGGCGTCGGCTGCATGTTTTATACCCCTGACAACCTGACATCATGGAAGAAGGGTCAGCAACCGACGCAGAACCCAAGACTTTGTTAATCAGGCTGACTGAGGGCAACCTGCCAGCAGATTACCCAAATGTAATGACTGCAACAGTGAAACACGAAGAACATCAGATAGTTTCTAGTTCAGATATTTGACCATTTTTTCTTAACTTTTTCTACCTGAATATTTTATTTTCAATTCCTTATACAAGGTCTTTACTGTTTGCATATTTACCTGAAAATAAAATGCTTTAACTTATTTATTTTAAGAAAATAATTTTATTATTCAGCTTTCAGTGCTTGTGCCTAATGTTTTGCTTATTAACTTAGGGTTTGTGGGCTTTTCATGTCCCTTTACTATATGGCATCTACCCCAAGAAGGATAACGCTCAAAGATAATTGTTAGCATTTACAGGTCTGTAGGTTTGTACTAGATAAGTTATCTAGTTGTCCATTTGCAGCCTAATCACTGTAATCCCCCTACTTACTCCATTTATCTATGACAGCCTAAAAAGACAGATCAGGGATTTTTGGATCCTTAACCAGTCATCAGTGTTGCTTTTTAAGAGGGTTAGGGAGCTACTTTGTTTGACATGGAGTGGGAACTTATACCATAATTAAGGGGTTCTTTGGGGGAAAACACCTCTCCGACCAACATGTTATGTTTACAGTACACTGTAGATTAAGGTCCTTAGAGAGAGAGTGGGTATTGGTGATATTATGAGTTATATGAAGATGTAAAAGGTTGAGCAGGATCGTGTCATTTGTAGCCTCATAAACCAAGCAGAGTTCACATTGAAGGAGTTTTTAACAAATGGAGTAAATTAATAGACCTTTTAGATGCTCTGCATAATTTATGCCTGAAATTTTCTTGGGGTTTAATGTGGACAGTATGTTTGGATAGTTATATGGCAAAGGGTGCATTATTTTCTATTATGGGCCTGCTGAAGGAGGAGTTCCAATTAGTTGCACTAGCCTGCAAGATTTTGTAACAATATTTGATACGATCTTCAGAAAAAGACAGCAAAACTGCATATTTTGGGAAGGTTATAAGAATGCTGTGGTACCCCTGTATCCCTAAACCAATGTGGGTGAAGTCTATTATTATTCTTAATCATTACTGCTGATACAGTGGATTCTGTACAGGTAGCCTCTAAAAATAAGATCAGTTTTGTTGATGTCTATTAACCCCCCCTGAATGTTTTGTGCATGAATGCGTGACTGACAAGCCAGGAGCCGGTGATGGAATATGCTAATGTGGCATGGCTGACACAAAATGCAGATTTGCTAGTGACATCATGCATACACATTGGTCCATGACTAGTTTATAAATAACTGTTGCATTCTCCTTAAGCAGACCAGTAAAACAGGTTAAATTAATGAAAATAACTCATTAATGGGTTTTAATTCAGAAGGAGATCTTTTTCTTATTTTGTTTTTTTATTTTTTCCCAGAAACAGAACTTAACAGCAGGAGAACACATTTCTACTGTGTTACCTTCCCAGTAAGCAGACAAGCACTAAAACTGAGGTACACCTGGAAATAAATGGCCATAGTTACATTAATGAAAGAAATTCATTAATGGGTTCTTAATTCAGAAGCAGATCTTTTTTTTTTCCAGAATCAGATTTTAAAATCAGGAGAGCACATTTTTACTGTGCTGCCATCCCAGTAAGCAGACAAGCACTAAAACTTAGTTAAATTGAAGTAATATTCTTGCTTTCGCACGGCCAAGCAAATGCATTTTTGTCACTTATTAAGGAATGCTTCATAGCAGCTGCCTTGCATATCCATAGCATTAGCAAGCACAGTTAATTTTATTCTCAGACATTACAGTTTGCCTTACGCATAGGTAACATTTCAAGGAAAGTTTCATAGTAGCTGCCTTGCATATCCATAGCATTACCAAGCAGTCAGGATAGTGAGGCTCCATAGTTTCAGCAAAGAATCAGTAATTCAGTGTTGCAGGTGTTTAATGACTCAGCAGGCTTAAATACTAGCACACATGCTACATATTCTCAACAGTTGAGAGAGACACTGAGGGTAGGTAAGACTACACGCCAAATGCACATTACCTGTATATGTGCATGTTATTAAAGGGTTTACAGATGCACTCTAATCACAAATTTGCTGGATGCTACTTCACTGAACCTAAAACCATGTACACAATGTACCCCCCCCCCCCCCAAAATCTACAACTCGTGTAGGGTAGCTTCACATTAATAATACTCCAAGGATGTAGCAACTTAAAATAGTATCTAAACATTCAGTTAAGGTTAAGGTCAGAAAAAAAATTAATTTTGGTAAACTGGGATTCATTTACTCTACAATTAGCAGTGCACCTACAACTTCACAACTAACGTAGTCAAAGTACATATTCTTATTCTGAAGCTCTAGTTTTAAAGATGCAAATGCATGCAAACAAATATACCCGACAGTTAAAAGCACCCTAGAATCCTTAGATCTTGGCAATTTTTTTTCCTTTATGTTTTTTCCAAACAATTCTCTGGCCCGTTTTTACTTGACTCTATTAGCCTAAACTAGGGATTACCACATTTCAAGATATAAAAGTATAAATCTTTTTAGTCAGAACAACCAAGCTTTCCTTTAAATGTATTCCATATTAAAGAAGCAGTAGAAAATGTCAGTTTTTGAAGGTTGGTGTGAGAAAGACTTAAAAGTAGGGGAAACAGTTATACAATTACCTCCTCACAGTATTTAGCTGCTACTTTACAGTGGATGGAATGAATATTCATGCAGACCACAAGCTGACTGCATAATTATTCATGAGTGTTTAGTGACGTCACAATGATCCTGGATGTTAGGCAGGGTTTGGGTTGGGCTTGCTTCTGCACATCTGGGGGGTTAATAGACATCAACAAAACCATACGATCTTGTGATACTGTGGTTTAGATAGCTCTTTTTTAAGTTGCATTTCATGTCTAGTTTGGTAAAAATGCTCTATGTCTGCTTCAGACTATTCACTTTCTGCTTCTGACTCATTTTAATGATCAAAAAGTTTTATCACTTCTAAACATTTTAGGCTAGAATTTAGAAAGGGCTACCACCATTGGTATGCCCTAATATGGAAGGAAAAACCATTGGCGCTGATGCCCTTCCTGATTCAGAGAAAGGCCCACAGCAGTGATTCTGCACAGTCTGTAGAATCACAGTGGTGGCTTGTCTCCAGGCCATGATAAATGCTAATGAGGCATTCCAGGAGAGCAGGTTATGCTAATTAGCTATGTGCTCTATCCCACAAGTGCTTGTCGTAAGGGATTTATACATCAGAGTGATTCAGAGAATTAACTGGTTATGGAAATTAGCACAGAGAGTCATATTAATTAACATGGCAAAAATGCCATGCACGCCCATTACCTGTAGCGGGAGAGACCACATTACAGATAAATATAGTGAAGATGTAGCAGTGGGGGACTATGAGTGTGTGTATATGTGTGGCAATGTGTGCGCATGCCTCTTGCAGAGGTATAAATGGTCTCAGGTGAGTACGTATCTCATGTGTAGTGAGTGTGGGGGGGGGGTGAGATACTTTCAGCTGCTGATGGGAAGACTGAAGGCAAAGTTAACTACTCTGTCAGTGTTACTGCAACCAGAGTTTATCTCAAGTGTCAGATCAGCTTAGCAAGGAGGCTAATAAAAGCAGAAATGTTACAATGAGAAGACAGACAGAGCACTAATTACACTTGTTCCAGGAGAAATACTGAGAGCACAAAACCCAAATGCCAAGCATTCAAATCAGCAAGAAACCATTGTCAAAACAGATGATAACCTACATAGTTGAAACAAAAGAAGTATATTCACTGAGATATAATGGAATACACAAGTGTAAAAGAGGACTGTCTTTTTTGCAGGACTGTGAAATGCCAGTGAAATAGATTCTGGCATTGAAGCTAGCCAAGTGTCTGTGACAGTCCGTATCTGTAATTCAAATAGAGATTAAGGAGCTTGCTGAAACTAGGTCAATGAGCACTCCTCCCATAGAATGCGAACTGTATGCACACACATGAGTTGGAGGGACATACATTGAGCACCACAGTGATGCAATAGTTAATGTTGCCTCACAGCATGAGGTTCTCTGGTTTGATTCTTGGCTGGGGTGCCTTTTCTGCACAATTTGCATGTCTTCCTGTGCTTACTTGTGTTTTTGCCAGGTACTCTGTTTCCCACCCACATTCCAAAGGCATGTGTCTGGAGCATTTCTCCTTGGACCTCTGCTGAAAATAGGTTCTATCATAGTCAGACTTTCCCAGTCAACAAATCTTTAAATAAAAAATATGATTTAGTGCCATACCTCTCAAATGTGCAGATTTTGGATAGACACAAATAATTTTTTTTCTCAGACTTTTGTTCCATCCCTCCTAAAACTGTATTTAAGTTAATAGTACCAGCCTTTAAAAGGATGTACATGACTATAAATCACTGAACTGAGAGTTTGGACAATTGCTCAGCTGTGTGTGTGTGTGTGTGTGTGTGTGTGTGTGTGTGTGTGTGTGTGTGTGTGTGTGTGTGTGTGTGTGTGTGTGTGTGTGTATGGGAGCTCTCATGTGAGTGTGTATGAGTTTGCTCCTGTGCACTGTCTTATAAATAATTTGGGGCTTTTTCACTAAACATGCTTTGGTTTGCCCCTAACACTCACACTCACATTATAGTGTGGAAAGTTCTGCATATTTAGCAAATAATACTGCAAATTGGCTGAGCAGATTAAGTCTCTCATTAATACTAATAGTAACCACTCTCAAATCACTTTTAATAATAGCTGATATCCTGGTAAAACTTGCCCAGAATAGACAAAGATAAATCACTTTAAATTACTTTATTGTAGTAGCGATGACTATGAAATCAGCACAAGAAAAGGACACGAAGGGTAACTGGATGTTGTGTTGTTCCTGAGTTTAAGAACAGGAGAACCGAGTACAAAAATTGCAGTTCTACATCTTTATTTTTTGCTATGCTTTTGCTACCTCTGAGTAAAAAAAATACAACTGTGAAATGGTCTTTTGAACATGTCTGTTAACTACTTTCCTGTATCAATCTGTATTGCGTGAGCAGGCTGTGTGTCTGTGTGTTTGTTTGTGTGTGTGCGGTTGATACCCACTACCTGAGTTGATCTGTGGCTGATATGGATGGAGAGATCATAGCTGCAGACTGTGCTGTCATTACATATCTGTCTGTGTGCATCTTCATGTGTATGCCTGAATACGTCTGTACATCTGTGTATAGCTGGGAGTGTGTGTGTGTGTGTGTGTGTGTGTGTGTGTGTGTGTGTGTGTGTGTGTGTGTGTGTGTGTGTGTGTGTGTGCTATGCTGCGTGTGTGTGTGCGTGCATGCGTGTGTGCGTGTGCGTGTGTGTGCGTGTGTGTGCGTGTGTGTGTGTGTTTGTGCATGCCTGCAGTGTGTGTGTGTGTGTGTGTGTGTGTGTGTGTGTGTGTGTGTGTGTGTGTGTGTGTGTGTTGGGAGCTCTCATGTGAGTGTGTATGAGTGTGCTCCTGTGCACTGTCTTATAAATAAATGCCCTACTTGTGTAGAAGTTAGGGTGCTCAGCTGAGCAATTGTCCAAACTCTCAGTTTAGTGATTCATATTCATGTACATCCTATTTTAAAGCAATGCATGACCATGCATTTTGTGCATGATTCTGAAACGTACTAAATCAGAGACGTGCAACCAGGGTTGCCAGATGTCCCTATTTGAGCGGGACTGTTCCAGGATCAGCAGCCCAATCCCAAGTCCCACACTGCCGGTTAAAATCCCGGTGAAACAACCTCCCCTTTGTTTTTTTTTTTATTGGCCCGTATGCCGGTATTCAAGCCAATCAAAAAAATGGCAAAAAGGAGCTACTTTTGTTTAATGCGGAACTGCCTAATAGGTTCATAGGTAGGTACTAGGCTATTGGCCCTAGGGCCTATATAAGCCTAGCCAAAAAATGTAACCTGGCTTTCGCCACCCAAGAAATTATTTTCCTGTGCCCCTGTCGAGCAGAGCCACAGAAGTGATCCCTGGGGTGAATTTCCCATTTCCCATCCAATCATCAAGATTTTTCTTGAAGAGTGCTAATGAGGAGCTCTGTTTGACATAGATAGGTAGTCTGTTCCAGAGTATGAGAAGTCTCTGGGACAGGACTCTATCCCTCCAGCATGTTCTGTTTATTGTGGTGACAAGGTTTAGGTCCCTAGAGTGTATAGCTCAGAGGGATTGGGATTTCTTTAAGTGGAGCATGTCCAACAGCTCTGGGTTTGACATAGCTTTGTATGTTAGGCAGAGACCGCCCCTGAGTAGGCGATATGCGATGGAGTAAAGCTGTAGTTTTTTGAGACGGTTTGTGTAGGGCAGCTGTTTGAGGCAAGTAATCCTCTTTGGGAGGTATTTCTGTGGTCTTTCCAGTTGTTGTAGATGTCTTGTGAGGTACATACCAAAAGGGGCATTGTACTCTATAATGATTCTAATGAGTGATGAGTAGAGGGGAACAATGACCTCTTTTTTTCTGGATGAGAATCCTTTTGTGATGAGATGAGCCACGTAGAAGGATTTCCTGACCACTGTGGCGATGTGATTATCAAAGGAGAGACTACTGTCCACCTGTGTCCCAAGGTCTCTTATCACATTTTCGGCATTAAGTAGACTACCAGCTATGTGGTAGTTCATGGGTACAGAGTTTTTACCAAAAGGGATGACAATGCACTTTTTGGCATTGAGCTTGAGGCCGTGGCTTTGACACCAGGTATCTGTCTCAGTGAGGCCCTTTTGTAGTTTGTCCACATTATTAGGAGTTTTGATTATGGCTACTAGTTTGCAGTCATCTGCAAACTTTGTTAGCCAAAGACCTTCTGTGTTAGCCTGCACTTCAGAGAAGTAGATACCAAACAGGAGAGGACCCAGGACTGAACCCTGTGGTACTCCACTTGTCACTGGTCTGAAGTCGGATTTGGAATCCGCTACTTTCACAGTGTGGGCTCTGTCCATGAGCCAGTTGGCAACCCATCTTGTGACATAGGGATTTATACCTAGTTTAGTAAGCTTATCTATAATTCCAGAGTGGGGGATGGTGTTGAAAGCCTTGGCGAGATCTAGATAAGCTGTGTGAACCATTTTACCCTCATCTATGGCTTTGGTGACTGCTTCAAAGAAGTCAATCAGGTTTAGGAGACATGATCTGCCTTTTACAAATCCAAACTGGGTATAGTCCAGAGTTTGGAGATTACCAATGTCTTTGTTTATGAGTTCCATGATGATACTTTCCATGGCCTTGCAGACCAGGCTCGTCAGGCTAATGGGGCGGTAGTTCCCAGGGTCCATCGTGGCTCCACCTTTGTGGAGTGGGATAACCGTCGCGGTGCACCATTCAGTGGGTACAAAGCCTGAGGTGAGGCTATGATTGAACATGGTACTTAGGTAGGGTGCCAGTTCATTCTGTAGTTTGTGTAGAACGCAGCCTGGGATATTGTCAGGTCCCATGGATGCTGTGTTCTTGGCTTTGGAGAGTGTATTTTTTTACCTGTGCAGCCATGATTATAGGAACTTTGCATTCTTCTGGTATAGAGATGGGTCCTCTAGGGGGTGAGAGGGGGGTAAAGTTAGCACTGAACCTATCTGCTAGGATGTTGGCAATATCAGTTGGTTCTGTATATTTAGTGCCATTGTGCAGTAACTCAGAGCAGATCTGAGTGTTCCCATTGAGATTCTTGACATAGCTATAGAATGCTTTGTGGTTGTCTTTGGAGTTAGTGACAATTTTGTTTTTGTAATTAGCTTTGGAGGATTTTATGAGGGATCTCAGCTTCTTACTGAGGTTGACCAGGGAGTTCCTTCAGTCATGGGATTTTACTCTTTTTTGCAACAGTTTCTTTCTTCTGTTGTAGAGTTTGTTTATGGCAGGGGACCACCAGATTGGCTTCCTTTTTTTGGAGGATAACATCTTGGTTCTATTAGGGATGGCATGATCCATGCACTCGTGTAAGTGCTTATAAAGTGCATTTGTGTAGGATTCAGCAATCATACCTCTATTGTCCATCTGCATGGGTGTTGTGAAGTTTGCCACTTTTGTCTTAAGAAGTGTGAAGTTGGCTTTGGAGAAGTTTTTTATGATGGTTTCCCTAATTGCGGGTGGGGGTGGGATGTGGATGTCTAGGCTGATTAGCTTGTGGTCAGATCTGACCAACGAGGAATTGACCTCTGGTGTGGAACACCAGTTTCCCATGTTGGTAATGACCAGGTCTAGGATATTGCTGCCCCTGGTGGGGGTGTGAATAAGTTGATCCAAGGCATTGGAATTTATGAATTCTAGAAAACATTGAGCAAAAGAGTTGGTACATGGGTAGTTGAAATTGCCCATTATTAGGGTGTTGGGTTGTACCCTAATACTTTCCAGTGTATCAAGAAATGAGGAGTGGGAATCCTGGGGCATGGTGGGGGGTCTGTAGCAAGCTACAATTTGGATTGCAGTCTTGCCCAGAGTTAGTTGCTCTTGGATAATCTCGGATGCATTATGCTGTGTAACTAGCCTAGAGGTGTGGATATCCTTAATTAATTTGGACACGCCTCCGCCTTTAGTGCTTTGTTCTGGGTTAGGTGGTCGAAAGATGTGGTATGAATTGTAGCCTGGTAATGCAGGGGTGCTCTCTGGAGCTTTGAACCAGGTCTCTGTCACTGCACAGATGTCAATGTTCTCCATTTTAAGGAGTGCCTCGAGTGAGTGCATTTTGAGGTTTAGACTTCTAGCATTGAGTAGCATTACCCTCAGATTTTGCTTGCTTGTACCTGTTACGGTGGTGACTTTGTCATTTGAACTTTTCCTAAAAAAGGCACTATAGGGGTGGCAAGAGCCTTAGCCAGTATCCAGAATCCTAAGGGCGACAGGTGCAGGCCATCTCTGGCAAAGCATCGTGGTCTGTCGATCATGTCATCCCAAGCAGACAGATACTGGATCCCCTTAGAATGACACCAGAAGCTTAGCCAATTGCTGAAGTCAATCATTTTGTCCTTGTACTGTGGTATCATTCTGGGTGATGGCACAATGCTACTCAGGGTTAGGGTCATACCTGCCTGGGATACAAGATCGGAGAGCTCCTCCATGTCTCTTTTCATGTAGTCCAGGGAGTTACGTCTCAGGTCATTCACACCAACATGGACAATGACAGTGTCATATTTGTACTTATTGTGGAGTGACCTGAGTGCATGCATTATGTGGCGGATCCTGGCACCTGACAGGCAGCTGACAGTAACTTTCTCCTTGTTTAGTCTAGTGAGTGGAACATCAGTGTGCCTGACTATAGAGTCACCTATGACTAGAGTGTTGGGTACGTTGTTATGCCTTATGGGCTGTGGTTGAGTGGCACACTGAGTTTGTGGGCTATGTGTCATTTGGGTTGTGTTGGGGTGGTGGAGTTTGCTTCCGCTTATGCTTTGGATGTCCCTGATGCTTGGGCTGGTTTTTATTGAGAGCCTCCTCGAATGTAGGTGTGTGTTTTGTGTTTCTATGTGTGTGTTTTGGTGGTGTAGGTTTTAAGGGACTATGTGATGAGTGTGGTGTGGTGCAAGTGTTTACCTTCTCCTCTTGACTGTCTAGTCCAGTCTTGGGTGAAGAGGGTTTTGCTTCCAGTTTGGCTATATAAGTGCATCTCTCACAGGTTGTAGTGTTGGGTGGTAGGAGGAGAGGGTTGTCTGTGTACATGAGGCAATTGCTGCATTGCCCCAAGATGCCCAGATTCATCAGGTAGACAGGAGAAATCACTGGGAGCCGATCCTTAGACATGCCTGGATAGGTGTTTATTTATTAAGTACTAAAAACTGCTTTCCTCTAGACAAGTGAGGAAAGTTGAGTGCTGTAGTAATTTGCAGCTTATGTAGTGCTTACAATGAGTTCTGAACAAGTGCTGAGTTCAAAGAAACAGATTTGAGTGCTGACTGAAACTAGAAATCTGGCTAGTTATAAGAAACAAAACTAAGCTAGAAGGCTTCCCTCCAACACAAAAGGGCTTGGGGGCTCAAAAGCCTACAAACAGTCTAGACCACTTAACAGGAAAAGCAGGAAACAAGCTTAAATGTTTTTTGTTCTCTTTCCCAGATGCTCTCTTTGTACACAGTAGGAGTGCCTGAAATCAGAATATGATCTCACTGCACTCAGTTGAGTGAGCAAATGAGATGGGCCCAGAAGGAGTATCCAAACACAAATTTACAAGAGGGGCGGGCAGTTTCAAAGCCACTAAGATTAACACCAAAACAGAAACAGTGAGGGTGGGTGAGAAAACTAACTGAAGAACAGAGTCAAAACTTCCAATTCAGTTAATATTCATGCAACACAATTAAATCAATTTAAATACTGTATTATTTGAAAAAAGTGCAGATAAAAAGGTACTTAAATTCTCTTATATGTCCAGTTGAATACAGCTAGATCTTAGCCGGCCAAAGCTGAGGTTTTTAAGCAGAAAATATTTCAAACTGTACCACTTAAATAGGCATTGACATGAAATCAAAGAATGTGGCTACCCCACACCTGCAATTACTAACAGACAATAAAATTCAAGCAAGCACTAACTGAAGAACAGAGTCAAAACTTCCAATTCAGTTAATATTAAAGCAACACAATTAAATCAATTTAAATACTTTATTATTTGAAAAAAGTGCAGATAAAAAGTACTTAAATGCTCTTATACGTCCAGTTGAATACAGGTAGATCATAGCCACCAAAACTGAGGTTTTTAAGAAGAAAATATTTCAAACTGTACCACTTAATTAGGCAAGGACAGGAAATCAAAGCATGTGGCTAGCCCCACACCTGCAATTACTGACAGACAATAAAATTCAAGCAAGCACTAACTGAAGAACAGAGTCAAAACTTCCAATT
Source organism: Protopterus annectens (assembly GCF_019279795.1). Classification (NCBI taxonomy): domain Eukaryota; kingdom Metazoa; phylum Chordata; order Ceratodontiformes; family Protopteridae; genus Protopterus; species Protopterus annectens. The sequence continues at coordinate 1,611,554,860 of NC_056733.1, read as the reverse complement.
CAGTTAATATTCATGCAACACAATTAAATCAATTTAAATACTGTATTATTTGAAAAAAGTGCAGATAAAAAGGTACTTAAATTCTCTTATACGTCCAGTTGAATACAGTTTGATCTTAGCCAGCCAAAGCTGAGGTTTTAATGTTCTGCATTGAACAGAATAGGGTCCACTGTGCAATTTTTTGACTGGCTCGTACACCGGCATATGGGTCAATCAAAAATTGCCAAACATGGAGCTACTTGTGTTCAATGTGGAACTATGATGTTCCGCATTAAAGACCTTTTTTTTTTTTCTTCTTCACTTAATCTGGCAACCCTGCTCACAACTCACCTTAGTGGGCAAGGCAAACTGTGCTTTAGCCCTCCCTGACTTTGCTATTCCGCCTTTGGCTATTACTATTTCATTGCTATTTGTGATATTTACAAACAAAACATCTGAGCAAAACACTTACAAAAGGTTGAACAACCAGAACTTCAAACTTCAAAATATCAATTACAAAAAATTAACACAAACAAAAATGAAAAGGCAACAAAAAATAATAGATCAACTTTTATATACAGGGCAAGCCCCCCTGTGCTCCCCATACCCCTGCTACTTACATATACCAACTTTGAGATCTGACTACAGTGGATAAAAAGCAAATTTCCATTCCCCACTGTACAGCAAACTGTTAGGATGTTGGCAATATCAGTTGGTTCTGTATATTTAGTGCCATTGTGCAGTAACTCAGAGCAGATCTGAGTGTTCCCATTGAGATTCTTGACATAGCTATAGAATGCTTTGTGGTTGTCTTTGGAGTTAGTGACAATTTTGTTTTTGTAATTAGCTTTGGAGGATTTTATGAGGGATCTCAGCTTCTTACTGAGGTTGACCAGGGAGTTCCTTCAGTCATGGGATTTTACTCTTTTTTGCAACAGTTTCTTTCTTCTGTTGTAGAGTTTGTTTATGGCAGGGGACCACCAGATTGGCTTCCTTTTTTTGGAGGATAACATCTTGGTTCTATTAGGGATGGCATGATCCATGCACTCGTGTAAGTGCTTATAAAGTGCATTTGTGTAGGATTCAGCAATCATACCTCTATTGTCCATCTGCATGGGTGTTGTGAAGTTTGCCACTTTTGTCTTAAGAAGTGTGAAGTTGGCTTTGGAGAAGTTTTTTATGATGGTTTCCCTAATTGCGGGTGGGGGTGGGATGTGGATGTCTAGGCTGATTAGCTTGTGGTCAGATCTGACCAACGAGGAATTGACCTCTGGTGTGGAACACCAGTTTCCCATGTTGGTAATGACCAGGTCTAGGATATTGCTGCCCCTGGTGGGGGTGTGAATAAGTTGATCCAAGGCATTGGAATTTATGAATTCTAGAAAACGTTGAGCAAAAGAGTTGGTACATGGGTAGTTGAAATTGCCCATTATTAGGGTGTTGGGTTGTACCCTAATACTTTCCAGTGTATCAAGAAATGAGGAGGGTTTCCTGGGGCATGGTGGGGGGTCTGTAGCAAGCTACAATTTGGATTGCAGTCTTGCCCAGAGTTAGTTGCTCTTGGATAATCTCGGATGCATTATGCTGTGTAACTAGCCTAGAGGTGTGGATATCCTTAATGAATTTGGACACGCCTCCGCCTTTAGTGCTTTGTTCTGGGTTAGGTGGTCGAAAGATGTGGTATGAATTGTAGCCTGGTAATGCAGGGGTGCTCTCTGGAGCTTTGAACCAGGTCTCTGTCACTGCACAGATGTCAATGTTCTCCATTTTAAGGAGTGCCTCGAGTGAGTGCATTTTGAGGTTTAGACTTCTAGCATTGAGTAGCATTACCCTCAGATTTTGCTTGCTTGTACCTGTTACGGTGGTGACTTTGTCATTTGAACTTTTCCTAAAAAAGGCACTATAGGGGTGGCAAGAGCCTTAGCCAGTATCCAGAATCCTAAGGGCGACAGGTGCAGGCCATCTCTGGGAAAGCATCGTGGTCTGTCGATCATGTCATCCCAAGCAGACAGATACTGGATCCCCTTAGAATGACACCAGAAGCTTAGCCAATTGCTGAAGTCAATCATTTTGTCCTTGTACTGTGGTATCATTCTGGGTGATGGCACGATGCTACTCAGGGTTAGGGTCATACCTGCCTGGGATACAAGATCGGAGAGCTCCTCCATGTCTCTTTTCATGTAGTCCAGGGAGTTACGTCTCAGGTCATTCACACCAACATGGACAATGACAGTGTCATATTTGTACTTATTGTGGAGTGACCTGAGTGCATGCATTATGTGGCGGATCCTGGCACCTGACAGGCAGCTGACAGTAACTTTCTCCTTGTTTAGTCTAGTGAGTGGAACATCAGTGTGCCTGACTATAGAGTCACCTATGACTAGAGTGTTGGGTACGTTGTTATGCCTTATGGGCTGTGGTTGAGTGGCACACTGAGTTTGTGGGCTATGTGTCATTTGGGTTGTGTTGGGGGGTGGAGTTTGCTTCCGTTTATGCTTTGGATGTCCCTGATGCTTGGGCTGGTTTTTATTGAGAGCCTCCTCGAATGTAGGTGTGTGTTTTGTGTTTCTATGTGTGTGTTTTGGTGGTGTAGGTTTTAAGGGACTATGTGATGAGTGTGGTGTGGTGCAAGTGTTTACCTTCTCCTCTTGACTGTCTAGTCCAGTCTTGGGTGAAGAGGGTTTTGCTTCCAGTTTGGCTATATAAGTGCATCTCTCACAGGTTGTAGTGTTGGGTGGTAGGAGGAGAGGGTTGTCTGTGTACATGAGGCAATTGCTGCATTGCCCCAAGATGCCCAGATTCATCAGGTAGACAGGAGAAATCACTGGGAGCCGATCCTTAGACATGCCTGGATAGGTGTTTATTTATTAAGTACTAAAACTGCTTTCCTCTAGACAAGTGAGGAAAGTTGAGTGCTGTAGTAATTTGCAGCTTATGTAGTGCTTACAATGAGTTCTGAACAAGTGCTGAGTTCAAAGAAACAGATTTGAGTGCTGACTGAAACTAGAAGTCTGGCTAGTTATAAGAAACAAAACTAAGCTAGAAGGCTTCCCTCCAACACAAAAGGGCTTGGGGGCTCAAAAGCCTACAAACAGTCTAGACCACTTAACAGGAAAAGCAGGAAACAAGCTTAAATGTTTTTTGTTCTCTTTCCCAGATGCTCTCTTTGTACACAGTAGGAGTGCCTGAAATCAGAATATGATCTCACTGCACTCAGTTGAGTGAGCAAATGAGATGGGCCCAGAAGGAGTATCCAAACACAAATTTACAAGAGGGGCGGGCAGTTTCAAAGCCACTAAGATTAACACCAAAACAGAAACAGTGAGGGTGGGTGAGAAAACTAACTGAAGAACAGAGTCAAAACTTCCAGTTCAGTTAATGTTCATGCATCACAATTAAATCAATTTAAATACTGTATTATTTGAAAAAAAGGCAGATAAATAGTACTTAAGTTCTCTTATACGTCCAGTTGAATACACCTAGTTCTTAGCCGGCCAAAGCTGAGGTTTTTAAGCAGAAAATATTTCAAACTGTACCACTTAAATAGGCATTGACATGAAATCAAAGAATGTGGCTACCCCCACACCTGCAATTACTAACAGACAATAAAATTCAAGCAAGCACTAACTGAAGAACAGAGTCAAAACTTCCAATTCAGTTAATATTAAAGCAACACAATTAAATCAATTTAAATACTTTATTATTTGAAAAAAGTGCAGATAAAAAGTACTTAAATTCTCTTATACATCTAGTTCAATACAGCTAGATATTAGCCGGCCAAAGCTGAGGTTTTTAAGAAGAAAATATTTCAAACTGTACCACTTAAATAGGCATTGACAGGAAATCAAAGCATGTGGCTAGCCCCACACCTGCAATTACTGACAGACAATAAAATTCAAGCAAGCACTAACTGAAGAACAGAGTCAAAACTTCCAATTCAGTTAATATTCATGCAACACAATTAAATCAATTTAAATACTGTATTATTTGAAAAAAGTGCAGATAAAAAGGTACTTAAATTCTCTTATACGTCCAGTTGAATACAGTTTGATCTTAGCCAGCCAAAGCTGAGGTTTTAATGTTCTGCATTGAACAGAATAGGGTCCACTGTGCATTTTTTTGACTGGCTCGTACACCGGCATATGGGTCAATCAAAAATTGCCAAACATGGAGCTACTTGTGTTCAATGTGGAACTATGATGTTCCGCATTAAAGACCTTTTTTTTTTTTTCTTCTTCACTTAATCTGGCAACCCTGCTCACAACTCACCTTAGTGGGCAAGGCAAACTGTGCTTTAGCCCTCCCTGACTTTGTTATTCCGCCTTTGGCTATTACTATTTCATTGCTATTTGTGATATTTACAAACAAAACATCTGAGCAAAACACTTACAAAAGGTTGAACAACCAGAACTTCAAACTTCAAAATATCAATTACAAAAAATTAACACAAACAAAAATGAAAAGGCAACAAAAAATAATAGATCAACTTTTATATACAGGGCAAGCCCCCCTGTGCTCCCCATACCCCTGCTACTTACATATACCAACTTTGAGATCTCACTACAGTGGATAAAAAGCAAATTTCCATTCCCCACTGTACAGCAAACTCATACAAGCAGATACCTGCACATTTTTCAAAATCCTGAGATTTTGATTTTATCTTTCGGGAGCAGACATTCAACATTTCATATATTGGACCTTTTGAAGGTCAGCCGTCTCAGCATACAGGATGACTTATATTAATACAGTATGTTCATAGGTCCTTAGTTATACATAGTCAGAGATACCTTGGTGTAATTATTAACCATAAACTAAACTTCCAGAATCATATAGCTATCTAAGAAGCACACTAAAAGCTAGAGACAGTGCATAGAACAAAATATCACCTTAAAGCAAACACAAGATGCCCAGTTGCTCATGTCACCATTACGACAAAACCACAGTATGGGTCACTGCAGATTATCTTTATCTACTCCAGACTCAGCTGCTTCTGCTTGTCTCTTGAACATGTTCACTGAACACTGTTTTAAGACATTGTGTTTTGACTTCCTGTATATTATAAATATATGTGTGGGGGCTTGAAATGTATGATTTATGCACACTCTGAGATCACACCTTCTCAAAGAAACTACAGCTATATTTCTTTTTTATTATTATTTTTGAATGATTGGTTTTCATCTGAGTTGCTTTCTTGTAATCTTCAGGTAGTGAAGGGCAGCAAAATACCATTTTCAAATAAATATATTGATCTGATATGAAGAAGTCCCTCCTTAATAATAGCAAGATTAATACTGGCAGGTATTAAGACATCTAGAGGAGTCTGCATCTGTTATACCTTTAGCATTGACAAAAGCAACATAATAAGCAACTGATGAAACCAAGTAATCTTCAAAGAGGGAGATGTGCTCTGCAACAGCAATGTGGCTGAAGTCCTCCTTCATCCTTGCGATGTTGTATGGCTGGAAGGTAGTCAGGGGGATCTTCTGCCCTTTCACCTTCCTGTGTGGCTGGCCATCACTTAACATAAGTACAGAAGGACAATAATATTGAGAACTTATAAAAATCTTTATTTACACCTTCTGGTCCCAGTACTTACCTTTACCTGATATATTACCTCTCATTAAAAAATTGCAGCAAAAAAGCTAATCAACATGGTAGAAAAAAAGAGCCATCCATGAGACCTCACCAGACAAGAAAGTATTAGGGCATTTCTCCTAGCTCTTTTTAGTACCAAAGAAAACAAATGATCCCTGGCCCATTTAAGAGATTAAACAATTTCACTCCAAAGGAAACCTTTCACATGGCCACAGTGCAGTCTATCCTTCCATGCTTGTTTGAAGGATACTGGACATGTTCTTTGGACCTCTGGGATGCATAACTCCACATCAAGATAGCCAAGCAGTCCAGGAGGTATGTTTACTTCATGATATGTGCCAACATATCTCTCGACCTCTTGGTGCAAGAAATATGGACAAAGCCCAACAAAATAGGGGGACAAAAGCCCAAAAATAGGGGCACATTTTAAATATGGCTGTTATAAACTTAAAAAGTTGCTAGAGTAACAGGGGTTGTTTTAACATACATTTCCTGAAGGTTTGAATTCTGAAACTCAAATGTATGTCATTATTGAATGACTACAGTCCTCAGATCATCCCAGTGATTTGCCAGAAAACCAGAATTTTATGAGGAATAGACCAAGAATATGAGCCAAAAATCTGGACATTCTGTGAAAATCAGGACAGTTGAGAGGTATGTGTGCCAGTCACTATTAATTTAAGACTCTTCCATTTGGTCTCTTAACAGACAGCCCACCAGGGTGTTCACCAAGTACATGTCATCAGTTACAGCAATCCAGGCACAACAGGAGGCAAACATTTTCTCCTAACTGCTTTCTCATTGGACAGCCTAAACTCTGCTTGGTAATTTCTGATTGTCTCTGTTTTGCCTGTTTCAGCCCAGAGGAATTAAAGTGAATATTGCAAAGCCTCAGTTGAAGCCATCTCAGCAGCACTGATGGCATAGACTGGAGTCTGGGCATAACAATCTGCAGAACCTCCCCCAGTATCCTGACTCACTCAGCGTGTCCTTGTCTTCATATCGCTATTTCACTATTTCCATGTTTCTTACTGCATGTACTACATTTCCTGTAGTACCCTTCTTGGTCATCTCTGTAGCATAGGGTGCCTCATACATATGACCCATTTCTTCCCTGATTTCTCCACCTGTGCCAGAACATTCCCCTTTGTATCTCTCAAATTACTACATTCTCCATACTCCTTGCCTTTATTCTCCATGCAGTTTCTTTCTCATCTCCCCAACATTCTCCTCCAAAAACATTTCCTTCTCACCATCCTCATTTCAGCTTCCCAAGTTACAGACCCAGAAAGCAGCAGAGTGTCTGTTCTTCCTCCTGCTGGACCTTGACAGCTGGCCTGCACAGAAGCTGTAAAATGGAAAATTGCAACAGCTTCATATTGTCTGCAAGAGAACAGTGAACATAAAAGACCACTTCAAACACTCTGAGGGATATACAACACACAAGGAGTTATTTTCTCTCATTGTAATGGTTGTGCAAGAACAAAAGAAACCCAGTTTGAAGATAAAAGGGTGACAAATCAGAGGTAATATGATGAAGTATTTTTCCACAGCCAGAGTGAGTAGAGGGTACATGTACAGTAGTAGTCTCATCAGAGGTAATGCTTAGAAAATAGTATTGAAGTTCAAAACAGCATGAAGCAGATGAAATGCTGTTTCGGGGAGAAGAGCAAGAGTTCTAAATCATTAAAATAAGCAACTGAACATAAGGCAGGGGATTAGACAAATTGAAAATCAATCTGCTCTATATGTATCATCAAAATCAGTTTATAAGAAGGAAGAAATTTCCCATAATACCCTGAAGAGTTTCCACTAACACATGTTGTACCACCCCTGAAGAAAGGTAAGAAATAAGAGCTCAATCACTCCTGCAGGCTAACACGTATAACAAACAAATCACAGTTCTGCTACGGCACCTTTTCTTGTTAGCTGTTCTTTTGCACAGCCAATATTAGTACAGCCTCAGTACTCAGTAAAATAAAGAATGGTTTGTGCTCTGATAGATCTGAGAATGCATTTTTTTTTGTCTTTTGACAGACCAATTCCAAAGTAAATGGGAACAACTGTTTATTTAATAGCTTTAGGCCCCATGATCTCTTTAGCCCCTGAACACAAAGGCAATGGTGTAATGAAAGGAAGGCTTCCGTCAGCTCCTAGTGAATGGACTGCTTTATAAAGTGCCAACGAGGGTCTTTTTCACTCAAACACTCAAAATAAACATTCTCTTTGCATAACTCACTCCCTAGTTAATTCATCAGTGTTAAGAGTCAGTAGATTTCGGCTTTCTAACAGGATGGGGGATGTGGAAAGCTAAAGGGATTTTGTCTGCTCTGTTTAAGGAAGTATGACCTACACTGACTTATAAATCCCGTTAAACCTGACTGTGTTACATTCTTTCTGTGTTGAAAATGTCAGCTATTAAGTGAGCACAGTGTTTGTAGTCATAATACCATTTTATTTTAGGTCAGACACAGGGCACAAAACGCACCCCTCAGATACTGACACATATCCCCAGTGGAGAGAGCCTAAGATAGCAAACATCTAACAGTCATCCATTTTAGTACCAATACTGTTTCTGTGTTTGAATATGTAGTTATTTATAGGGCCTATATTTGTGCAAATATAATGTTAAACCTTAAGTCTGCAAAGTTGGAATTCAGAATGTATAGTTTCAATGAATGTGCAATGAGCCTTTCTAAATGAATGGAAATGCTGTTTTATGCTGAATTTGTTAGCTTTTTTGAAAGTTTGAGCTGAATTTTGAATGTGTAGCACCTAAACCTTCAAGGACTCGAGAAAATAATTTTTAATATTCTGTATCCCACAACAAAATTAACATGCCTCTGTCTTACATTAAATTAGGCAAAGTTAGTTATATACAGAAATGTTTGAGGGTTCTACAGAAATATTTTAATGTGCAATAGATAACATGATAGGAGTATATTAATCAGATGGCATTGGGAATCCAAATGTAGTACTTATTAGTGAGATGGTAAGCACACAATCCAAATGTAGTACTTATTGGTCAGCTGGTAGCACACTATCCAAACATAGTACTTATTAGTCAGATGGTACCATACAATCCAAACGTAGTACTTATTAGTCAGATAGTAGCACACAATTCAAACATAGTACTTATTAGTCAGATGGTAGCACACAATCCAAATGTACTGCTTATTGGTCAGATGGTAGCACACAATCCAAACGTACTACTTATTGGTCAGATGGTATCACACAATCCAAATGTAGTACCTATTAGTCAGATGGTACCACACAATCCAAACGTAGTACCTATTAGTCAGATGGTACCACACAATCCAAACGTAGTACTTATTGGTCAGATGGTAGCACACAATCCAAAGTACTTATTAGTTAGATGGTAGTGGGGAGAACATGCAGACTCCACACAGAAGGCAGTCCAGCCGAGAATCGAACAGGAGAACCTCTTGCTGTGAGGTAACAACTATACTGAGGTAATCTTTGATATAAAAAGGTTTACACGCAATGTTATGCTGAAACTAATGTTTAATGTAGATAGACAGACATATAGAAAGCCGAGTACGTTTGCTCCTAAAACTAACTCCTTAGTTAATGCTTTCGAACAATTATGTGTTGAAGATGTGTATAGATCAAACATGCATTTAAAACTATGTAGAAACAAGTTTTCACAGTACAATTTAACAAAGGAAGAAAATGAGGCCTTAAAAAACCTACAAAGTAATGTAAGCTTAGTGATTCGCCCCACTGATAACGGTGGCCCTATAGTTGTTTTTGACAAAACACAATATGATGAAGCTATGTATAAGATGCTAAGTGATATGGATTTTTATAAGAAAATATCACAAGTTCAAGTGAAATTAATGATAGGAAATGTGAAAAGTAGGTTAAATGACTTGTTACACAAAAACTGGATAGACCTTGATTTATGGAATTATTTCACTATATAACATTCCACCACACCAATAATACAGGGTCTGCCTAAAGTACATAAAAATAGATAAAATCCACCTATGAAACCCATAGTGGCAGGCAGGAAATGGTGTACGGAATCTTTTTCCATTTATATTGAACATCATCTTAGACATCTTTTAGAAAAATCAGAATACATACTTAAGGATACGGAACACTTTTTGAGAGACTTATATATACACACCCAGAGTACCAACACAGTGAGGGATCCCTGTTTATTGGTTACCCTCGATGTAGTGTCTCTCTTTACTGTGATCTTGAATGCTATAGGGATTAATAATGTTGCCAGGTTTCTTACAGAGCATTCTGTTTATTCTGAAGAGAAGATCAAATTGATCAGTGTTTTATTAGGTCTAGTGTTAGAAAACAATGCTTTTATGTTTAGAGATGAAGTATACTGGCAATTAAATGGAGTAGCAATGGGCACCACATGTGCCAACAGCTACGCTAATGTAGTTATGGGCATGTGGAAATTGGAGTATTTAATAAATGGCCTTTTTAAACAGGATATTTTATTTTTTCGTTTTGTTAATTACCTTTTTATTCTATGGGGAGGGACTATGAATTCTTTAAGAGACTTTGAGAACTATATTAATAAGTCTACACAATTTTTAAAGTTCACCTTGAATTGGTCAGAAGTGGAAGTAGACTTCTTGGATACAACGGTATTTACTGAAAACAGAACACACATATGCGCACATAGGAAAAGCTGTCATGTGACCCAGTTGCTAAGCAGAGAAGGTATGCACCCTTCATAGATTTTTAGAAATGTAGTACAACCAAGTATATAGGGCATCTAGGCTCATTGTGAGAGACGTGGATTTTGAGAATCAGCTAGCACTCACTAATGATAAGCTCAGGGAGAGGGGCTACAGTGACAAAGATATAGTGAATAACTTTGTCCTGATAAGAGATCATAGCAAATGGAAGCTAAACCCTATTTCTCTGAAAAATATTATAAATCTAATGGAAATAAGGATAGAAATTATAACAATAAGCTTAGGGCGTCCCTATGTTATTCTAGAAACATCTCCACTTACACTGACATAATAAGGAAGAACTGGAATATTCTGACTACTGATAGAGACATCAGTAGATTGATAGACACAGAACCCAGGTTTACATTTAGAAACATGAAGTCCCTCAAAAGGCACTTGTGTACCCCTAGAAACATAGTAGAAAGGAATGTTGAGGCAGGGACTTGACCTTGCACTATATGTTCAGTCTGTCGTTACATAGACACAAGCTCACAATTTACACACCCGGATTCAGGGTTTGCATTTAATTTTGGAGTACAAGCCACTTGTGAAAGTGAGCATATTGCTTATTTAGCTGTGTGTCAAACATGTAAAAAGTTCTCTGTTGGGAAAACAGACAGAACACTTAAGGAAAGAATGAGAGAACATGTATATCACAGCAACAAACGAAGCAGGCTCAGTGCACTGGCCAAGCATGTCATGGAGACTGATGTCACAAATCACTTTAAGTTCATGGCTATTACCAAACTATATGAAAACAAAAGGGGAGGGGGACATCAGGAACTTTACGGAGGAGATCGAAGCTCAGTGGATTGTTACATTAAGGGCTAATACAGGACATGGACTAAATGACCACACCCCTTAACACCTATATTAAAATCTAGGCCATTATGTAGATAAAGGAAAGGTATAGACATCTGACGCTTCCTTTTAGTTGTGTGCAATTCTGTTATTGAATATATATATTTCACCATGTTAACATCTTTTGATATCCAGTTAATATCTTTTGATATCCAGTGTGAGTTAAGAAGACCAGTAACATTTTATTACTATAAAACGTCAAGCATTGTATGTCTACTTTTGTTGGTTTACACCTAGGGACAATTATTTTTATGTTAAATGTGATATATTTTTTTCATATGTCAAATGAGATATATTTTATTGTCTATTTATTGTCTGTTGTTATCATATTTTTATGAGAAACACAGAAAGTTTTATGTCTAGGTTTTGTAGTCCTTGTAATGTATGTATTTTAATTATTGATTTAATGAGATATTTGACTTTTAATTTGTACAGAGTATAGTCTTTGATATACTTGTAATGAAAGTATATGTATAGGAATTTTAGGAGTAATAATTTTTGAAATGTATTTATTTTTTGAGTTAGTGTAGTTTTGTAGTTTGGAGAACTGATTGCATTGGTTATGTGATCTTTTTTAAGGCTATTAAAGAACCCTAATTAGTTAGTGGAAACAAGAATGCCTGATGAAGTATTTGGTGAAAGTGTTTGTGTGTATAATATTGCAATAAAGATTTTAAAGTCTGGTGCCTGAAGCCGTACCTACATTCGTTTATTTTTTGTTTTATTGGATTAACAATAAAATTATATTAAAGGAAAAAGTAGGATTAAGACCAAAGAAGGCAGGCTTAGTCAAGATGATTAAAGAGCATGAAGGATTATCTAAGCAGTGATTTAAATGTGTTGGCACATTATGTGACAGAGAGAGAGAGAGAGAGAGAGAGAGAGAGAGAGAGGGTCATTCAATTAAATTATCACCTTCTATTTTTCGCATGCACACTGGAATTCCAGCACTATTGTTAACTCTGCTACCTCTTCAGCTAGACAGTTCCAGTCATTCACCACCGTTTCTGTGAAATAATCTTTCATTGTCTACCTTGTAGCATCAGCTTCTGTTCTCATGTCCTCATATTTTTTTTTTTCATTTTAAGAGAATATACATACTTGATTTCATGAATTCCTTTAAATTTATTAAAAGTTTATGTTGTATCCTCTATCCACTGCTTTCCTTCTTCAAGATTATGCACATCAAACTCTTACAAACTTATGTTTTCTGCTGTAGACCCTATAACATTTATTGCACTCTTCTAAATGGCCTTTATCCTGACTCTGTATTACATAGATGAGATCTCCAGAACTGCACAAAAATGCTTTGAGAGGGATCTCACCAACTGACTACTCCGAGGAACCCCTTGATTTCTAATGCTACTGCCTCTGCCTATCTGCAGCAGTATTTTGCTAGCATTGTCTGCTGCTCTTTCACACTGCTTGTTTACCTTTTGGCCATCAGATATGGTTACATCCTGCTCAAGAGCATCACTTTCTTTTGAAAATGAAATTTATTAGTTTCCTTACTGCATCTAGAGCTCCCATCTAAGCTCAACACTATTCTAATTACTTTATTTTCGACTCCAGCCATCTACTCTCAAATAAAGTCAAAATCAGATCTCCCACCTACTCACTTCACAATAATGATCAATAAAGTCACCAATTATTGTATACAGGTTCCTTTAACCTATTCACTGTCAAGAGATCTTTCTCAAAGATTACCCCCAGCATCCTAGAATTCTTTATCTCAAGAGTTAAGGAACTCCAGAGGATACTTAACTATTTAGAAATTCATCCCAAGACCATCTTACAAATATTTACAAATGCATGTGCTTCTATGAAACTAGTTACATTACGGAGGCAACATTGAAAGTCTCACTTTGTTACTTATTCTACATGTTACACTTTTCCATGATTTCTCTGGATGTGTTAGTGACCCTATTCTCCTACTTGCTATTGTAATAATAAGTTCATCTCAGTCATTCCCTTTCTTAACATGCGTTTCACTTCCATTCCAGTGTGTATTTTCTACAACTGTCTAGTGAATGCATGCTCAAACTAATCATTATCTGTCCTACCCTTACATTACTTTATTTATAAATATATTTATTACCTAAACTATTAATTATCTGCTTTGCCTTTATATTACTGTGATTGTTATGCCACACTGTCCTTTTAATCTGGCATAGATCATGACGGAAAATGGTCTTTGGACCAATCCACTTACCTTGTTAAAAATTGCTAAATACCTGGAAGGTTAAGAATTTCCACTAGAATTATTAGAAGTCTGACTGGCTGGATTGTAATTGGAAGAATTAAACAAAAGCTGGAGCTTCATGAAGAGGTACTTCCTCCAGTAATAACTACTCTATCTGCAATAATTTGCTGACAGTAGGCAAAGTATTTAAAATATAAAATGGTGTGTTTTGTTTGGAGACTACAAATGTAAATCAGACGCATCTACAATCTGCTGCTTATTTCACCTTTGTTCTCCCCCAAAGTGCTATATGGTGCAAACCAGCTACAGATATTTGTAGATTTTGCAGCATGGTTCAGATAGTAGGAAAATATATACCAAGTAGGCCATTTTTAGATTTTTACTTATCAAAAAATTTAAGATTAATTTAACTTTTTTGGTTTTATTTGATATTGATTCTTCTATAAAAGAGCTAAGATTATGAGTCTTTAACAGACAGAAGTAGCTTAGTTTATTTTAAAGTCTGATACTTTAGTTCAGGGGGATGAGTAGTGAGCTGGTGGGCAAATGTTTTTTATTTGAATGAATACATTTTATATATGAAGGGTGTTGGGATCCTTTTCAGAGGACACAGTGGTATTTGTATTCTAAATGCTTTTTCAAATATATTAATATGTTGTTATCTGGAAGTAACTAGCACTGATCAGTTGGCAAATGTTTTTTGGCTTTAGACTGCTCTGGAGATTTAACTGGCTGATTGCTAATCCAGAATGCCTGCTTGGATTTTTTTTTGGTTTTCATTGGTCCAGCTGTCATCTCCATGGGCTCATCCTCATCTGGCCTATATGACACTTGAGTCTGAGACCAATGATGCACTTAATTACTGAATGTTGTGCTTTGAGAGTATTACCATTAAGATCTTTGAAGGTTGGCAGGACCAACATATCAACATTCAGAATAAAGCTTTGCAAAATATTAACATTCATCAGAATATTCTTTCTTTGTATGTTCTATGATTTTTTGTGAAACAGAAGAAGAGATTTTGGAGAAACACTCATCTTTATTAGATTTACCTTGTATGACTATCTCATTATAAATCTATGATGTCCTTAGGTCTAAGTGCCCCACTGGTTGCTAGTTATTTTAAAATGCCATGCCATTATTTTCCCTATAATGACAAGGCAATATAGGTCCTTGCATGTGTAATGCTCAATGCTTGTGGAAAGGAATCAGCTCTGCCATGTTTCATCCTTCAGAAACTTTTCCTTCCTCCCACAATTAATTAAAAATGCAAGTTGCCCTATTAGTCACTGAAATGCAAGAATGAAATGGAATTTGTCAACTCTGTGTCATTTCTTTTGAGTTCCAAAGCTACAGAGTGGTTTTAGGTTCATAGGTTCATAGGTAGTACTAGGCTATCTGCCCGAGGGCATTTATAAGCCTAGCCAGAGTATGTCAGCTTTTGCCACCCCATTGATTAATTAACTGAGCCTCTGTCAAGCAGAACCAATGAAGTGATCCCAGGTGTGTATTTTCTGTTACCCATCCACTTGTCAAGGTTTCTCTTGAAGAGTGTTAGTGAGGGGCTCTGCCTAATGTAGATAGAAATTTTGTTCCAAAGCATGGGGAGTCTCTGTGACAGGAATCTATCCATCCAGCATGTTCTATTTATTGTTGTGGAGAGGTTTAGCTCACTAGAGCACATGGCTCGCAGTGACTTGGATTTCTTTAGGTGGAGCATGTCCATCAATTCTGAGTTGGACATGGCTTTGTAAGTCAGGCAGAAATCACCTCTGAGTAAGCGATATGCCACTGAGTACAGCCAGAGTTGCTTCAGTCGGTCTGCATAGGATATATGTTTGAGGCCAGTAATCCTCTTGGTGAGGCACTTTTGTGGTCTTTCCAGCTGTTGGAAGTGTCTTGTGAGTTACATCCCAAATGGGGCATTGTACTCTATGATGGGTCTGATGAGTGACGAGTAGAGGGGCACTATAACCTCTTTATTTCTAGATGTGAACCCTTTAGTAATTAGATGGGCCACATAGAAGGATTTCCTAACTACTTTCGCAATATGATTGTCAAAGAAGAGATTACTATCTACCTGGGTCCCCAGATTTCTTATTACCTCTTCTGTATTAAGGGGGCTGCTACCTATGTGGTAATTCGTGGGTGTTTTGTTTTTCCCAAATGGGATGACTATGCATTTTTTGGCATTTAGCTTGAGACCATGACTTTGACACCAGGTGTTCGTCTCAGTAAGTCCTTTTTGGAGGATCTCTGTGTCAGCTGGAGAGTCAATTATGGCTCCCTGTTTGCAGTCATCGGCGAATTTGGTTAGCCATAGTCCTCCTGTGTTTGCCTGTACTTCTGAGAAGTATATGCCGAACAGTAGGGGGTCCCAGGACCAAGCCTTGCAGGACACCACTTGTGACTGGTTTAGAGTCAGACCTGGAGCCTGCTATTCTTACCATGTGAGTTCTGTCTGTAAGCCAGTTGGCAACCCATCTTGTAACGTAGGGGTTTATGTTCAGGCTGGTGAGTTTTTCTATAATACCCGAGTGAGGAATGGTGTCGAACACCTTGGTGAGGTCAAGGTAGGCTGTGTAAACCACTTTTCCCTCATCTATGGCCTTGGTGACTGTCTCAAAGAAGTCAACCAGGTTTAGTAGGCGTGATCTGACCTTATGAAAGCCGAACTGGGTTGAGTCAAGTGTTTGGAGGTTCCCAATGTCTTTGTTAATGAGTTCTATAATGATGCGCTCCATAGCCTTGTAGACCAGGCTAGTCAGGCTTATGGAGCAATAGTTACCAGGGTCAGTTGTGGCCCCTCCTTTGTGGAGCAGAATAACCGTTGCTGTGTGCCTTTCTATGGGCACGTAGCCAGTGGAGAGGCTGAGGTTGAACAGCGTGTTTAGGTGGGGGGTTAGTTTGTTTTGTAATTCATGCAAGACACATCCTGGGACACCATCTGGCCCCATTGACGCTGACTGATTGATTTTCATTTAAACTTAACTTTAACAAAGTCAGCTTTGCCCTCATCTCCCTGTTGTTTGATTGTGGAGTTAGTATATATAAGTTAGAGGTGTGGGGGTTTCCTCTCCATACCGCTCAACTTTCCATTCTTTTCACAGAATGTCCAGATTTTTGCCTCATACTTTTGGTCTGTTCATCATAAAATATGGGGTTTTCTGGCAAATCCCTAAGGATCGACTTTACTAAATAATGACAGAAATTTGAGTTTCAGACTTTGTATCTTTCAGAAAATGCATAGTAATGCAAAATCTTTTATTCTAACAAATTTCTAAGTGCAATATTTAAAGTTTGTCCATATTTTGGGTGCTTTGTCCTCCATTACGTTTGGCTTTGTCCAGATTTCTTATGCTAAGAGGCTGAGAGGTATGTTCCTCTCATATGTGGAGCAGGGGGCTCGCTCTCCTCCAAAAATATATATATATATATTTTATTTGCAGGTCATTGAATGTGACATTCAGCAAAACCATTGCATAGCTTTAGGACTCATATATATTACCTTTGGTTGAGTCACATCATGCCCTATTGCCTTGGCACCTTTACATTTTAGAAGTTATTTCAATGCTATTGCTTCACTGACTGCATTCGGACAACCTTGTAATCATGGGTTCTGTTGTCTAGAGTTAGTAAATCATATTTTTGTTTTTTCATATGAATACTGGCAAGTGTTCATTTAGCAGACCTGCTTTATCATCACCTTTTTGAGCCCCATTTATTTTATTAGGTGTTAACTTTCCTTCTCATTAAATTTATTTGCTTCCTTATGCATCAGTAAAACATTTAGTCTCCATTCTTGACAGGTTTGGCTATTCTTAGTTTGAGATTATTCTTTTTGTCCACTTTTTCTGCTTCTTTCAGCTGTAAGTCACATTTTCCCTCACTTTCTATTTCTTAGCTTAAATACTAAATTAAATACTACAGGTTTTCCTTAATATTTGGTGTCCCTTCATTTGACAGCTGCAGTGTGTTTTCCTTCTCTTTGATATGTTGATTTGTTGTATATAACAGCTCATTGCTTTTGTTGTAGTAAGTCTGAGGTTTCTCTATTCCTTCTACATGCACTTTATGCCTGTTTACAAGTCTTCCTTGATGCACCCTTTCATTTTGTAAATGTCTATCCTTATACACACCAGCATGTTTACTTTTGACTGACCAGATGCTACAGACAAGCTGACAGCAAATCAGACTGTTTGGTGACTGCTTGTTCCTAAATTAATCCCACCTTCAAATATAACATCCTGTCTGCCTTTCCCCTTTGACTACTCTTTCATAAGTAAGTTATCATACTCTCTGTTTGATGTCTGTCCCTTATAAGACATCAAGAAAAATCTGACTCTTTGGTGTGGTTGGAAGCAGGATGTTCCACTTACCATTTGAACCAGTGGAGTCTTGCATCAATAATGCATCATTTTCTCAGCCATCCTAAAGAACACCATTTCTTGTCATTTTCTTACTCATAAGGAATGGGTTTGTGTGAACCCCCTAGTGTGGAATGTACTGCCATATCCAGTCTCATCTGTGACCGTCTTTGTCTCCTGTCCTCTTCATTAATGTATTTGTTCTGTTGCTGCCTCTCCTTTTCACGTTGCAGTCCTCCTACAAACTTTAAAGTTTGGTGTGTGTGTGTGTGTGTGTGTGTGTGTGTGTGTGTGTGTGTGTGTGTGTGTGTGTGTGTGTGTGTGTGTGTGTGTGTGTCTGCGCTAAATGAAAGCAAACTAGCTAAAGTATCTGAAATTTTTACTAAATAAAAAGCTAAAAATAAATTTTAATATATGGATTAAACGAATACTATTAAAATACCAGCTTAAACAATAGCAATATACAAGTAGAAATATGATAACATACTGCAGCTGTCAAATGTGTGTGTCTTTATGTATATATAAACAAATGTATCAATCATGGCTCTCTCTGTCTATGTGCCATTATCACTGTTACTACCATAAAATAATGATGTTTTTCTATTAACCTGAGTAATATGAACATTTCTTTTGTTGCCAGGAGTGTGACCAGTGGTAGTGATTACCTTTGATTCTTGTTTTGTTTTGTCTGTTTTGCTTCTAGTTGTGTTCATGTATACATATTAACGCTTTTATGGGTATCACTTATCTCTTCCAATCCTGTATTAGAATTTATATCACTAAGTCATTTGATGATCTGGGAGAAGAGTCCAGAATTCTACCTGATGTTTTGTACATCAGCTCCACTGCCTTGTTTACATGTTTGGTAATGAATGACTGTCACCTAAGACAATGCTTTCTCTCTTAGATGAAGGCTGTCGTGCCACTTTATATTTGTATCAGATTAACTGCTTTCTGTACCCCTAGTGATGCCTCTGGTTTAACTTTTTACTGTTCCTTCAGCCATTTGTTGAATCTCATAGTTGAATCATCTTGTCTTTATCCATTCTGTGTACAGACATCCACCTCTCAAGTTCATGCAAATTGCTATGATCCCAGTTCAGGCCTAGCCATTTGTTAAGCATCCTATAGGTTCACAGGTTTATAGGTATCTAATAGGCTAATGGTCCTGGAGCCTTTACAAGCCTAACCCATAGAAGTGCCCTGGCACTGTGCCGCCCGACGTTAGTTCCCAGTGCCTCTATCAAGTAGAGCCACTAGAGTGATCCCCGGGGTGAACTTTCTATTCCCCATCCACTCATCAAGATTTCTCTTGAAGAAGGCCAGTGAGGTGCTCTGCTTGACATGTATGAGAAGTCTATTCCAGAGCATGGGGAATCTCTGGGTTATGAACCTGTCCCTTCAGCATGTTCTGTTGATTGTGGTAATGAGGTTGAGGTCTCTGGAGCATGTGGTGCAGAGGGATTGGGATTTCTTTAGATGTAGCACTTCTACCAGAGCTGGGTCAGACATGGCTTTGTAAGTCAACCAGAGATTGCCTCTTAGTAGACGATATGCGACAGAGAATAGCTGGAGTTGTTTGAGTCTGTCCATGTAGGACATGTGTTTAAGGCCTAGGATCCTCTTCATGAGGTACTTTTGTGGCCTTTCCAGCTGTTACATGTGTCTAGTGAGGTACATGACAAATGGGGCATTATACTCAATGACTGGCCTAATGAGGGAAGAGTAGAGAGAGATGATGACTTCTTTCTTCCTGGATGCAAAACCCTAGGGAATGAGATGTGCCACACAGAAGGACTTTCTGACCACAGTGGCATTGTGGTGATCGAAGGAGAGGCTGCTGTCAACCTGTGTCCCCAGATCTCTTATAATGCCTTCAGTGTTCATTGGGCTCCCATCAATGTGGTAGTTAGTGGAAAATGAGTTTTTCCCAAAGGGAATGATGACTCATTTTTTGGCATTAAGCTTAAAGCCATGGTCTCGACACCAGTCATTGGTCTCCGTGAGGCCATTCTGTAGGATGTCTACATCACTTGGGGAGTTAATAATGGCTCCTAGCTTGCAGTCGTCTGCAAACCTGGTCAGCCAGAGTCCCTCCATGTTGGCCTGAACTTCTGAAAAATAGATGCCAAATAGGAGAGGACCCAGGACTGATCCCTGTGGGACTCCACTCATTACTGGTTAGCAGTCTGACACACAGATGTGGTGCCAGTTCACTTTGCAGTTCATGTAGAACACATCCAGGCATATTGTCGGGCCCCATGGAAGCTGTATTCTTGGCCTTGGACAATGCAGCTTTAACCTGTGCTGCAGTAATGCTGGGTGCTTGGCATTCCTCCAGTATTGTGATTGGTCTTTTTGGGGGGGGGGGGTAATGTTGGCACTGAATCTGTCGGCCAGTATGTTGGCAATATCTGTTGTCTCGGTTTAGGAGGTACCATTGTGCAGTAACTCAGAGCAACCCAGGGTATTGCCATGGAGATTCTTGATATAACTATAAAAGGCTTTGTGGTTGTTTTTAGTGTCTGCTGCAATTCTGCCTTCATAGCTGGCTTTAGAGGTTTTGGTGAGGGATCTCAACTTTTTGTTGAGGCTAATAAGGGAGTTTTTCCAGTCTTGGATCTTCACCTTTTTCTGCAACAGTTTCGTCCTTCTATTGTAGAGTTTATTAATGACAGGAGACCACCATATTGGCTTCCTTTATTTGGAGGAGAGCGTCTTGGTTCTGTTGGGTATGGCTAGTTCCATACATTTATATACATGTTCGTACAGTGGACTGGTGTATGATTCTGCAGTCATGCATCTATTTTCCATTGACATGGGTGCTGTGAAGTTAGCCACCTCTGTTTTTAGGAGCCCCAAAGTCAGCTTTGGAGAAGTTTTTCATGCTAGTTGCCTTTGCAGAGGCTGTGGGTGAGATGTGTATTTCCACGGTGATTAGTTTGTGGTTGGATCTAACCAGGGAAGAATTGACTATTGGTGTAGAGCAACAATTGCCCATGTTAGTAATAACCAGGTCAAGGATGTTCCTTCCTCTAGTGGGGGTAAGAATGATCTGGTCCAAGGCACTGGAACTGATGAATTCCAGGAAGCATTGGGCCAGTGTATTGGTGCATGAGTAGTTTTCCTATTTGATGGAGGGGTAGTTGAAGTCACCTAGTATGAGAGTGTTGGATTGGATGCTAATAGTTTCCAGGGTGCTTAGGAACTTGGAGTGAGAGTCTTGGGACATGGTTGGGGAACTATAGCAGGCTATGACCTGAATCACCGTCTTACCCAATGTCAGTTGTACCTGAAGTATCTCAGATGCATTATGCTGGGTTACTAGTCTGGAAGTGTGCATATCCTTTATGAATATGGAGACACCACCACCTTTGGATCTTTGGTCCATGTTCTGGGGCGGAAAGGTGTGGAATGAGTTATAGTCTGGTAGCGCAGGGGTGCTTTCTGCTGCTTTAAATCAGGTCTCCGTTACAGCACAAATGTCAATATTCTCCATTTTGAGGAGTGCTTCGAGCAAGTGCATATTATAGGTTCATAGTTCATAGCTTCATAGTTTATTACTAAGCTAACTGCCCTTGCGAGCCATTTTAAGCTTAGCCAGTTATCCCTTTTGAGACTCAAACCCTGCACCTTGGGTTTGTAAGGCAAAACCAGAAAGGCTCATCCAGACTCTGCTACACTTTGCTGTGAAGGAAAGGTTAGTTTGCTGTTATTTTTTGTATTTCTGTATTGCCTTTCTATATTTTGAATACTGTAGTTTGTTTTCTTTATCTTGTGTTTTGCTTGCATTCTGTTTTAACAGCATATTAAAACTTCAAAAGAGACCACAGCTCTCTCTGTTCTGAGTCAGGCAGAATTTTTCCCTCCCTCCCACCCATTTAAGTTGTCTTGTTAAATACCACTGTCTTTCTAGTTGCCCGCCTCTTATGTTAATCTGACCATATATCTCATTTCTCTCTACTTTCACTGGCTTATGTGAGTAATCACAAAACCATCACTTTTGAAATCCCACCCCTTCAATTATTTAAATTTATTGGCCATCCTACAGTATTTCATAGTACCAAAATACAAAAGTAACCACCCCTTTCAGTCCATCTTGCTGTTTTAAAAATAGTAACTCTCCACTAAACCTTAACTTTTAAACAGGTAAAACTCAAGTTACCTACTTTCATATCTAACTTCTCTAGTGCACACTGCAGAGTGCATTCTTTTCAATCTTACCTTTAAGCATCCCTGTTACTAGCACTTTCTCTAATACCTAAAAGATCATCTCTACTTGACTCCAAGTAGACTTTTCTCTATCTGTTAAACCTAGCACTTGCTCCTACAGTACTTATTACCTTGATACGGCACTCTTATAGATAGCACCCCAAAAGGCAGACCCCCATTTCTCGGTCACCCACATCCCCGGAACCTCTTTTAAAGTTTTTTTGTCTAGTCCTTATAGCATGTCGAGGGATCAGTTGCTAGTGTCCTCTCCTGCTCAGCTGGTGAACCTGGGAATATTGAGGCAATGTTACAATTGCCTCATGTACACAGACAACCCTCTCCTCCTCCCACAAAACACAAATACATGCGAGAGATGCAACTATACGGCCAAACTGGAGGCTGAGCTCTCTCAACATAGGACTGGCAAGACCAGTCAGGAGGAGAAGGTTACCACACACACTATAGACCCAGTCTCACATAGTACCATCACAACCTCAAATCATACACATAAACACACAAAGACATACTCGGCTCTGATCAAAAATCTACCAAAACAGCAGAGGCCACCAAAGCAGACACCCAAACAACCACCACCTCAGAACACAACACCTGCAACACATAGACCTCACAGTCAGAGTGTCAAACAGTCACAGCCCTTAAGGCCAAACACAATGCCAGACACACTAGTCATTGGTGACTCCATAGTCAGTCACACTGTCGTCCCGCTCACCAGACTGAGTAAGGAGAAGGTCACAGTAAGCTGCCTGTCGGGCGCTAGAATCCGCCACATAACGCAAGCACTCAGGTCTCTCAACAGCAGGTACAAATATGACTCAGTCATTGTCCACGCTGGTGTAAACGACCTGAGACGTACCTCCTTGGACTACATGAAAAGAGACATTGAGGAGCTCTCTGATTATGTAGCCCAGGCAGGTATGACCCTGACCTTGAGCAGTATCCTACCTTCACCAAGAATGACGCCACAATACAGAGATAAGATGATCAGCTTTAACAATTGGCTTAAACTCTGGTGTCATTCAAAGGGATCCAATGTCTGTCTGCCTGGGATGACATGCTGGACAAGCCATGCTGCTTCAAGGGACGGCTTGCACCTGTCACCCTGGGATTCTGGATATTGGCAAAGGCTCTTGCCACCCCATAGTGCCTTTTTAGGCAAGGCTCAAATTCTAAACCTACCACCCTAGAACACAAAAAGAAAAAACTAAGGGTAATGCTGCTCAATGCCAGAAGTCTAAATCTCAAAATGCACGCACTCGAGGCCCTTCTCAGTATGGAGAACATCGATGTCTGTGCAGTGACAGAAACCTGGTTCAAGGCTCCTGAGAGCACCCCAGCACTATCAGGTTTTACCTCTTATCATGCGTTCCGCCCCAAAATCCGGACAATACCAAGAAAGGAGGGGTGGTATCCATATTCATCAAAGACACCCACACCTCAAGACTGGTGGCAACGCACGATGCATCGGAGACCATCCAGGTGCAATTAACCATAGGCAAGACTGCTCCTAAAATCATAGCATGTTACAGGCCACCCTCACAAACTCAGGAACCTCACATGGCCTTCCTGAAAACACTAGAGGGGATAAATGTATCACCAAACACCATCATACTAGGTGACTTCAATTACCCTAATATAGACTGGGAACACTACTCAAGCCCAAACACCCTAGCCCAAAAGTTCCTGGAATTCATAAACTCAAATGCCATGGAACAACTAGTCACCATCCCACAAGAGGAGAAAACATACTTGATCTCATCATCACGAACATGGGAGCACAATGTTCAACACCGGAAGTATACCGCTCACTGGTGAGATCAGATCACAAACTAATCTCGCTGGAGGTCCTCATCCCACCCCCACCTGAAATAAAAAAGACCACAGTAAAGAACTTCTGCAAAGCACACTTCACACTACTAAAGACTAGTGTGGTCTCCTTTAAGGCCCCGAGCGCGGAAAACAGTACTCAAGCCGCTGAATCACTTACAAATGCCTTCTACCAGCACCTGCAGGACTGCATGGATAAGGCAATCCCAAGCAAAACAAAGAATCTTTGTACCAAAGGCAAGCGTCCAGTCTGGTGGACCCCAGCCATAAACAAACTCTACAACAAAAGGAGGAAGCTACTACAAGATAGAGCAAAATCCTTAAAAGGTAAGACACCCTTGATCACTATAAGTAAAAACTAAGAGCTCTCATAAAATCATCCAAAGCAAATTTTGAGAGAAAAATAGCTAAAGACTCAAAAGACAATCATAAGGCCTTCTTTAGCTATGTTAGAAACCTGGGAGGAAACTCCCAGATATGCTCAGAACTAGTTCAAAATGATGTGAAGATTACTGATCCTACAGACATTGCCAACATACTGGCTGACAGGTTCAGTGCAAACTTCCCCCCCCCCAAAAGGAGAGATATCTATAACAAGCAATTGCCGCCCCCAAACATCTCCAACGCCCAAGTGAGAACTGCTCTCTCCAAAGCAAAAACACAGCATCCATGGGACCTGATGGTGTCCCCGGCTGTGTGCTCCATGAACTCAACGAGGAATTAAACCCACAGCTAGGACAGCTGTTTAATCATAGTCTTACCTCTGGATACGTACCCAGGAAGTGACGCACTGCAACTGTGGTCCCACATCTCAAAGGCGGTGCCTCCACCGACCCTGGAAATTACCGCCCATTAGCTTGACAAGCCTTATCTGCAAAGCCATGGAGAGGATCATAATGGACCTCATAAATAAAGACATAAGGAATTTGCAGACTTTGGATCCATCCCAGTTTGGCTTTGTCAAAGGCAGATCATGCCTTCTAAACTTGGTTGACTTTCGAAACAGTCACCAAAGCCATTGATGAGGGAAAGGCAGTCCATACAGCCTACCTCGATCTGGCGAAGGCCTTCGATACAATACCCCACTCGGGTATCATTGAAAAACTCATCAGCTTAAATGTTAACCCATACATCACAAGATGGGTTGCAAACTGGCTGAGTGACAGAACCCACAGGGTCAGAGTTGCTGGCGCCATGTCAGACTCAAAGCCTGTCACAAGTGGTGTACCACAGGGCTCAGTACTGGGCCCACTCTTGTTTGGCATCTACTTTTCCGAAGTACAAGCAAACACAGGAGGGTTATGGCTGACAAAGTTTGCAGATGACTGCAAACTGGGCCATAGTAGAAAACACATCTGACACAGATATCCTTCAGAAGGGTCTCACACAAACGCATAACTGGTGCCAGAGCCATGGCCTAAAGTTAAATGCCAAAAAATGCATAGTCATACCCTTCGGGAAAAACAAGGTTACACTGAGCTACCAAATAGGTGGCAATCCACTGAGCACAGAAGAAGTTATCAGGGACCTGGGGACCCAGGTTGATAGTAGTCTGTCATTCGACACCCATGTAGCTAAAGTAGTTAGGAAGACCTTCTACATTGCCCACCTTATCATGAAGGGATTCTCATCTAGATCAAGGGAGGTCATAGTCTCCCTATACTCATCACTCATCAGACCAATGATTGAGTACAATGCCCCATTCGGAATGTATCTGACCCGACACTTGCAGCAGCTGGAGAGGCCAAAAGTTCCTCACCAAAAGGATAAAGGGTCTCAAACATCTGTCCTATGCTGCCCGACTGAAAGAACTCCAGCTCTATTCAGTCGCTTACCGCTTGCTCAGAGGTGACCTTTGCCTAACATACAAGGCCATGTCAAACCCAGATTTGATGAATATGCTTCACCTCAAAAACTCTAGATCTGTCAGAGCCACAAGGGCGGGAGACTTAAACCTCGACACGGCTATTAATAGGACGTGATGGAGGGATAGATTCATCACCCAAAGACTCCCTATGCTGTGGAATAAAATCCCGGTATATGTGAGGCAGAGCACCTCGCTGGCCTTGTTCAAGAGAAATCTTGACCAATGGATGGGAGATCGCAGATATACCCCAGGGATTACCTCAGTGTCACTGCTCAACAGAGGCACAGCAAAATAATGGGTATAGTTCCCCATACTAAAGGGGTGGCGTAAGCCACAAAACTATGGGCTAGGCTTGTAAATGCCCTCGGGCAGATAGCCTAGTATGAACCTATGAACCTATGAACCTATAAAAACCTTAGCCATTAAGCCACCCTCTTTCCCAATTTAGAGTTCTAGCATTGAGCAGCATGACCCTCAGATTGCATTTATTTATAGCTGTTACAGTGGTAATTTGGTCTTTGTAACATCACCTAAAAAAGGCACTATGGGGTGGCAAGAACCTTAGCCAGTATCTGGAAATCCAGGGGTGACAGATGCAGGCCATCTCTGACAAAGCATTGAGGTCTGTCAATCATGTCATCCCAAGCAGACAGATACTAGATCCCATTAGAATGACACCAGAAACTTAGCCAATTGTTGAAGTCAATAATTTTCTGCTTGTACTGCAGTATAATTCTGGGCGAAGGTAGGATGCTACTCAGGGCTAGGGTCATACCTGCCTGGGCCACATAATCTGAGAGCTCCTCCATAGCTGTTTTCATGTAGTCCAGACAGGTGTGTCTCAGGTCATTCACACCCACATGGACAGTGACAGAGTCATACTTGTACTTGTTGTGGAGTGACTTGAGTGTGTGTGTTATGTATCAGATTCTGGCACCTGATAGATAGCTGACTGTTACCTTCTCCTTATTCAACCTAGTGAGTGTGACATCAGTGTGCATCACTATTGAGTTACCTATGATTAGTGTATTGGGCAAGCTGTTTTGCCTTAGGGACTTAGGTTGAGGGGCACACTCTGTAGGTGAGCTATCTGTCTTGTTGTTTGTGCTGTGTTGTGGTGGTTGAGTGCATTTCTGCCTTGGAGATCTCTGCTGTTTGAGTAGATTTCTATTGACAGCCTCTGCGAAGGTGAGTGTGTGGTTTGTGTTTTTATGTGAGAGCTGTGATGGTGGGTGTTCTGGAGGGCTATGTGTTGCATCTGGTGTGGTGCAGGTGTTGTCCTTCTCCTCTTGACCAGTTATTCCGGTCTTGGCTTGAGAGTGCAGGGCTTCCAATTTGGATATATAAGTGCATCTCTCACAAGTCTGAGTGTTGGGAGGTAAGAGTATAGAGTTGTCTGTGTGCATGGAGCAGATGCTACACTGCCTCAGAATGCCCAAGTTCACCAGGTTAATAGGAGAAAGCACAGGGAAATGACCTTTGGACATGCCAGGAGGGATGGTCATTATTACTAAGTACTGGGGCTGTTTCCTTATATAGTCCTTTTACAGGAAAAATATCACTCAATGTGTCTGAGTCTGTAGAGAGCACTACCAAACGCTTGAGGGGAAACTAATACATAGACCCTGAAGATTTAAGGATGAAGTATTTAGGGAAATATTCTGAAGTTAGAAAGAAATCAAGCAGTATTTACTGAAAAATAAAGAATTAGATTGTCAAGAATGATGAAAAGAGGGGAGTCGCATGAATGGCTACTGCCTGGCTACTACTGATGCTGATCTCAGCACAGCTTCACTCTATTGAGATACAATACTTCTTTGCTTCTTCTCTCACCAGAAGCAAAATGTTAGCACCAATCCCAAGAAGAGAAGCAGGCCACGGCCTGTTTGGTGATCAACAGTCTCGTCCCAGATGATGCATGAGTCTGCAGGCTTGTAGCCTTTTTCTGGTAGATGCCTCAAATACCAACCAGACCAATCAGGTATGTTAAGCACAGACCATCACTCTCCAACCAGAAAGAATCAGGAATCAATGCACTCTGCTCCTACTCTCACCAGGATCAGAATATAAGCACAGATTCCAAGCTGTCACCTATAAAGCAGTTATTAAGCTTTCTGGTGATCAGCAGTCTCCAGGAAATAATGTAACTGCACTCCTTCTCTCACCAAGAGAAAACAGGAGCATTAATCCCAAGATGTCTATTGAGAGGCAGAATGTGGACTCTGTAATAACTGGTGGTCTTGCAATAGATGCTTAAAGGTAAGATGAAAAAATGGTTTATCCTAAACACTGCAGTGTGCACTAGAGGAGTTAGATGTGAAAGTAGGTAACTTAAGTTTTACCTGTCTAAAATGGTAAGTTTTAGTGAAGAGTCACTATTTTTAAAACAGCTAGATTGAAAGGGGATGGTCACTTTTGCATTCTGGTACTATGGAATACAGTAGGATGGCCACTAAATTTAAATAGTTGAAGGGGAGTGATTTCACAAAATGATAGTTTTGTGCTTAGTCACACCAGCCAGTAAAAGCAGAGGAAATTAGATATATGGTCAAATTAACATAAGGGGCAGGCAACTAGAAAGCCAGTGGTGTTTAAGAACACAACAGTAACTGGGTGCGAGGGTGGGAAAATTTTCTGTCTGACTCACAAGAGACAGAGCTGTGGCCTCTTTTCAAGTTTTAATATGCAGCTAAAAGCAGAATACAAGTAAAACACAGTGTAGAGAAAACAAATCACAGTATAGAAAATAGAACAAGGCAAAGTAATACAAAATACAACAAATAAAAAGCAAACTAACCTTTCCCTCACAGCAAACTGTAGCAGAGTCTGGGTGAGCCTTTCCAGTAAAAAGTCTCATGCAAATGCTCTAGTGGTGCTGAGTATTTTTTCTGCATTTTTAAATTAATTAATTAATTTATTTATTGCTATCCCTTAATGTCATGAGACTAGGCAGAAACGTTATCTTTCTTCCTACTCCCCCACTCGAAAATAGAAGTGGACTTTTTTCCTTTAAGGCTCTGTGCCTCCATATTGTAGATTTCTTCAATAGAGATTCCCAAATTTCCTTCTTGGTCTATACTTTTGCACCTCTGCAAAGGAACTGTGTTTTAAAATAGCAGAAGAAATGTGTAGTGAAACAAATGGAAGAACACATATCTGGTCAGCCACCCTCACCCTTGCACTATCTACTATGACCCAACTGCTTTTCATTCTGGACAATCTCTTGGCAGTGGTGGTACCCTTCATGTTGCCATAGTTCCAGCAGTAATCATAATACCTCATCTCTAGCACAGAGATATTCCTACAGGTTGGAAACATCTGCATTCTCTACAATGTTTTCAGGTAGATCAATGAATGCTCTCTAATAGACAGTATACTGGCCTTATTTAGAGCCAGGCACTGATGCTGAAGAGGGTGAGAGTCATATATTTAGTATAGTGTTCAAAAGAGTCATATCTGATATGAACTGATATCACAAGGGGAAGAGTATATTCTAATTTGTGGAGTAGGGCACATTCAACAGCACTTTGTTTTCTTCTGGATGTAGGAAAATAGGTAAGTTTATGATTTGTTTTAAGTTGTGCCAGTACCTTCTGTGTGGTGATTTCTGTACAATAGAGGACAGATAAGAATGCAACCATATCGCCTAAGTATTTGAAATATTGGGCATACTCAGTCTTTCAACACATTAGATTCTGCAGGCCATAGTAAGAGACTTCTGCAAGGCACTAAGAATTTTCAAATAGTATAACTCAAATTTTGTCTGAGTTAACAATATATGTATTGAATGCACATTACTGCCAAATCTTACTGAAGTCACTTCAAAGGGATTTTTGTGCCAAAGAGGACTAGGTCATCTACATATAACGTTGCATGTAGGGCTACTATCCAAAATTGGTTATTAGTGAATGAATTAAAATTACAGACCCCAAGACAAAGCCCTGTGAAAACTTACAAATGGCAACAACTTAATAAGAGATACAATCACCTTTGTAAACACTAAAAGCTGTTATGTGCAGGCAGATATTTGTACTTTATGTCTGCAGGCAGATATTAAGCCAAGTGTGAGTTCCATCTCAAAAATCCAGTCCTAGTCAGTTTGATGGCATATAAGAAAAAGAGAGGCAGAATGGAAATATATGAAAAGAAATACCAACAGTGTCACAAATGCATAATCCCCAATTATTACGAATTATTAAGCAGCCTTGGTAAGTGCTGTTGCAAATAGCACGTTTTTTTTTTTTTGTATGATTTACGTTAGACTACATTCTTTTTCTTTCTCTCCTGGAATAACCAAAGCAGAAGGCCCAAGAGTAGCCCTTTCCTATGTAAGAAATTTGCAGCTTTTTCTAGCTCCAGTGTTCACTTTGTTTCATGTCGACTCTTCATAGGATAATGCTATATTCAACTGCGCTGCAAATATTATGCTTTATAATGTTTTATCACAAAGCACTTTACAAAACAGATGAAATTCAAACAACCATCTGCTAAATGAAAGCAAACTAGCTGAAGTCTGTACTAAATAAAAAGCTAAAAATAAATTTCAATATATAGATTAAACAAATACTATTAAAATACCAGCTTAAACGATAGTAATAATATTCAAGCAAGTATGATAACATACATCTTCATCATAGCTTAAATATTAAACAATTCAATACTTCATATTCACAAGAAAAGTTCTACATTTCAAATATTTGCTTGAACATGGCAGGCTGCATAGTATATATTTAGCATTCAGTATTGAACTTTACTTATAGAGCAATAAGCCAATAGGAAGTAAAGATAAACTAAAAGTTACAGAAACTTTGCAAACAAGAAAAAAAAATCTGAATGATGACTTCAGAATCCCAAGAGTAGTTTCAATTAAAGATATCATCCAGTTAGTGTTTGCCTAGTTAAGATCCTGTTTATCTTTCATCTTGCAAGGGAAGTATAAAGCAGCATTAAATAGTGATGGTAAAACTTTTCTGAATCAAGCACAGCTATCTTTTCATATCTGAAAAAGATTAATACAGCATACAAAGGGTTATTCAAAAGTCATTTGTCAAAATTATTTGTCCTGTGTTTATCAAAGCCACATATTTTACTAAGAAACAGGCATTTTAGTTTATGAGCATAAACACACTATGATAGAAAATTTCTGTATTTTCCAGGTGAAGTATGCAACATATCCAAAGTCTTTGGACTTTGTAGTCACATCTGGTATACATTAACTGTAAGAGCTTTAAGTCCTGTTATTGATAACCACATATTTATTTATGTTATGTGGCCTTCCTTAAGAAAGGCATTGATCTATGGGATGGCTTACAGATGTACTTTTACCAAAATGTTCTAAGGTGTTTTTGATCACAGTTAAGAAGCTAGACTTATTCAGTCTTTGACATTGTTCTTTTCTTGAAGGAAAGATAAGACAACTGTGGGTCTAATTTAGAAAGTAAACATGGGGTTTGCATCCCAGTGACAGCAATGCATGAAAATTGTGTCTGACTATGCCACAAGCAGAGTGCGAAAAAAATTATAATAGGAGACTGAATGCAGCTTTAGGCAGTATACCTTTTCTGCACCTTGCATCTCAGTCATAATGGATAGTATTAATTCCATGGTGCAAAACTAGATCATGTAACAT
This sequence comes from Protopterus annectens, assembly GCF_019279795.1. Classification (NCBI taxonomy): domain Eukaryota; kingdom Metazoa; phylum Chordata; order Ceratodontiformes; family Protopteridae; genus Protopterus; species Protopterus annectens. The sequence continues at coordinate 1,611,523,575 of NC_056733.1, read as the reverse complement.
TTTGCAAGGGTGTATCCAGACATACACCACATATTCCATGGTGTACTCTTTTAAAACATAATTGATTTATTTCATGCAATGAAATATGATATTGTTTAAATAAAAAATAGTTTGGAATTGGAATTAAAGATTTATTAAGTATCCAGATGCCTACATCGTGTTTTATGCCTTTGGAATACATTTTTTGAAGTTGTATTTACGTTTTATAGCCATCAGGGAACAGCGTGTATGGTGATTGAAAACGTTTATTACATATTTATCACGCTAATTCCTGTCTCCGTTGGTGTGCTGCTCTGCATCTTGCTTGTTATAAATAAAAAATAGGCCTGGTATATTTATCAAAGTTTATCAGTATCCAATTTATTAAATTACTTCTTTTTTTAAAAAAATCTTGTAGTCTAAATGTTTTTTCAGTTTCATCCTGTCATTACGGGACTTGCTTTCATTACTGAATATGTATACTATCCAGAAGCCTGTACTGCCTGGGATTTGTGGAGCTATCCTTGAGGGAGCTGCCATGGGGAAGCTAGTATGCAGTTCCAAAAATCCCAACTATGCTACCAAACACATGATCTGTCTTTTTTATAATGAACACAAGACACTCATTTCATGAATACCTGTCACTGGTCTCTCCAACACTTCTCATGCTTAGTTGGATACAGATTGGTAATATCACAAGCCCCTTGAATCGGTGCACATGCCCTGCTAGTACAACAGAGAAGTGAAGGAGTAAGGAAAAGTCAGTACAAAGTCCTATTAATGATTATAGTGTTAAGTATTTCTTTTGGGAAGAAAATTTAAATTGTAGTGACTTTCTCAGTGGAAGATGAAAGTCAATTCCAGGCCTGCAGGGCATCTTTCATTCATAGATTTTTTTTCACATAACCAATAGGCCTTACAGTCAGCTGTTATGTTATATTATTGCTGATGCTTCAAGTACATTTTACAAGCTTAAAGCATGAATTATCAAGTGGATGATGTTGTGTTATTGGGATAACCACTTCAGCTGAATGTGGTTAAAAAAAAATTGCATGCACAGTGTTGACAACGACTCCCATCAATACAAAATCAAGCTACTTACATGAAGTTTAGAATGCTGCCCAGTTATATTAATCCTGTGTCTGGTCCATACCTAGAAATGGCATGTAACTGAAGACCTTGATAGAAAAACTTGATATACAATTATTTTAACATTTATTTTCAAAGTTATAAATTCTGGCAGGACTACAGGCAGTGCCACAGCATGAAGGGATAAAGCCTTTACTATGGCCCAGGCAACATGAATTCAACCAGGAGCTTGAGTGCTTGACAATACTGGAAGGGGGGTGGCCATGACCATCTTGTAGAGGGGGGGGCAGGACACAAATAGGTACAATCCCTCAGATGACGCACAACAGTGCAGCAGGTACCCTAGGGGCAGGCTTATTGCTCAGCAAGCCACAGCCTGGTCATATAGCTCTCTTCAGTGAGTGTGCAGGAGCATGCACTCACATGGGCAGTAATGTGTAACTGTTCACCCCACTCTGGAGGAGGGTCAGAGACTTGCACAGAAGGCTTTTATTGTTGGGATGCCATAGAGTCTCCAGTGTCTGCCTGGATGACTATCCCTACAGATGTCTCTCACCCTGCCAGATCTGTGAACTTCCCATCATTAGGGAATGAATGTGTGTAGACTTGATGGTCATCGGGCACAGGTAGAACACTTAGAAAAGAAAATAGGCAAGACTGCTGAATCTGAAATAAAGAGGAAGAAAAATATATTTAACAAGCCAAAGTCGCCCAGTAAAACAAATATATAATGTAGAAAACATATACCAGGCATTCACCAAAGCTGAAATCCACTTTATTAAACATAAAACTGAGGATAAGCGCTTTCACACATATCCTGCTTCATCAGATCATAAACATCTGCTCTTAAAACACAGGTTTTTATAGTAAAACACTAATTAATAAATCAGTTAAAATGTCAATTAAATCACTGATGAATACTACGGTTCTTAAGAATAGGCTTTAAAGGTACAGGTACATTTATACCAGGCAGTTTATCTGCCTGCAATCTAACACTCCATTTGGTTTCAGCAATTTCCAATCTGTTATTAAAATCTCCCCCTCTTTTGTCAGCATACACTATTTGTAAAACAATAAACATAAAACAGTGTTCTGGTTGCAAAGACATATGCTTAGCTAAGGCATTAAAAATATTCATATGCCTTATATCACCTAGATGTTGTAGAATGCGTTCTTTCAGCATTCTCACTGTTTTGCCTATATAAAATGTAGTACAATGCATACATTTAGCCAGATAAATGTTTTCCACAACTTTGCCCTGTACTTGAAACTTTTGTTAAGACAATAGAGAAGGAATTATTGAGTACTAACTTTAAACAAAGTAATTTTTATAATTTGACATATGCTGAATCTTTGGCACTAAAACAGTTGCAGACTGATGAAAGGCTGACAATCCGACCATCTGATAAAGGTGGCTCTATAGTGGTCTTAGATACCACTCGTTATTGCTCGGACATGACTGATATGCTACTTGATGCAGATACTTATGAATGTATTACTCATTCTCAGTTTAATTCTATTATCCGTAATATACACAGCACATTGTATGAGTTAATGATGGAAAAAGTTATTGATAGAAGTCTTTATGATTTTATGCTAGTTATGGAACCTCTTATACCTGTGATACATGGCCTACCCAAGGTGCATAAATCTTTAATTAACCCACAACTGCGACCGATAGTATCAGGCAGGGGTTGGGTGACAGAATTTATCTCTATTTTTATAGAAGCATAGCTTAAGAAACCACTTGAAAAAGCAGAAGCTGTTTTAAGAGGTACTGAAGATTTTTTGAGCACCTTGGGTGACTTTGTTAGGATGTATGGCTGTTTACCTGATGATACTATTTTGGTTACTATGAGTATTCAAACTCTTTTTACTGTGATACCACATGATAAGGGAATAGCATCGCTAAAGAGATTCCTTATAGCTAGGGCTGATTATCTACATGAGATGATTGAATGCATTTGATGTTTAATGGATATTGTTTTGAACAATAATGTTTTTTTGTTTAATGATGCTTTATATAAACAGAGGGTGGGGGTGACGATGGGGACTCCTTGCGCTAACAATTACGCCAACCTTGTGTTGGTGGACTGGGAGCGTGATGTGGTCCTAACATGCCATGATTTCTCCTCACACCTTCTATACTACAAGCATTTCATTGATGATATTTTTATTTTATGGCGCAGAAATGGATTTAATTAATTTTATACAATATCTTGAATCAACCAGTGAATGTTTTAAATTTGTTTCATCTCATTCAAGTACTTCCATAGAGTTTCTTGATACTAAGATTTTATTGGTTAATGGAAGTTTATCTAGTTCCCTATTTAGAAAATCATGTAGAAAAAATGCATTGTTGCATTTTAATAGTATGCACCCGAAGCATATCTTTAATAATATAGCTAAGGGTCAATACCTAAGAATGTCTAGGCTGCATACTGTTGATGATCAATGTTTTGAAGCAATGAGTTCTCTAAGAAATGATTTACTTGATAGAGGATATGATAAAGATGTTTTAGATAATGCATTTTATGTGGTTACCACCATGCGTTCAGATGCTGGTAAACCTTTTTTTAATCGTTCACACTCAATGAAATCTAACAATAGGGACTCACACTTTAATAATGTGAGGTTGAGCCTGACATATGGTAATAACATACAGCGAGTGTGTGAGACTGTTAATAAGTATTGGCCAGTACTCTTATCAGATGATAAGATTAGGGATATTGTAGGTGACAAACCAAGCTATACCTTTAAGAATAACCTATCACTTAAGAGGCAGCTCTGCTATAAATCAACACTTGTTGCATCTGTTTCATCTCAGTGTAGGGGTACCTTCCCATGTAGAACTTGTAAAGCTTGCACTTACATCTCCACGGAGGCAGGCTTTGTACGTCCCACTATGGACTATAGTTTTAGTCCATGTTTTTATGCTGATTGTAGATCAAAAGGCCTTATTTATCTGGCTAAATGTAAGCACTGTACTACATTTTATATAGGTAAAACAGTGAGAATGCTGAAAGAATGCATTCTACAACATCTAGGTGATATAAGGCATAAGAATATTCTTAATGCCTTAGCTAAGCATATATCTTTGCTACCAGAACACTGTTTTAAGTTTATTGTTTTATAAATAGTGCATGCTGACAAAAGAGGGGGAGATTTTAATAACAGATTGGAAATTGCTGAAACCAAATGAATTGTTAGATTGCAGACAGATACACTGCCTGGTATAAATGTATCTGTACCTTTAAAGCCTATTCTTAAGAAACATAGTATTCATCAGTGATTTAATTGACATTTTAATTGATTTATTAATTAGTGTTTTACTATAAAAACTTGTGTTTTAAGGGCAGATTTTTATGGATCTGATGAAGCAGGATATGTGTGAAAGCACTTATCCTCAGTTTTATGTTTAATAAAGTGGATTTCAGCTTTGGTGAACGCCTGATATATGTTTTCTACAATCTGAAATAAAGCTAAACACATCATATATGTGCCAAGGGCAAATGATATTAATATTTAGATGATCAGGCAAGTGCTGCTTCAATAATAACTGGGCAGAAACTATTTAAAGCAATATTGTCATGTTTTTGCAGCAAATGTAAATAAGAGTCTTTTAAAGCAGGAAGCAACGATGGTTAGACTATGTTATTTTGTGTTTTATTTGCTAGCAATAATGGTCCCTCTTGTTACACCATAGACATTATGGAAAAAGGAGTCCCACCCATTTATTGTATCCAGACTGTGAGATGCATAGGACATGTTACTTACACTCTCTATTCTTTTAGTGAGGAACCTCTGTGGATGATCCAGTTGTTGGATGTGCCCTATTAGGTACCAAAGTTCATTTAATATTCTAACTCCTATCCATCCCTTCATTCCCCCTCACGCTTTCTCTACCTTTCCCTTTCCTTCCTGAATATCTTCTGTGATTTACTTCCTCACCACCCATTTTGGCACTCCATTGTGTAGGTCTCCAGCCTTCTCTGTGGAGAAGTACAGGAAATAATCCAGTGGCAAATCCATGGAATAAGTGATCTCAGTAATCTCACCCATGGAATAACTGATCCCAGTAATCCAGTCCATGGAGCAACTGATCCCGGTAGTCTGATACATGAAGTAACAGATCCCAGTAATCTGCTGCTTATACCTTTTCCTCCCTCTGAACTTACTGTTTAGGGCGACTCCTTACAGCTCCATCACATGATTTTGTGCATCCATTTCACAATCCTTTATCTCTACTAGTCTCCAATGAAAAGTGCTGCAAGCTTTTCTAGACTCTAATTATATATTTTCCCACCATCTAATGCACTTTCCTGGATTTCCTCTGAATATTCCGAACTCCTCCCAACAGCCCCATGTGTCCCTCATTTCATGACCTCCTAACTACATACAGTACAATATGTGGTCTGACCAGAACCCAGCAGAGTATAAGCATTGCTTCTTCTCTTCTGGATATACTCCAACATTTAACTGGCTGCTCCCAGTACCTCTCACTCATTTCTTGGTAGTCTAGTCCAGATATGATCAGTATTCCTAGATCCTTTTCATTGTTTCTTGCTATTACTTCTTCTACTCCAACTGTGGCCCACGTAAAGTATTTTTGCATTTGAATTTATCTGTAATTAAATGCCACCTTTCTAAAGCCTTCTTTAATCTCTTCACTAGTCCTTCATTGCTACAGCTATCCTTCATCAATGAAGAGCCTGATCCTGTACTCTGTTTCCTCAGATACATCTGACCTGCAGAGTTACCATACCTATGACTGACCCCTACCATACTCACAGTAGTTACTTTCCTTATTCCTGATGTCATCCCTCCCCCTCTCCACACTCATTCATATCCTACCATTCATCCACGCAATAATCCAGTTCCTCAGTCTTGGTCCTGCCCCTACACCCTACAGTTTTCCTAGCAGCTACCTGTGTGCTGTCAGATCAAAGGTCATGGTAAAGATGAGGTCAGCCTCATCTGCTTGTGCTTTCCTGTCAAATTCTTCCGTAACTTCAGTCATAAAATTGTCAGAGTACACAGAGGTTTCAAGAGAATTCAAATACCTCAGCCTGATTAATAGAAGGGGAAAGCAGCAGAATTAATGGACGCAGAGTACCACACAGCAAAATTAGAAGCATCAGCAGGCTTTTCAAAGGCATAGAAGGATAAAGCCCTGACTGCAGCCCAGGCAACCAGCTCATACCTCTCAACTGTACAGATTTTTGCCTCATATTTTTGGTGTGTTCCTCCTAAAATCTGTACTTTTCTGGCAAATAGCTGAGGTTTGAAGTAATTAAATAATGGCAAACATTTGAGTTTAAGACTCTACATCCTTCAGAAAATTCATGCTAATACAAAACCTATTATTCTATCAAATTTCTAAATTTGTAAGAGCAATATTTAAAATCTGTCCCTATTTGTCCCTCCATCATTTTAGGCTTTGTCCAGATTTTTTGCTCTAAGAGGTTGAGAGGTAGCATTGATTTACTGGCTGAAGCAGCTTGATGGCATGGGAAGGGGGATGGGTACATCCATCCTGTGGAAGGACAAGCTAGGTAGAGGCTAGTGCTCAGAGAAGCTGGGGAGGAAGGACTGCTATAGGCAGGGTGGCATGCCCAGCTCACATGTAGTATAGTGTCAGCACAGGGGAGTTTAGACCAGTAGAAAAATCCCTCAGCAGCTGCAGTATAATGGTACCCATTTGTCTTATCATGCTCTGCAGGTGCAGCTCTGAGAACCCTACAATGAAAATGGGGAGTCTGTGTGCAGGTGCTTTCCTGGTAGGGAGACCTTCCTGGTGTAGGAGAGACTGGATAAGCTGCCAAAGCATGGAAGCTGCATGGTCTTTAGGGAGGAAGCACTGGAGTGCCTGAGGTCAGTAGTGGTGGAGTAAAAAAAAGAAGTAGAAGAATCATCAAGCCCTTGTAGGATTACCAGACCCCACCCCCACACCCCCTGGAGGATCAGCAGAATGAATGCAGACTGAAGACAACAGCAGGAAGAGAAGCCCTTAATAGAATTGCCATGATAAGAGAAGAAGACTGGAAGAACCAGCAGACTTCACCAAACTTAACAGAGCCAGGGCTCCCCACCAGAACTAAGTTAGGGTCTTTTATCGAGACTAACAGATTTGGGGTGCCACATCAGGATTAACTGACCAAACAATCTCCATTAAAGAATGCTTGAATTAGTGTGCCCCAACAGAATTAAAACAGGTGGAAGGCTCAAGTCTCAAAAAAAAGAAAAAAAAGGAGTCTGTGCACTCACAGTAGGATTACAAGAACTGAGAAACAACAGCAGTGTTAGAGACCTCAAGGCAGCTTTAATGAACTAATGGAAGCCCAGCTTCTCTGCTATCAGAACCATAACTGAGAATAGCCTGTGTATATGCAAAGTTATTTTTTGTAGTAGTATTTTGAATTTTAAGAGAATAATAGCAGTGCTAGTCACCCAAGATGTAGGCCTCACCGATTGTTAAAACTGGTGATACATTTGCCGTAAGTAACAATGACATGCTGACTGATCTAAGTGCAGGAATCTAAATCCAGTCTAAAATGGCTGCTACTGCCTTAGCTGGAAAAAAATGAAACTCAGGCTCACATTTCTCTGAAAAGATCTTCCTGCCCTTGGGAACAAGCTGAATGCCACCAGGTGAATCCATAGAATGATAGAGGCATCTATCTGCAGCAGAGAAATACTGCAGTAGTGAAATGGGCTTGGCTAGTTAAGGAAAGACAATAAAGGAAAAACAATATATGCATTATGCCAGTATTTGTAACAGAAACATAACACATTCTGGCATTTATTACAGTACTGGAACACTGAATAATGCATTTAAATTAATCAAAATATAGATGCGTATGTTCCAGCAAAATCTCAGAAAGACAGCAGATTGGCTGCTGAGATGTGTGAAGATCTTGTCATTCACTGTATACCGTGGAAGTAATTCTTTTGCTTCTGTTTTACAGTCACTTTAACATTAAACTGTTTCCAACTTGCAGAGCTTCACAGTTTTATTTCTGTCAGATTGGCAGACTTAAAAGTGTTCTTTTCCAGTACTCTTACCCAAGCTGGAAGGGCCAAACTCACTGTGAATAAGAAAGATGTAGCATACCAGTGAGAACAAAAAATATTTGATCAAGACTAGATGGTGTAAAAACACTGTTAACATACTGGCTTGCCTACTGCCTCACTAACCCTTCAGCTGTGTTTTGCACATATTCTTGCAGTTGTCTGAGAAAGCTGACAGATGTGAGACATGATGTTCCAGACCTAAGTTTACAGTAGTTCTTTCAGGGAATGGAATCTCATCTTATCCCTTGTCTTTTGTTGGTTCCAAATATAGTGGGGTGGGATTTGGGATAATCGTTAAGGAGTTTATCTCACAGCCAAAAGACACATGGGGTTTGATCTTTACCTCTAAGGAAAATTGTCTAGACTTAAAATAGCCCACAAGGGCAACTAGCCTAATACTTACCTAGGAACCTATATAATTTAATGATCAGTATCAATTTTTTTTTCTTAAGGTCTTCAAGTATGCACAAAAAAGAATGTTTTCCAAGTAACACTCATCTTTTTTTAAGCAGTCTAATAAGGACCACTGTATTTCAATGTTACCCAAAGGCATTGGCTTACTAAGTGATGTATTTGTAGTCATACAATATACACATGGATATCTGGGAGGTAAACCAAAGTCTCCTGTGCATAGAAAACTTCCTTAGCTTGTCAGCTGTACTTCAAGCTGCGTCATTTCCAAGTTTATGCAGAAGCAACTTTTTCTCTTGTAGAATTTTCATGCAATGGAATTTCAAGATAAAGATAGTTTAAAATAATGAAATTTATTTTCTGCATTATTTGAGATAGCTGTAATGTAACCACATAGGAGATCAACAGTGTATAATGCTGGAGCTCCTTACAGCTTAATTAGTTGCATTATTTAAGTCTTCACTTCTGTAAAGTAGGGCTAAGAAGACAGGAAATATTATTGGCATAATAATCAGCATACTCAATACAAAGATTACCAAAAGGCAGGTGTATCCTATGTATTTGTTTTCTTAATGGCTTCTAACAAAACAGGCATGGTCAGCTCACCAGTGGTATAAATATCTAAGGTAAAACTCATACAAAATTGACAGTAGTACATACATAATAAAAATATAACAGGCAAAGCATATCAGGCAATTACAGAAGTATGGAAGCAGATCACAACATAATACTTTAATACTATTACTTTAGTATTATAAACCTTTTTTTAATTTAAAGTCCATGCTCCATCTGGGTGCACTGTTTACAAAAGTAACAGCAATAGGAAAAATACCCACATTATTAGCAGGAGGAGGGGACTTGTCTGGTGGGTACAGCATAGGCTACCTGGGTTTAGATCAGATCTACATGAAAAGAGACATAGAGGAGCTCTCTGTGCATGTAGCCCAGGCTGGTATGACCCTGACCTTGAGTAGCATTTTACCCTCACCAAGAATTATGCCACAATATGAAGACAAGGTGATCAATTTCAACAATTGGCTTAAGTATTGGTGTCATTCAAAGGGGATCCAATGCCTGTCAGCATGGGATGACATGCTCGACAAGCCACGATGCTTCGCTAGGGACGGCTTGCACCTGTCACCCCTGGGCTTTCGGATATTGGCAAAGGCTCTTGCTACCCCCATAGTGCCTTTTTAGGCAAGGCTCAAGAGACAAACCCACCTCCATAGGTATCACAAGGGATAAGAAACTAAGAGTAATGCTACTCAATGCCAGAAGTCTAAACCTCAAGATGCACGCACTCGAAACTCTCCTTAGCATGGAGAACATTGATATCTGTGCAGTAACAGAAATCTGGTTCAAGGCTCCTGAGAGGACCCCAGCACTACCAGGTTATACCTCTTACCATGCATTTTGGCCCCAAAACTTGGACCGAACCACAAAAGGAGGGGGAGTATCAATATTCGTCAAAGATACCCACACCTCCAGGTTGGTGGCACAGCACGAAGAATCAGAGACTATCCATGTGCAACTAACAGTGGGTAAAACTGCCTTCCAGTTTATATCCTGCTACAGACCACCCTCCCAAACCCAGGAACCCCACTCGGCCTTCCTGAAAACACTGGAAAATATGAAGGTCTCTCCAAACACCATTATATTGGGCGACTTCAACTACCCAAACATAGACTGGGAGCATTACTCTAGCTCCAACACCCTAGCCCAAAGGTTCCTAGAATTTATAAACTCAAATGCTATGGAACAACTTGTTACCACTCCCACAAGAGGGGAAAACATACTGGACCTGATCATCATCAACATGGGGACTCTATGCTCCAAACCAGAAGTGTATCCCTCACTGGTAAGATCAGACCATAAACTAATCTCACTGGATATTCACATCCCAACTCCACCCCCTGCCCTGAAAACCACAGTGAAAAACTTCTCTAAAGCAAATTTCACACTCCTCAAAACCGAGGTGGAATCCTTCAAAGCCCCCGGGCCTGTGTAAAATAAGGCCCAGACCGCAGAATCCTTTATAAACGCATTCTATGAACACCTTCAGGAATGCATGGATCATACAATCCCAAATAGAACCAAGACCCAATCCTCCAAAGGCAGACATCCTGTCTGGTGGACCCCAGCCATAAACAAACTATGCAATAGAAGGAGGAAGCTACTACATGATAGAGCAAAATCCCAAAAAGGGAAGGCATCTCTGATCAGTATTAGCAAAAAAACTATGGGCACTCATAAAATCGTCTAAGGCCAGCTTCGAGAGAAAAATTGCACAGGACACTAAGGATAATCACAAGGCTTTCTTTAGTTATGTTAGGAACCTGGGTGGGAATTCCCAGATATGCTCAGAATTAGTCAAAAATGACAAAAAATACACTGAACCCACAGACATTGCCAACATCCTAGCTGACAGGTTCAGCGCAAACTCCCCACACTCCCCACCAAAAGGGCAAATATCTATCCCAGCAGAGTGCTGCCCCCTGACATCTCAGATGCTCAGGTAAGAGCTGCCCTCTCCAAAGCAAAAAACACAGCATCAATGGGACCAGACGGTATCCCGGGCTGCGTCCTACATGAACTCCAAGAAGAGCTAAATCCAAACATAAAACTACTGTTCAGTCTCAGCCTTACTACAGGATATGTACCCAAAGAGTGGCGTACAGCAACAGTGGTCCCTCTCCACAAAGGTGGTGCCTCAACGGATCCTGGAAACTATCGCCCCATAAGCCTGACTAGCTTGGTCTGCAAAGCTATGGAAAGGATCATCATGGACCTCATAAATAAAGATATTGGGGACCTACAGACACTGGATCCTACCCAGTTCGGCTTTGTTAAGGGCAGATCCTGCCTCTTAAACCTGGTTGATTTCTTTGAAACAGTCATCAAGGCCATTGACGAGGGGAAGGTGGTCCACACAACCTACCTGGACCTTGCAAAAGCCTTCGATACAATACCCCACTCGGGCATTATAGATAAGCTCACCAGCTTAAATATAAACCCCTTTGTCACTAGATGGGTTGCAAACTGGCTCAAGGACAGAACCCACATGGTTAGAATTGCTGGAGCCATGTCAGACTCCAAACCAGTTACAAGTGGCGTCCCACAAGGCTCAGTCCTGGGACCTCTCTTGTTCAGTATATATTTCTCGGAGGTACAGTCCAACACGGAAGGACTGTGGCTGACCAAGTTCGCAGATGACTGCAAACTAGGCGCCATAATCGACTCTCCAGCCGGCACAAGCATCCTCCAAAAGGGCCTCATAGAAACAGACAACTGGTGCCAGAGCCATGGCCTCAAGCTAAACGCCAAAAAGTGTATAGTCATCCCCTTTGGCAAAAACAAAGTGCCCACAAATTACCACATAGGTGGTAATCCATTAAGTACAGAAGAAGTAATTAGGGACCTGGGGACCCATGTTGATAGCAATCTCTCATTTGACAACCACGTGGCCAAAGTGGTTAGAAAAACATTTTATATAGCCCACCTAATCATGAAGGGATTCACATCTAGATTAGGGGAGGTCATCTTGCCTCTTTACTCATCCCTCATCAGGCCCATAATTGAGCACAATGCCCCTTTTGGGATATACCTTACCAGACACCTGCAGCAACTGGAAAGACCCCAAAAGTACCTCACCAAGAGGATCAAAGGGCTCAAACAGATGCCATATGCTGCCCGGTTAAAGAAACTCCAGCTCTACTCAGTGGCATACCTCCTGCTCAGAGGTGATCTGTGCCTGATGTATAAAGCCATGTCCAACCCGGAATTAATGGACATGCTGCATCTCAGAAAATCCAAATCCCATCGAGTTACGCACTCGAGAGACTTGAACCTCAGCACTGAAATAAACAGGACATGCTAGAGGGACAGATTCTTAACCCAGAGGCTCTCTTCACTCTGAAATAAAATCCCAGTCCAGGTTAGGCAGAGTCCCTCATTGACTCTCTTTAAGAGGAATCTTGATGAGTGGATGGGAGATCATAGGTTTACCCCAGGTATCACTTCTGTGTCACTGTTAGACAGAGGCACAGTATACTAACCTCGAAAAAGGGCATAGCAAAATTAATTTAAAATGGGTGGCGAAAGCCAAACACACTCTGGCTAGGCTTATAAATGGCCTAGGGCAGATAGCCTAGTATGAACCTATGAACCTAAGGAATTAAAAGCAAAATTTCCTTGAAGTAGATTTTGATAGAAAAGATGAAAATATGGATAGTCCCGAAATTCTGAATGTCAAAAGTGTTTGCCTTGTTTCTTTGCTTGTTTGATGTTCAGTCGGAAAAAAGTAACTTTGTATGTTGAAAGCTGACTCCTAATGGAGGTTTATTGAAAACAGCCAAGAAAAAATAGGAACTAATATATAAAGAGTAAATAAATAAAAAGAATGAATAAATAACGAAAAATGTTTAAAAGCTGTACTATACTGAACCATTCCAACATCCAGCAAAGATACAGTGCTGATAAATACATATGTTATTAATACTTTTGAATGCTTAAACCAGAGTGTTCCAGGATTGATTAATGCTACATTTTTCTAACCTGATTAAAAAACTTGAAAGGTTTAGTAGATCTTTTAATTATTTTTATATGCTAATCACTTAAATGTATGAAACCAAAAACAGCGTATAACAGTGCAGGAAATAGCAACTAGGTAAAACACAAGCTCACACTGTGGCAAAAGCCAGGAATAATGCAATGGCTCCAATAAGGATAAATTGTTTTAAAGTTTCATGTACCAAAAGCATAAATCCATAAAAAGAGTAATAAAAGTTTTAAAAAGGTCAAGCACTTTCTTCCCTTTTATCTGGGACTTCATCAGAACCAAAAGAGTAAAAATCCACTCCACAACATTTATGCAAGTTAAAACAGTCATATGACACAATCACCAGCTGATACTAATGTTAATTAATTAGTCAATACTCTAAACTCTAAAACAATTCTCCACAATAATTAAATCCACTGCCTTAAACAGTCTTATGTTTAAAAAATTGTATTAAAATATGAAAATATATTGCTCAAAATAAAATACCATGGCATAGAAACTATATAGGTTCATAGGTAGGTGCTGGACTATCAGCCTAGCCTAGCCAAGCCTAGCCAAAAAGATACCCTGGCGTTCGCCACCCAAGAAAATTATTTTCCTGTGCCCCTGACAAGCAGAGCCACAGAGGTGATCTCTGGGGTGAATTTCCTATTTCCCTTCCAATCATCAAGATTTTTTTTGAAGAGTGCTAATGAGGAGCTTTGTTTGATATAGATAAGTAGTTTGTTCCAGAGAATGGGAAGTCTCTGGGACAGGAATCTATCCTTCCAGCATGTTCTGTTGATTGTGGTGACAAGGTTTAGGTCCCTAGAGTATATAGCACAGAAAGATTGGGATTTCTTTAAGTGGAGCATGTCCAACAGCTCTGGGTTTGACATAGCTTTGTATGTTAGGCAGAGATTGCCTCTGAGTAGGCGATATGTGACAGAGTAAAGCTGGAGTTTTTTTTAGACGGTCTGTGTAGGGCATCTGTTTGAGGCCAGTAATCCTCTTTGTGAGGTATTTCTGCAGCCTTTCCAGTTGTTGTAGATGTCTTGTGAGGTACATACCAAAAGGGGCGTTGTACTCTATAATGGGTCTAATGAGTGACGAGTAGAGGAGAACAATGACCTCTTTTTTCCTGGATGAGAAACCTTTTGTGATGAGGTGTGCCACATAGAAGCATTTCCTAACTACTGTGGCGATGTGATTATCAAAGGAGAGACTACTGTCCACCTGTGTCCCAAGGTCTCTTATCACACTTTTGGTGTTAAGTAGACTACCACCTATGTGGTAGCTCATGGGTTTAGAGTTTTTACCAAAGGGGATGACAATGCACTTTTTGACATTGAGCTTGAGGCCATGGCTTTGACACCAGGCATCTGTCTCAGTGAGGCCCTTTTTTAGGATGTCCACATCATTAGGAGTTTCAATTATGGCTCTTAGTTTGCAGTCATCTGCAAACTTTGTTAGCCAAAGACCTTCTGTGTTAGCCTGTACTTCAGAAAAGTAGGTACCAAACAGGAGTGGACCCAGGACTCTAGCAGTAGAAGTAAAAATAAAAATGTAGCAGCAATCAGTCTGAGTTACCAGTATAATTCTACTACACTCGTTAATATTTCCGCAAGACTGATTTGTTTGTTGCATATTTGGCATAGTAGAATGTTTGTTTGCTGTTTCTCTATCTAGCCGTAGACTGCCTGCCCTCAGTAGCATGGCAAAGAAAAGGAAGCATGAAATTTCATTTGAGGTGATGGCCAATTAGTAACCATGTTGAAGACAGTCCTACTGATTTAATGGAATGTCTATACTCAAGAATGAGTAAGTAATAATCTGCTGACTCAGTACTTTTTAAGAATATTTTTCATATTTTCTACCATACTTTTTACTTGCCCATTAAACTAAGGGCAAATACATAGCAAGAGTAGGGTGAAGGGGGCAGCTGTCTTGGACTCAAACTGGTACAGGACATGATCAACAATGTAGCAGAGGTGCTGGTTGGTCCCTGAAAGCAATGTTTGCAATCATGTAAGCAGCCACAATTGTTCTCATGGTTGCTTAAATGAGAGTCACTAATTGCTGTAAGAGTGTACAGATGGTTTACAAGGAAATCAAATTCTTACATTACTGCTTTCAAAGATTCAAGTCTGCAAGAAAATGAAGTATAGCCATTCCTGCTTAAAAATTTGCAAGGTGACAACTGAGTGACAATTCATACATACTGCCAATAACATCCTTGTTAGAATTTTAGATTTTTTGATCCTTAAATGACGTCCTCAACAACTTTGAAGAGGGGCACCAAATGACCTAGCTACAGTCCTGAATAAGGACTTAGGACTTGACATAATATGCATTAATTCCATTGTTTGACAAAGTGGCAAAATTCTTGACTCATAAACTGAGAAGCATTGCTGATGCAACCTCTCCAGGATTCCCATGCCGCACAAAAATAGATTTCTAGATGACAATGACAGCTTTACCTGCAATATTCCATAAACATATTACAGTCAGAAGAATTTTAAATAATAATCCATGCAGAGGAGAAATTGCAGGTTTTTATATTGGAACAAAGCAGCTCCCACTTTAAGGCAATTAATAAATGAATGAATTGAGACATGAAGTCCTTTTTCCTGGTTTTGATTCCTAAACATACTGCAAACTTCATAGTTTGTACTAACTAATCTGTCTGTACTGACATGTGGGCCAGTACATTATATTGCAAGAGTTTCCCTTACACTTACTTATGTCAAGATGAGATTCTCGTATCTTAGATAACATGGTCACCCATACCTTAGTAGGAGTGATTACTATGTCAGCTTTAAACAACAATAAGTGAGCAAAGAAGAGTTAATCTTACTATTGAATGTATAGACTGATGACAGGATGTAGAGCTTTCACATTGTTATGCTATCCTCTCACAATGGCCTAATGTAGCAACTGAAGTTCAAATTCATTTGTGGTGCAACCCTTTAACTCCTGTGACTTTTCTACTGACATTGGTATCTATGACACTATCCACAATACCACTGTTTTTTTTTCAAGTAGCTTTCTGCTCTCATTTTGTTATGCTGCATTTTAGTGCATCAGTGGTAATGTATTACTTTACCAGGCTTATACTGAATGTGTAAGCCATATTTCTGCAAAGATAGCAACATTTTCCAGTTATGTGTAATGATTTTTTGAAGATGCTTAAAAGTGGTTGATTTATACTCCATACTTATTTTATTATAGATGCAATTTTAGAACATTTAACAACTGAAGATTATGACAAGCCATCTTTTTATATCTGTGCATATTATGTTTGGGCATCTCTCACTGCTATGGAAACATAAGTGATTTGGCTGTCCTCTTATAAAAGCACTTTACCTACCTCACATTTGTTGACTGCCATCTTCTAGCAAAGTAATAGGTAGAGTTGCATCAGAAAATCTGAGAGAGATGATGCTTCAGTAAGTCAATGTTCAAACAATTCCAAGCTCCTCTTTTTATACCATGTACATCATGTAGCTTTCTTAATGGTCTTCTGAGATGATAAACTGGGGGATGAACTTGGACAAATACTTCACTTTGCCTTTGAAATGCATAGGAGTTTAGGGCATGGCCAAGATGGCTGACAGTCAGCAGCAATAGTAAACTGCATTGCAACATCATTTTCAATGTTGACAGGATTTCTCGCTGCAAGTACTCTAACAAAGAATATTTGGACTAGAAACACCGTATAAAGAAGAGCTGATTAAAAAAAACATCATAAGAAAGTTTTTATTTGCTTCATAATTCCTGTCAGAAATTTAAACAGATATCAAAAATGAGCCAGCAAAAAATTTATTCACAAGAATCTTCAGTGAAGAAAGAAAGAGAAATGTTTTTATCAAGTATATAAGTATTCTCTATATAAGTGGACACATTTCACATTAAAATTGATTACACAAAGGAGTACTGTAACAAATAAATTGATTTAATTGGAAACATGATGAAACAAAGTGCTCAAATAAACAACATTCAGGATGCTTTAAATGATATACAAGGAAGAATGATAGAAGTTGAAACACTAATAGAATTTTTTATTAAAAACAAAACAAAATAGCTGGTTATTAGAAAAGGATGATGATATTGAAAACATGAGTTAGAAAATGAATAGACATAATAGCATACCTGAAAAAGCACGAAGGAGAAATATATATATATATATATATATATATATATATATTTTTTTTTTTTTTTTAATTTTGGCTACCAAAAGTTTTAGCTTTGCCAGAGGTTCTATCATTTGGAATAGAAAGAGCTCATAAAGCTTTAGTCACTCATTTGACTAAGAAAAAAGCTCTCCTGGATCCATTGTTGATAGATTTAATTCTAGTCTTGAACATTATTTATTATTGAAGTCAGCATGGTTAAACCCTCCCTTATTAATAGGAGAAAATCTTACCATGTTTGATGAATATTCTTCAAAAGTAGTAGGAAAAAGAAGGGCATTCCTTCCATTAATACATGTGGTATAAGGGAAAGGTGTTCAAACATATTTGTCATTTCTTACAAAAATAAAAATATTTCTACTTGAAGGACAAAACAATCCCCAGGATTCAAGAAGCTCGGCGCAAGGCCGGCATTAGGCTTGTGCCGACCGTGCGGCATGAAGATGGAGCAGTAGTGCCAAATGCATATTAATGAAGGTGCGCTGCCACCACAGCCACATGCATAGGAAAGAAGCGCGAGTGCATAGGGCATGTTGAAGTGCCGCACGGAGGCGTGAAAATGTCAACTATCGACGTGCAACCTAAAATGCTTGCATATAACAATTTGCAAGCAATAGTAATCACATCTGTCAGTGTCCGTGGATACTGAAGCATATGCAAAGCATGCAAGACAGTTCCTGCCAACACAAAATGAAGAAGCAAACACAAATGCACGGTAAGGAATAACAGGTCCCTATCCCGCGAACAAATGACATTGAAAACCGTGTGCCCATAGTCCAATGCATGGATATATATATAGATAGATAGATAGATATATACACAAACAACAGGTACTGATATATACACATACACACAAAACAAAATATATATGTCAGTGTAGATATACACATGTACATAAATAGGTTACTTCACAGCAATTAGGGGTAACATATTTACAGCCCGGGCATATGTGACTGGGAGGTCCAATAAATAAATGTTGTACCCCCCACATCGCCCAGCTAGGCCGGACAGACATACAGACAGGAAATACAGATTAATACACTGCCGCTGTCCAAAACACCAGTAGGAAAGTACCAGTGGGAGAGTTCTGCAAAGTCTACACTTTAAACATGGATAACGGTGTCCCTTGCAGGACCCCAAATATTCAGGGTACGTGTGAATCTGCTGACATTAATATGCGCAAGATGTAGGTGTACATGGAACAGTAGGTTATGCAAGTGTGATAATACATGGGTTGACAAAACGTACGACATGTGTCCTGAGACGGGGAGAGTGGGCAATGTGTAGACGTGTGCTCATACTCCTGCTGCGCTCACAATAAGTATTTGTCATGACTACTGTAGAGGGGTGCCAGGTAGGTGGACCATGGGTATGCATTAATGGGCTTAAGTGTGCAGGTGCTGGTTGGCAGAGATGTAGTAGGCCCGCCCAGTGGAAGTCATTAATATTCCTATGTGGGCATAGCATACGCCTACACCTCCCAAACCTGAAGAGCACATCTACCGGATAGTCTGTAAACCATCGGGGGAATACATAGAGACCAAATCAGTGCTGTGTACCCGATTAGCATGGATGTCCATAGTTATGTATCAGAATGTTCTATTTTAGATGGAATATATAAAGAATGGGGGACTAAATATTTACCACTTTTGGGTAACAGTGAAATGTTTGTTCAAAATCCTGATAAACAAAAAGAAAACAATACACAAAATGCCAACAATTTTGACACAGCTTGTGTTTTGCAATACAATTCTAGATCTGATCAAATTCGAAAAATTTATCAAAAAAACTGGAATATTTTTAGAACTAATGATGAAGTTTTCAACAAGGTGGGAAGTAAACCTAGATTTGTAAACAAGGTAGGGCAAAACATAAAACAATTGCTGGAAAATAAACAAAGCATTATTTCAGCTATACAAGGTACTAACAAATGTGGAATGTGTCACTATTGTACATATATTAATCAAGAACAGAGTGTAGTGTTGAACAATAGTGTAAAAAGTAAAGTATATTTTAAGAAGGGTAATTGTAACACCAAGGGAGTGGTCTATCTAGCTTTGTGTAATACCTGTAATAATTTCTACGTGGGTAAAACCGAGCGTGCTTTAAAACGTAGAATATACGAACATTTAAATGACATAAAGAATTCAAAAAGTACAAATGCCTTGTATAGACACAGTATTGGCTGTGTCAACTTTGACAAATTTGTCTTTAGCATTCTAGAAGTGGTAAACATTGATCCAAGAGGTGGAGATTGGAAAAATATCTTAAAGAAAAAAGAAAGTTATTGGCAATATAGGTTGGCATCCATGTTTCCATAAATGACCATGTTTCTTTAGTACCTATTTTGGTAGAAAGAGCTAATGACATATAACATTTCAATAATTATTTATAATATATAAAAACAATAAATAATAAGTAATATATTATATATAACACATATATAATAAATTTAATATTGAATATAAGTTTATTATAGAAGTTATATACATTGTGGTGCTGAATAGAATTTTAGTTATTTTTTTAACAAATTTTGTTTTTAATGTTTTTAACACTTATAGTTATTTAGTATTTATTAAAAGTAATATTTATCATGTATTTAGATGTTTTAACTTTATTAATTTTGAGATGTTTTCTTGATATTTATACATATTTATGTGAAGTATTTCGTTATATATTGGAACCAGGCTTATATTTCTTTAAATATAGTTAACTAATTAAATTGATGACATCATTGAAAAGTTAATTGTATTCAATATTTAAATGGCCTCTTTGCTTTATTCGTTGTTTCTGATGAAGTCTCAGTCAGAGATGAAAGTGCTAAAACCTGTTATACTACATGATTTTTTTGTGAATAAAGTGGAGTTTTCTACATTATAACTTATGGTCTGGAGTTCCTGCCTAACCTGAAGTATTCCTTTATTTATGTATCAGAATGTAACAAAGTCCAGCTAAACACTTCCAGAATTAGTGATATTAGGTGAACAGGTGGCAGAATACAGGTAATGACAGATGACAACATGTATGAGTCATAAACAGCATGTACCTCGACAAGCGTGAATGAATACATATGCTCTGTGACTGTGAATGTGTCTGGTTAATAGAACCAATCATGGAAATGTGTCCCACAGGGTGTTATGCATTGTTCCTGATACAGTGTTCATTCACACCCATTGGTATGCGAGTTCTGCTACTGACAGAAAGTGCATAATTTGCTGACCACCTTAGGTAGATGATAGCATAATAGAAAAGGTTCAACACCCATACGCCTGCGAGGGACACACCCGTCTGGGCAGTTGTGTCCTGCAAAATGACAGTTATGGCACATGGCCTGTGAGTTCGAGAATGGAGGCTATATAGTGTGTGTAGTGGTGTCAGACATCAATTTGTTGTATCAGTAACAGCTACATGTAATAGGAAACAGTATTATCAATTATAATGCTACATGAATAACCTTAACGTATGCAAACCATGGAAGTCATCCGTTTACTACTGGCTGTGGTTATGCGTTACCTTGACACATGTGATAGCTCTACATATAGGGTCTATAGGGCCGCCACCATTCTGAATGGCCAAAGTGGAACCTGCTCTGTAGAAATCTCAGATGTACCAGGGCAGAACATACCTACAGCCATGCATAGTACAGAAATATACATATCGGAACAAATCAAAGCATAGTCTAGCAGCAGTAAAGCTGCTTATGCTACTACATATGACATATCGATGTGTCAGGTATACAAGACCTGTAACAAGCAACCAGTACAGACATGTACAACATGAGAATGTCCCCTAATCATGACAGTTGCAATGGCTAGAGTATTGTCCATACCACTCAACCGTCCCTGAATCTCAGGTACGTCCCTGAGTTTGACTGAAAGTTTAAATCTGTCCCTCTTAATCCCTCCAAAAATAAGTGGCTGTGGAAGGAAAGGTGGTGAGGTACACTTACTGACTAATGACAATAAGTAAGTCATAAACAACTGTTACCTCAGAATATGTGTATTAAGTCATATGCTCTGATTCTGTCAATGTTTCAAGTTAATAGCACTACTTTTGTAAAAGTGTCCCTTATTTTTCTTGACCTGTCCCTGATTCTGTAGAAATGCCTCCCCGATTGGTGGAGAGTTCTGGTATTATCACATGAGATATGCGTGATGAGGGACTGTCCCATGCAAAGTGGAAAAGGTGTCACTCCTACAGTCTCCCGTCGTGCAATCTGAAAGGTGGACAACGTGCAGTAGGTATGTGGTAGCATGACTCAGCGGACAGCTGCGTTAACAAACTCAAGTCACATGTCAGCATTGCAGAGTATCGGTTCCCATGTATCAGGCAGATGGGAGCAGATCGTATGAGGAACATGCATATAATATGATTACGTCACTGGACAGGCCGCCGAGTCCATACAGTCGAACGCCAGCCATCGCAAAATGGTTACACATACCCGATACTGTAGTCATGTAGTCCGATGTAATATGCATCACAAGGGATCGCACACACCCAGCGTGAGTGACAAATGTAAGCGGAAATGTCGGTGAGCGTGCAGCTGTAAGTGTGCTTGTCTACCAGTATGCCAGTAGTGCACTGTCAAAGAAATGTGGAGTCTAAACGTGTATAAGGTGCTGTGACCAGAGGTCAGCAGTGCTTAACACTGTGCACACCCATGCACAACTGCTCCCACCTGCTGGAATGTGCCTTACCCAGTCTGTATCCAAAGGCGCCGGCCTGTCCGCAAACAAAGAACCACCCTATACACGTGATGGTAGAAGTACCCTGTGCACATAGCTCATGTGAATTAACAATAGACCATGGCATATGTAGAGACAATAGACCACACACACACCATACAGCGCAGACTTCCAACAGTATAGCAATGTACTGGCAGATAGGTCTGGACCACTGGTGTATGCATGCCTGGCCATCTTGTGTTTCAGTGTGTGAGCATGCCCAGTATGACTGTTGCGCATGTTGTCGACCAACATTACCATCATGCCATCATGTGTGTGAGCATGCCAAGTATGGTCAACTGTATTGCATGTGTCACATGTCCAGATAGTTAGTACTGTGTTGCTGACCCCTCCGTTCTACACAGACAGGTGTCATGCTGTGTCTGCAGGGTAGCTAATGGTCATGTGGCATTGACAGTTGCTACATGTCTGCATAGCGTGGGGGGACATCCAACCACAACCACAGTCCTACACAGCACCGTGGGTGGTGCACATGACTCTCACATTTGTAGGTTTGATGGGGGGCACAGCCAACAATTGCACACATCTGCCACTACTGTACTTGTATGCCAGGTACTCCATGTCAGTGTGTGGATCTACCTAAATTGCTGGTTGGAGGGATACCAGGGTACGTCAGTTCCCAGCTTTAATTACCAGCACAGTGGTGTTGGACGTCCTAGCTTACACAACCTACATCAAACGGCCTGGCCTGCTGTCATCTGTGTGTGTCTTAGGGGTTGGGGTCATTCATTGGGCATATCCATAGGCTATTGTATATCATTTGTCTGTATTGGTCCACATCTGTCCAGCTGCATGGAACGTGTGTGGGCTGTATGGACACACATGATGGTCAGCCCATAATCTGCAGTGGGTTAGGACACCCTGTGTACTACAGGCTACCATTGTGACCCCTGTATGTGCTACAGAGGTCATGGTGCCACTATGGATGTGTACTGTCTGCTGCCCTAACATTTGGCCACCATAGTCACTTGTATGCTCACATACATACCAAAGCAATGGGTAACTACACATTCTAATACAACTGCTACTTGTTAGGTCAATAGACATACCCTGGGTGTGTTCCAGACTTGAGGACGGTGCTGGAGTGCTGCCTATGTCGGATGCACACAGCGCACCTCCTATACATGGCTGAGCACAGGTACTGTCATGTTTGGCATCCATTGTACTGTGTGTGGGTCAGAGAGGGGAAATCTGTGGGTACCTACTGTGTCACTGCATACGCCTTGTGTTGCCGCTTTGCCAAGGGCAGGTCATACTGTGCACGGGCTTTCGCCGACTGTGCCCTGCTCAGGTAGTTCTTTCACCAAGTCACACTGTGCCTGTACAGGCATTGGCAGTAGTGTTGGGCTGTGTGGCCCTGCCCCATGCTGTTCCTGCTGCAATTGTTACTGCAGCATAAGATTGTGTAGCATAGCAAATACCATAACAACTTGTATGCATGAAGCTTGTGAATACTGCAGAGCTCCAACAGATGTGTCTGGATACCAGAACTGTGAACTGAGCATCCCAAACACATGCCCAAGTATATCTTGCCTATTCATCCACCTCAGTATGGTGTGAGTGTTCAGGTGTGTGTGTGCATTGCTGATGGCTGTTATCAGCCACGACACCTGTGTTTATCCAGCATTCCCCACTAGGAGACTGTAGGGGATGTCCATATTGGCATTGGTGTGGTACAGCTGTGTCAGAAGCCATATATCGGAATCATCATAGCTTCCAGGGCAGACAACACACACATTCAATCTCATGCCCTGGCCATTGCATATGGCCTAGCTGTTGGAGGGTATGCCCCTGCAGTGACTGTGGGCCCTACCCCACTCACTGGGTGGTGCTACGATGTGTATGTGTGTGCAGGCTATAGCACCCAGTACCCCAGGGTAGTCACCCATGTGGTTGAACAGATGCATATTGCTGATCTACTAATCACGTGTGTTGAGGACATGTACAAGCTCACTAGCATGTGTTGACATGGCGTCTGTGAACTGGTGCAGTACTCTGGATGCAGATGCCTGTGAGATACCCATGATATCCCCAGTTGTGCTGTGTGAGGTACCTGTGGCTAGTACATCTAGGCCAACACATACCATGGTATCCACTGTGATGTGTTTCCCTCTGCCTGTTTGATGTGTCAGGTGTTGCAGGCACAGGTCAACAAGCTGATGTAGGAGGTCATTGTCCACCCCATAGTGCTCCAACATCCCCAGCCCATGTAGCCCCTGGTAAGTCAGCCTCGGTCTATAAAGTCTTATGTCACCCCAGTAAGGGTTGTTCGGCAGCATACACATCCTCACTGCCCCAGCCTCCTGCACATGTTGGTATATGTTGCCTGCTGCAGCCCGTGTCATTTGGTTGGACTGTGTCGTGAAATGTCCCTGCAGGTATACACTGGTGGTGTAGAGTGCAGACGAAACCTGTGTTTATGCTGCTTGCTCGCATTAACGTACTGTTCATGTGCGCGCTGGCCACGTCATCTGCTGATTGTGCTGATCAACACCTGTTTGTGCAGCCTGTACACCCTGACTATCCCACCACTGCTGTCATCCCTCCCAATGTCACCAGGCAGGTATAGACACACCCCTAGCTTAGGTGTGTTAAGGCAGGAGCACTCCCGAGGCACAGTACTGCAATGTACGTACAGTATGCCTGACCTCCATCCCATGCTGTCAACTATATTTGAGACCTGCACCCGGCTGACTACACACATACACTCCAGGGACCAGCAGCACACCCTGGTGATAAATGTGATACACTATAATCAACCTCATCTGCATAGTATAGTCTTCTAATGAATAGTTATATGACCCATACCGAACCGCCAAATTAATAACCACTGCTCAGTGTCGCTCAGATCCATACACAACTGGCAACAGGTGCCTTACTATCACCATATTCGATGTCCCATGGTCTTCCCAGCAACAAAATAACCGGTGTCTACACGACTACAACCCGTGGCCCTGCACACTACAGACGATGTGCATTACCACCATGCCGTGACAGCTATACATAGATCCCAGGTTATCACATACAGATCATCCGGCACAAACATTCAATAGTGCTGATGTCCCCAGACATATATGTTCACATCTATGTCCACCTCTACATCTACACATATCATATATATTATTTGTATACATATATACATGGACATATATATATATATATATATATATATATATATATATATATATATATATATACATATATATATATATATATATATATATATATATATATATACATGTACAGACATATGTAGATATGGCATTTACATCACAACAGTGGACCACATGACAGCAATGCATTAGACAGGAATGAAAAGGAAACTACATGTGCCACCTGCATCATGTAGTGTTGTTACTATCAAGGCACGTGTGTTATGTTGCGTCACACGGGTCAGACAGTATCAAGGGTAAGAGTAGGGCTGCTGACAGTTACTCACCAGACCTAGTGGCGAATGTATGTGTTGACAACTCAGTGTCTTGGCAGAATATGCGGGCTGTGGACACTATATAGGTCAGCAACCAAACACACTGAACACATCCCGCAGCTAACCACCCACAGATACCAACACATACAGTATAACTGCCAAATACACACACCTGCCATGCCTTGGAATTGAGCATCTACCTGTCTAGTCTACCACACTACAGCATTATGCAGTAACAGAATGGGCTACCAAGTTCCAGCATCACCGCATTCCCACAGGCATACATCTAGGTGGATGACATCATCCGCAAAGGCAAAGATGCTGATAGGGA
This sequence comes from Protopterus annectens, assembly GCF_019279795.1. Taxonomy (NCBI): domain Eukaryota; kingdom Metazoa; phylum Chordata; order Ceratodontiformes; family Protopteridae; genus Protopterus; species Protopterus annectens. The sequence continues at coordinate 1,611,497,789 of NC_056733.1, read as the reverse complement.
ATGTATGTGGAGTGAGCTGTCTAAAAGCATTACTCTGTCCCCAGGCAGCTGGAAACACACACACAGACACACACACACACACACACACACACACACACACACACACACACACACACACTTGGCAAGGCTGGGAGTTGAACATATACCTAACTACCTTATCAAACAACAGCATTACGCAGTTACAGAACATGCTATCGAGATTACTGGTACACAGCACTCCCAGAGGCATATTTCTAGGTGGATGACATCATCCGCAAAGGCAAAGATGCCGATAGGGAATGTATGCGGAGTGAGCCATCTAAAAGCATTACTCTGTCACCAGGCAGCTGGTAACACACACACACACACACACACACACACACACACACACACACACACACACACACACACACACACACACACACACACACAGACATACACTTGGCAGGGCTGGGAGTCGAACATACACCTAACTACCTTATCACACTGCAGCATTATGCAGTTGCAGAACGTGCTACCGAGATTACTGGAACACAGCACTCCCAGAGGCATACATCTAGGTGGATGACATCATCCACAAAGGCAAAGACGCCTATAGGGAATGTATAGAGAGTGAGCAGTCTAAAAGCATGTTACTGTCCCAAGGTAGACGTAGACAAACACACGGCAGTGGTGTGAGCGGGACAACTGCCTATCTACGGAACACTATTACAACACTACATATATACGAGATGCGCCACAGACAGTACACCTTTCAAGACAGTCAACCAGTGTGTTCAATGTAGGCATCCATCCTGATGTGGGGTATGGACATCTGTTGCCTGGATGACCACTATCGCTATACAGGATGTCAGTGTCCATGCCCATACACAGAGGCACATCACTGACACAAGGTGTCACTGGGCATGCTCACACACTTAGTATCACATGTCCGTTTGGAATGTACTGTGTGCCCATCTACACAATGGTGTATGGGGCATGCTCACACACAGTAGAAGTGAAGGGCTATCTTGCATGCACATGGATTCTAAACATGGAGGGGCACAGTTTGGAATGTACTGTGTGTCCATCTACACAACGGCGTACTGGGCATGCTCATGCACTTAGCAGTTGCAAAGGGCTGTCTTGCATGCACACGGATTCTAAACATGGAAGGGCACAGTTTGGAATGTACTGTGTGTCCATCTACACAATGGCATACTGGGCATGCTCACACACTTAGCAGTAGCAAAGGGCTGTCTTGCATGCACATGGATTCTAAACACGGAAGGGTACAGTATGGAGTTACTGTCCCCATGTACATGAAGGCCACTCACATGTACTGACCAGTACACACTCAAGAGCCATCACAGATGCCTCAGGTGCAGATCACAGAGGTAAATGCCGCATTCTACTATGTAGTCCTCAGACATCACCATGTCCTTGGACCAGCAACACACATCCATACATTACCACAACACCATGTGACTCATGACCAGTGGACTGTACATAGGTCTACAGCAACTGTGCAGACTACACATGTACTGACAGGGTTCCATTATGTGTTATGCAATGCAATGATACCTCTGTACATAACCAGGTCGGCTCTACATATAACAGGGGCCCTGGGTCTTACACAGCTGTGACAGATGACTGTCGCTTTACACCAAAGAACACACATGTTTGGATATGACATACATGTAACTGCAGTGGATATGTGCATGGACCACACACACACACACACACACACACACAACACATATGTACATAGCATAGCTTTTGCTATCCTCCATGCAGACAAGTGGCTACAGCAATCACACACATGCACATGGAAGGTAGGTCCATGGCTGTTGAATGCTAACAGTACATGAGGTAGCAATGTTGACCGAGGAAACATTCCCTCTGTACTAGTTACCCATGACACCCATCATATCATACAACAGTACATGTGTTATGTATGTCATCACACATGTCCACCAATTACAATGCATACAAACATGGCTACATGACAGGCATGTAGGACCAACACACATGTACAGTAGTGGTGTGCATGCAGCTGCCATGCATGTGCAGTAGCTGATGTATGTAATTCATCTGTGCCTAACTACAGCATGCAGTTGCAATGCAGCCCCATCATTGACACCTGTATATGGTGAAATACTGACAGTACGGTAGGATGTACATCAGGTATGGATGGATGTGTGTACATAAAGTGGTGATCCACCTTTGCAGATGGATGTTTGCCTGGGATGGCTCACAGGTGTGTCACAAGCCATCCTACCATTACATGTGCAAACGGTACGCTATGTTACTGTTACTTGACGGTAAAGACATAAAACCTACACAGCGGTCGGGTGTTACTGACTGTAAGTCACGTGACACTTGTAACAATTGCATCCTCTTGTGTGCATATAGCAGCACAACTGCCGAAGGTAGCATTGGTACACATCCCTGGACTACATGAACAGAGACATAGAGGAGCTCTCTGAGCATGTAGCCCAGGCCGGTATGACCCTGACCTTGAGTAGCATCTTACCCTCACCAAGAATGATGCCACAATATGAAGACAAGATGATCAATTTCAACAATTGGCTTAAGTATTGGTGTCATTCAAAGGGAATCCAATGCCTGTCAGCCTGGGATGACACGCTCGAAAAGCCACAATGCTTCACTAGGGATGGCTTGCACCTGTCACCCCTGGGCTTTCAGATATTGGCAAAGGCTCTTGCTACCCCCATAGTGCCTTTTTTAGGCAAGGCTCAAAAGACAAACCCACCTCCATAGGTATCACAAGGGATAAGAAACTAAGAGTAATGCTACTCAATGCCAGAAGTCTAAACCTCAATATGCACACACTCAAAACTCTCCTAAGCATGGAGAACATCGATATCTGTGCAGTAACAGAAACCTGGTTCAAGGCTCCAGAGAGCACCCCAGCACTACCAGGTTATACCTCATACCATGCTTTTGCCCAAAACTTGGACCGTACTACAAAAGGAGGGGGAGTATCAATATTCGTCAAAGATACCCACACCTCCAGGTTGGTGGCACAGCACAAAGCATCAGAGACTATCCATGTGCAACTAACAGTGGGTAAAACTGCCTTCTAGTTTATAGCCTGCTACAGACCACCCTCCCAAACCCAGGAACCCCACTCGACCTTCCTGAGAACACTGGAAAATATGAAGGTCTCTCCAAATACCATTATATTTGGCGACTTCAACTACCCAAACATAGACTGGGAGCATTACTCTAGCTCCAACACCCTAGCCCAAAGGTTCCTAGAATTTATAAACTCAAATGCTATGGAACAACTTGTTACCACTCCCACAAGAGGGGAAAACATACTGGACCTGATCATCACCAACATGGGGACTCTATGCTCCAGACCAGAAGTGTATCCCTCACTGGTAAGATCAGACCATAAACTAATCTCACTGGATATTCACATCCCGACTCCTCCCCCTGACCTGAAAACCACAGTGAAAAACTTCTCTAAAGCAAATTTCACACTCCTCAAAACCGAGGTGGAATCCTTCAAAGCCCCCAGGCCTGTGAAAAATATGGCCCAGACCGCAGAATCCTTTATAAACGCATTCTATGAACACCTTCAGGAATGCATGAATCATGCAATCCCAAATAAAACCAAGACCCAATCCTCCAAAGGCAGATGTCCTGTCTGGTGGACCCCAGCCATAAACAAACTATACAATAGAAGGAGGAAGCTACTACATGATAGAGCAAAATCCCAAAAAGGGAAGTCATCTCTGATCAGTATTAGCAAAACACTACGGGCACTCATAAAATCATCTAAGGCCAGCTTTGAGAGAATAATTGCACAGGAAACTAAGGATAATCACAAGGCTTTCTTTAGTTATGTTAGGAACCTGGGTGGGAATTCCCAGATATGCTCAGAATTAGTCCAAAATGACAAAAAATACACCGAACCCACAGACATTGCCAACATCCTAGCTGACAGGTTCAGTGCAAACTCCCCCCCCTCCCCACCAAAAGGGCAAATATTTATCCCAGCAAAGTGCTGCCCCCCCTGACATCATAGATGCTCAGATAGGAGCTGCCCTCTCCAAAGCAAAAAACACAGCATCAATGGGACCAGACAGTGTCCCAGGCTGCGTCCTACATGAACTCCTAGAAGAGCTAAACCCAAACATAAAACTACTGTTCAATCTCAGCCTTACTACAGGATATATACCCAAAGAGTGGTGTACAGCAACAGTGATCCCTCTCCACAAAGGTGGTGCCTCAACGGATCCTGGAAACTATCGCCCCATAAGCCTGACTAGCTTGGTCTGCAAAGCTATGGAAAGGATCATCATGGACCTCATAAATAATGATATTGGGGACCTACAGACACTGGATCCTACCCAGTTCGGCTTTGTTAAGGGCAGATCCTGCCTCTTAAACCTGGTTGATTTCTTTGAAACAGTCTCCAAGGCCATTGACAAGGGGAAGGTGGTCCACACAGCCTACCTGGACCTTGCAAAAGCCTTCAATACAATACCCCACTCGGGCATTATAGATAAGCTCACCAGCTTAAATATAAACCCCTATGTCACTAGATGGGTTGCAAACTGGCTCAAGGACAGAACCCACATGTTTAGAATTGCTGGAGCCATGTCAGACTCCCAACCAGTTACAAGTGGCGTCCCCCAAGGCTCAGTCCTAAGAACTCTCTTGTTCGGTATATATTTCTTGGAGGTACAGGCCAACACAGAAGGACTGTGGCTGACTAAGTTCGCAGATGACTGCAAACTGGGCGTCATAATCGACTCTCCAGCCAACACAAGCATCCTCCAAAAGGGCCTCATAGAAACAGACAACTGGTGCCAGAGCAAATGGCCTCAAGCTAAACGCCAAAAAGTGTATAGTCATCCCCTTTGGCAAAAACAAAGTGCCCACAAATTACCACATAGGTGGAAATCCATTAAGTACAGAAGAAGTCATTAGGGACCTGGGGACCCAAGTTGATAGCAATCTCTCATTTGACAACCACGTGGCCAAAGTGGTTAGAAAAACATTTTATATTGCCCACCTAATCATGAAGGGATTCACATCTAGATCAGGGGAGGTCATCGTGCCTATTTACTCATCCCTCATCAGGCCCATAATTGAGTACAATGCCCCTTTTGGGATGTACCTTACCAGACACCTGCAGCAACTGGAAAGACCCCAAAAGTACCTCACCAAGAGGATCATAGGGCTCAAACAGATGCCATATGCTGCCCGGTTAAAGAAACTCCAGCTCTACACAGTGGCATACCGCCTGCTCAGAGGCGATCTGTACCTGACGTATAAAGCCATGTCCAACCCGGAATTAATGGACATGCTGCACCTCAGAAAATCCAAATCCCATCAAATAACACGCTCAAGAGACTTGAACCTCAGCACTGAAATAAATAGGACATGCTGGAGGGACAGATTCATAACCCAGAGGCTCCCTTCTCTCTGGAATAAAATCCCAGTCAAGGTTAGGCAGAGTCCCTCATTGACTCTCTTCAAGAGGAATCTTGATGAGTGGATGGGAGATCGTAGGTTTACCCTGGGTATCACTTCTGTGTCACTGTTAGACAGAGGCACAGCATACTAACCTCGAAAAATGGCATAGCAAAATTAATTTAAAATGGGTGACGAAAGCCAACCACACTCTGGCTAGGCTTATAAATGCCCTAGGGAAGTTAGCCTAGTATGAACCTATGAACCTATGAACCTATAATGCGGCCAATACTGCTGCATGTCTGTCAGATGTATCATCATACAGCAGGTGTATCATTCACAGTACTCCCATGTGTGTTAGCTTGTGTGACCATATATGCCACATATGGTGGGGAATACATCCCAATTGTTACACACCCTTGTACACTGTTGTAGAGATCTGTACATACTGCAGTGTGGAAAGCATGACATAGGCAGGGGTGGTGTGTGTATCACACACATGACAGCTATCCATATGTGAATGACATCATTTGTGGACTCCACAGTGTGTGTGTGTGTGTGTGTGTGTGTGTGTGTGTGTGTGTGTGTGTGTGTGTGTGTGTGTGTGTGTGTGTGTGTGTGTGTGTGTGTGTGTATGTGTGTCTGTATGTATGGCTGTCTGGTGCATGGAGTGAGGGTGTATGCTACAATACAGAACAGACAGGATCCCCAACCCCTCATGGCGATGCAGTCTACTACCCTGTTGATGCCATCGGTCTCAGCCTTACTGTCTACCTGTACATGTTCATTCTCTGTGTCGCGTTGTGTGAGTGCACAGTACTGTGAGGGTGAGTACCACATAGGCAGGGGTCCTCACCACAACACTATCAAGTGTGCGATATAGTGTTGTCGACCCTGTGAGTGTGGGCATGTTACTGTGTGTTTCTGTGTATGTCTGTGTGTGTTCTCATCCTGTAATGTGACAGGGTATTACTGCTACACAGTGAGGCCTCATGCTATCAAGTGGCCTCTAACGTTATCATCAGCCAGACCACTGTGCAAACCCCCTGCACCATGTCACCATACCTGTGATGTGACCTGGTATGGATGCCACGTCTCTAGCCACTGTAGCCTATTAAACAGCCCACATGCTTCTGGATCAGTAGATGTGTAGACATCTGTGGTATGGTAGCCTTTCTAACAGTCAGGTTGAGGCTATGTATAGCATGCTGGTATTGCCATACATGCCTGTGAGTACTCCACATTTACACATGGGAAACTGCAAACACTGCTACTTGTTGGCACATGCAAGTAGACCATAAGGAGGGAACCAGGGAATCATTACCAACATGCTGTTACTGTTCTTACCAAGACACATACTGTGAACATATAATGATGCATTATAAACCTGTACTACATGGTATGTCTGGTGCATGTCAACAGTACACAACTAATGCAATATACACTTCTCTCACTATTCTGTTCACCCTGTGCATCAGACCATTTGAGCATGTCCCTGCACTGATGGTGTGGATGACAGGGATGCAGCACAGGCATCATCATATGCACAGGGTGATAATGTTTGCCAGAGGCATAAGCTACACCAGTGGATGACATAATTTGTGTGGGTAAGGGCCAGTGATCTGATTGTACATGTGTGGTCGTTATGCATGTGGGTGTTGTGGTGCCCTACAGATGTTTTTGCTGTGTGCTTGTATGATTGCACACAGTTCTGCCTTTTGCCTGGCCTACACAGGGGTATTACTGACAGCTCCAGATTGTACAGACCAGGATGTACAGCTCACTGTGTCCGGCCACAGCCACGTGTCCTGTGCCTGCCAGGGATTGCACGGGCACTACCAGGTGGAGGTACAGATTGGCTACTGTCCAATGACACATGTCCACTGGAACCGTGTCCCTGCTGGGAACATCCAGGGCCATGTCCACGTGGCCTGCTGTGTCCTGGTGTGGTCAGCGCAGCACCAGCTGCACTGCTATTGCTACTGGCACTATGGGAGCAGGCATGTGAAGTGGCTCATTCACGTTGACCTGCACTAGGTGGTGTAGCTGGCCTACGTCCATGTGGCCTACGCTTCACTCCTACCAGATGTTCCAGCACAGACAGCTCACGCTCACAGATTGCCATGCTACAGTCAAGGATTCCAACCATGTCACCCAATCACCTGTCCAGAACATCAGCAATCTGCTGTTGAGCATTTGCCAATGCCTGGATGTTGTCGTTTAGAGTATGGATAGCAGCCCTCTGAAGCCTCTGCCCTTCTCTATTCTGCCATTCAGCACGTGCCTGTTCTGCCATTACAGTCTGGAACATGTGTCTGGTGACACCAGCTGCTGCACTCTGTCCTGCAGCTGCATGTCTGCCGGAGGGCCTTCTGCGAGCAGCACTGGCCACATGCCTGTGTGGCACATCTGCAGTCATTACACTGACACCATGGTGTAAAGACACACCTTCTGTAGCCACCACACATTCCTGTTCCAAGCTAACACATGCTGACTGTCCTTCCTCTATGGCCACTGGTGATGGGGTATGTGTTGGCATGAGAACTGTGTGCGGGGAAGAGGGGGGCATAGCTGGGATGGCAACCATTGGCACAGATTCAGCCCCTGACAACCCTGCCTGTATCTCATGCATATGTTCATCACTGCTAGTATCTGTGGGGGCACTAACATCAGATTGACCGCAGGAGGGTAACGCACCTACATCACCTGTGAATGCAAAGAAAGACTCTACATTACAATACACACACACACACACACACACACACACACACACACACACACACACACACACACACTCACACACACACACACACAGACACACCATGCATGTGATTTGACAGATGGCATGCAGCATGCATGAGATACAGCAGACGGCATGCAGCTCAGACATTAATAGTGGTAGTTAGCATACCTCCCTGGGTTGCACACAACAGCAAGCAGGTGTCATATCAGTAGCGATGCAGTTCACACAATCATGGTAGTAAGCATGCATCCCTGTGATACACCATGTGGACCAGCACAGGTTAACAGTACACATGGCTGAAGTGACCTTGACATGTAATCTGCTGACGTGTGCATTGACATGCATACATGTCGGACACAATGGTGTCCTGACACATGTACAGCATTGTAATGGGTATCACATTGCAGTGTTGTCTGTATGCCCTACAGATAGAATGCACATTTAGCAAATGTGCATGAGCATGGAAGGGTAGTGTGAGGCATCTACATTGCAATACAGTGTGAAGTACAGACACTGTCCCATTGCATGGCATCATGAGGCATCTATATTGCTATACAGTGTGTAATATGCACACATTGCATAGCCATAACTGCGTGCATACACATGACATAACTGTGGATTGTGACCCACGTTGCTGAGGTGTATACACACCAAACCATGCTGTGTCATGTGACACGTCACTGGAAGACCTACAGATGACACCCCTGCACAACTACTACAGAGTCTTAGCTGCCTGGCAACCATGTCCACACATGGCAGACTTGTCAATACACCATGTCCCACATGACATTGATGTACCACCACACACGAGGTGCACGGCTGATGGTGATGTCCTACAGCAGCAAGGGAAATGTACGGTATCTGTGGCCTGATGTGGTGTCAATGTCTGTGGAAGCTGTACAGGTGACTACTGTCATGCTATGACACAGTGGTGATGTTCAACACATCTTATATGGTCGACTTATGTGACACCTCCACTAGCTGTGCACAGGCTTTTAGGATGTCCAGTGTACCAAATCAACTGTAAAATCAGTCAACTAAGGTTATATTTGGACCATGTGTGGACAATGTGCAACAGGATGTATACACATCACATCTACTGTGTGGCTACATGTCTCTGGCCATCCTCCATGGCCATGTGTGAACATGTGTTGGCCAAATGTTTGTGATGGCCGTCTATCTGACATGTCTGTGTAGTCCTATATGACATACACCCATAGATGTCAGATATGTCACTGTCCACAGGGCTATGCAGACAACTGGTTGTATGTTTGGTATGTAGGGTATGTATTATGGGATAGTGTGACAATATTGCAGCCAGAACACTACATGTCTGGGACATGTCAGATAGCACATCACAATGTGTGCCCCCATTGCAGGGGCATATAACACAATGGTGACTCCTGTGGGCTGCCCATATCCCAGCTTACTGTGTGGTACTGTTTGCATACTACACATGTGTTGCTCCAATGTATAGTACATATGCCTGCATTGAACAACACCTCCACCGTTGTATGCATAGCTGTCCACATATGTAGCAATGACAGATACTGTGGTTTCATGTCGGTGTTTCATTTCATTTGTATATATTGCACATGGGTAGCCAGTGTGAATGATGGGAGATGTGACCTGTATATCATGACTGGACCATACATCATGTGTACATGTGTTAACTGGCCACATGGCGAATAAATATATGCATTAACATGCCTGATACTGATGACAGTCTCACCTGCAATGGACTGATGTCTGTGCAGCATGCCAGAGGTACCAGTATAGGGGTGGCACAGCAGTTTGAACATTATCCATGACTGTATGACAGCCACAGGGTGCACTGTGCATATTAACACATTTGCCTGTACAATAGCATATAGTATGCACATGTGTGCATACACAGCGTGGCATACTGTAGTATGCAGCATGTGTGTAAACATACCTTGCATATGATGTTACATTACATATTGTACAGTGACACATGCAACTAAATGGGATATAATAGTCATATGTGCAGTAGTGACTTATCAGGCAACTCCAGACTCATTGGTTGGGAGACACCCACCTCCACGATGGCAGCTAGTGTTTGTGGATGCTGTTCTGAGGGTGTCCCCAGGCTGGCCAGTAGCTCCTCGGTGTGTCTGAGTGGGAGCTGGGTTGGTGGCCCACCACCTGTTCCACCTTGTTCTCTGGCGATTGCAGTGGCACACTGTTTCGCATGTCGTATCAAGTCTGCACAGTGTATGTGCACCTGCTGGTAGGTGCGGTTATGGCCACCCACATCATTAACCCTCCTGCGAAGGTCCTGCCACAGGTCGTCACGCTGCTGGGCATGCTGTGGCACATGACTGAAAAACACCTCATAGTTCTCATGGAGGTACGGGATGAGGACATCATCCTCCTGGTGGCTGTACTCTGGCAGGCGTGAACGAGGCATTATCTAGAAGACATAATGATGGTGACAGGTCACAGCATCACAGAGATGTACAGAGATACAGCTGCACATACATTTGTATTAAATCTAGTACATCTGCACAGTTATCTTTGCAAATCATCATGACACTGACACGACTGACATGTTTGTGTCACACATGTAACACCCGTTATGCATTGGATATCATCACCATATATGCGTGTCACTTCATTACATTGTTCATACTCCATGTGAATGCTGTCTTGATGTGGGCATGTCTGTTTGCCTGTGCTGATATTCTTACCTATCAGCGCATGCCTGGATGTGTCCACAGTGATGCTGTTCACCTTGATGCTGTGTATATGTCACATATCAACACATACACTGCCTTAATGGACATGAGCAGTGACAATGCACACATACTCATGGAACCTTTACATGCATGTGTTTTGCCATATACATCTACACGGCATTGTACAGCAGTTCAACATCCTGCCACGGATCACCTGTATTGCACATGTGATAGACATGGGACAATGGCTAGCCGGACGTCATTCGCAGGGATGGTTATCAACTATAGCATGTACAGGCAAGTTTTCCTAGCTGTATCCGACAGCCATTTTGCCACCACGAGGTGCATCAGTGCCACATTACTGATCCAGACAGTTAATAATACATCTACCATGTGGTCATCACACCATGTACGACAGAGATGACATGTGCAGCTTTGATGGACAGGGTTGCATGGTATGGCGGGAGTATGTAACATGTATGGCACAGGGATCTGTCCAGCATGTGGTGATCCTTGTAGTAGGACGGTGGCTGTCCATGACGTATGTCTTTCAGATCAGGGTATGTACGTGTAGCATGTCCAACATCACAGTGTAGCACATGTCTTTATGCAAGGTAGCCAGCATGCTGCATAGTGGAGGTGAGGATTGTGAAGGCTGGTATCACCCATCCACACATGGACAATACCCCTTAAAGGTGATATGTGATCCGATATTGGTCACCAGAGTGCTGAGTACGCCTGTCCAATGATCTCCATGCTCATGGATGGCACCCTGTCATGACATGGATGCCTCGTATGACTACCTAATAGGCCTGGAGATGTCACCAACTTAGGGAGGTGAACTGCACAGCACCATCCCTTACACAGTGTCCATAATGTTGACCGCTGCCTAGGTGGTAGTTAATGGGTACAGGGTTATTCACCTAGTGGAGACAATGCTATTATCAGCTGTCAGATTGTGCACATATGTCACACACCTCACCCACAAAGCACATTCTGTATGTTGTCTACAACACTGAGGCAGCTAATTCTCCTAGATCATGGCCATTCATATCCTTGCATACACAGATGCCTCCCATTTGTCTGTGTGGTATGGGCTACAATGAGGGGGGAGTACAAAACATTAACCCTGTTTTACTGTAGCTGCCACTGGTATGATATGCACATGTCACTCTGACACCTTTTGTAGTGTTGATTCTGTCAACAGGCCACTGATAGAACACTCCTGTGACATACAAAGGTACATCTAGTATACGCAGTGTAGCTGGAACATGGTATGGGTGATGATGTCCTATGACCTGTCACAGGTATGCTATGCAGTGTGAAATCATCCATACTGTCATCTACTTCTGTACTGCTAACATCTACATTGATAAAGGTTCATAGACTTGCAGACCATACTCAGCAGGGTAATAGTGCAGTGCCTCCAGTTATGACTGTCGTCTCCACTTTTGGGTTGCAGTGGGTTGATATTATCCAACACCCTATCTGTATTGCATATTCATGCTCAGCACTTGTTCAGAACTTGTGAGCACTTCATGAGCTACTAATTGCTATAGCACCCATTCCAACTCATTTCTTACAAGTACACTGTCTGTCCTTACATTTCCAGTTTGCTTACAGTACAACAGCTGTTGTACACATGTAACTCACATATCTCATGAGACATGGTTGAATATACAGGCATGTCCAACTGTCACGTACCAGTGCTATTGCCTGTCTATATGATGAATATGGCGAACATGTGGCAATACAGCAATTGTCTCATGTACACAGTCAATGCTCACCTCCCAACATACGACACTACAGCCTGTGGGAGATGCACATATGTAGCCATGCTGTGGATAATGCTCTCACCAACCCAGACTGTACCTGACATTCATGTGGGGACGTGTAACATTTGCAACACACCACACTCATCACATAGTCTCACAAGATCTCCACCACCACAGGCCACACCGTATGAGTACGACATTTGCAGAACTTCTCCATACTCTGTGTAGGCACCAGAGGCAGCCCCCATCACCAAACACAACAACAATTACTTATAGCCCACAGACTCATGTGTGCCCATCAACTACAGCCAATAGGGTGTTATAACATACCCAACACACCAGTCATAGGTGACTCTGTAAGCGGTCACACTGATGTCCCACTCAGCAGGCTACACAAGGCGATAGTCACTTATATCTAGCTGTCGCATAACTGGTTCTGCAACATAACCTATGCACCCATGCCACACCTCACCAGGTACAATTTGACTGTCATTCTCCATGTTAGTGTGACTGCCCTGAGATGTAACTTCCCAGACTACATGTGCAGGGACATGCAATAGCTCTCCGGTCTTGTAGCCCAGAGGGTGTCGGCCAAGCCCTGGGGAGCATTCTACATTCATCCAGACTAGATACCACTGTACAACAACTGACTGTTTCACTTCAACAGTTGCCTATGCTTCTGCTGTCATTCCACAGGCATCCGGTATCTGTCCGCTTTGAATGACATGGTCTACAAAACACAATTCTTTGGCACAGATGACCTGCACCTGTCAGCCCTGGGGGAACAGATAACATGTAAGGCTCTTGCTGCTCCTATACTGCCTGTCTTGCACAGTTTCCAATAACATTCACCACCAGAACGGGAACAGGTAAGCAAAACATGAGGTCATGTGACTCAATGCTTGACATCATCTCTGACACACACAGGCACACCACTTCAATATCGCTGGAGTGACTGGGACCTGCCTCTAGGCTCTGCAGAGCACACCTGCACTGACAGGTTATACGCAGACCACACCTTTCAGTCGTGCAACCTGGACCGGAACACCCACGGCTGAAGTGTGTCCATATTTCACTATGTTGTACACACCTCCTGGCTGGTTATTTAGCACAATGCATCAGAGGTGATCCACATGCAACTAACTGTGGCCAGAACTGCTATACACATTGTAACATGCTACGGATTCAACAACATACCCAACGGTTACCGGCCCTCATTTCTTGGTGTACTGGACAGTAGGGTTCAGACAGGTACTACTGATGTGCGACTGACACTACCCCACACTTAACTGGGATAGCTACTCATGTACTGACACATTAGGCCAACGCTGTCCAGGATTCATAACCTCCACTCGGCTGGATCAACCCAAACACACCACAACCAAGACCAACAATATCCTAGACATGGACATTACCAACATGTCACTGGTGTTCCACACCAGTGGTTATCCCCTCGTTGGTAGTTTCCGAATATATGCTAATCACCCTTGTTATGCACATCCCGGCACCACACCATTCACGGCATACACAGTACAAGATTAGTACAACGCCTACTACAGAAGTCTTATGACAGCAGTAGTAAACGTCATGACACCCATGCAGATGGACAATGCACATACAAACGCTGAAACTTACCCCAGTGCACTTCATTAGCACTTACACGACTGCATGGATCATGCTATTCCAGACAGAGCTATGATGGTACCCACCAGATAATCGACGCCACTCTGGGGGTCCAGTTCCATGGACATAATATACAACAAAAGGTGAAGGCTGTTGCAAAGTGGAGTACAATCCCATGGGTGGGATACTCACTGGTCAGCCTCAGTAGGGCTCCGGGATCCCTTATCACATCCTCCAAACCTAGCTACGTAAACATTACTGCGACACATTCCAGGGTGTACCACAAAGCATTATGGAGGTATGTCAGTAGTCAATGGCAATACCCACATCTGCTCTGACATACGACGGTTACTCAGGAACATTACAGAACCGAGTGATGTTGGCAACATCCTGGTGGATGGGTTCAATGCTAACTTTACACCCTCTCACTCCCTATAGGGCCATAATCCATGCAGGAACATTGCAGGGTCCCTGAGGTCACAACTACACAGTTCCAAACTGCACTCTCTAAGGCCTGGAACACAGACTCCATGTGACCATCCAACATCCCAGGCTGCGATTTACACAAACCTCAGAATGACATGTCTCCCCACTTGACCACCAGATTCACTAATAGCCTTGTATCAGACATTGTGGCCCCTGAATGGTGCACAGCAACAGTTATCACACTCCATGCAAGTGGTACCACAATGAACCAGAGGGACTATTGCCCTATATGCCTGACTGGACTGTTCTGCAAGGCTATGGGGCACATCATCATGGAAGTCATTCACAGAGACATTGGTGGGCTCCAGACCTTTGATGCCACCCAGGTTGGACTTGTTAGGGCCAGACCATGGCTCCTACACCTGGTGGACTCCTTTGATACAGTTACCAGGGTAGTTGATGGCAGTAAGGGGGTCCACACAGCCTACATTGTCCTCTCATTGGCTTTCAGCACCGTTCTCCATTCTGGTATTGACAACATACACATCCACCTGCAAATAGACCCCTACGTCTCAGGATGTTATGCAAAGTGGCTCACAGACAGGACCCACACAATGAGGGTAGGATATCGTAGTACCTACTGTATTTCAGTTACACTTGGCATACCACAGTCCTCAGTCATAGGGCCCCTCATGTTCAATATATGCTTCCCTGAGGTACAGGCTAGCACAGAGGGACTTTCCCTGACTAGGTTTCCAGACAACTGCATACAAGGCACCATGATTGATCCACCAGCTGATACAGACTCCCTCCATAAGGGTGTTACTGTGACGGATACCTGATGTCGATAACATGTCCTCAAGCTGCATGACACATGGTGCATGAACATCCCCTTTGGATTACACCAATCACCCACTGACTATCACATAGGTGGTAGTCCCCTACATACATGTGACATTATACGGGATCTTAGTACACACGTATGTAGCACCCACTCCTTTGATAACCATATTGCCAATGTGGCGTGGATATCCTTCTACATGGCCACCCTTATCTGTACTGGGTTTGTAGCTGGAACAAAGGCACCCATTGTACCTCTAAACTCCTGATGTATACACACATTCAAGGGTACAACACCCCGTTTAGGGTGTACCTTACAGAACAGCAACGGCTTTACATACCACAACATTAACACACCATGAGGATTATTGAGCTCCGATGGTTGACGTATGTGGTAAAACTACGGACACCACGACTGTACACATTTGCATACTGCATACTCAGGGGTGACCTCTGCTGAACATACAGGGCCCATGTCCACAACAATATTCATGGATACACTCCACATAAGTGACATAAGCAAAAGCCACTGAGAGCAACATGCTCATGGATATGTGCACACACGCAATGATGAGTGGGATGTGCTTGAGGGTTACATTCCCAATCCGGACACTCACCATGCTTTGGAACATGATTCCTATGTACATCATGCAGGGACACTCAGTAGCACTGTTTATGAGATACCTCACTTGGTGGATGGGAGACACACATGTACGCCAGGGATCACTGCAGTGGCTGTACTGTGCAGTGGTGCAGGTAGCACATGGCTCTGCTGTTCACAGACAGGACACTACCCTAGAGAGGTGCCGCCGGTGTAAACACTGTAGTTGGCCTTACACATAGACTTGCCAGACACCATAGTACCTCACTATGAACCTGTGAAGCTATTACATGTCCTTTGTGCATGGTTAATTGAGTAGCTCTTCCATTTCGATTAGCTATCATGCTGTTACAGTGTCCCATGACTACAAGCCATATGTATCCCGTTATTGTGTATTGTACATGCCAATAGATGATACCTTTCGTTTGCATGATATAACTGTTATAATGTGTAGAATATCTGACATATCTACCTACAATACTGTACATTACACATATTTTACATATTATCCCATAATGCAAAGCATACTTGCACAGCAGGACCACCTTAGGCATGTTATTGTCGTTATATGCCCATACACATGCCTACTGTGACAGTATATCAACATATACTATCCCCTGCTATGGCAGTACTTGTTGGACATACCCTACCACTGACAGTGGGTGGTGTGGAATTGTTCTGTTTTTTAGATACAGGCATAACTATTTAATGCAACTATTACATAATATATGGGACATAATTATGTCCTACAATCTCAGACATTTGCCCTTTTTAATATTTTTTGTCAGGACACAACTGCACAAGGAGGGGATGTCCCTCTTAAAGTGGGACAGGTGGTAACTCTATGCCTACAGCCAGCTATAACCACACCTACCGTAATGATCTACCTCCGTGTTAGCACTAACAGACACATGATGCAAACACACACACACACATTACAGTCCCATGGAAATGCACATGGCATCCTCAACACACACATACACAGACCTCGGCAATCACAAACACAGTTGAACACAGTACCTATGTGGACCACAACACCGACAGTGATAACTAAATGTCCCTTAATATCATGATAATATTACACATGGTTCTAGTGTTCCGGTACTGGGTCCTTTCGTTCTTTCAGCCTCGTGATTACACGTGTCGGTATGTGACACATTCCATAGTTGGCAGTATCCTATTCATTTGTACCTCCATGGTTGTGTACATGTCATTGACCTATCTACATATTTGCAGATATAGGTGAATCCGTATATATCAACATATATCTCTCTATCACCCTTTCTCTCTCTATTATGTATATGTATATATATATATATATATATATATATATATATATATATATATATGACAGAGAGAGTGACAGGCAGAATACTCCTTTCATTGTGTACATGTCAGTGTATACTGTTACCTGGACTCCGCACGTTTGTGTTTGAACCTGCCATATTACACACCTGCCGTTGGTATATCTCGGGTAGCTTAGTGTTAGGTGATTGTGTACATGATTGCGTGTTCTACTCCTGGCAGTGGTCATTTTACCCTTCAGAGCAGGCACTATTAGTACATGGGTGAATAATGCTGGTTTCACCAGTTCTGGACATCACTGACCGTGATCTGCGCGATATTCAGAGAAGCTTAGCCCTGTTTCACGCATATCCGTATAGTCATATTTAAATGACTCTTACCAGCACTGGGCAATGCATATCCCCGCTAACATATGCTAAACATGATCTGATTACCTGCATCCAACATGCATTATTCGTGCCTTCAGGATTATGTTACATCCCTTGCAGGACGTGGGACTGGGAACATGCACGACAGTCACTGCATTTACCACTTGAGCATCTGGGATTTGTACACGTGTTATGGCATTTTGTATGTGGACTATACTACGGCTGTTACTCCATACTGCAATCAATTGGGTAACTCAGTTAGTTTACATATGGATGAGACCTATTAATGGTATGTCCAAGTGATGTTTAATGGATGTGCTCCAGCATTGGGTATGTATGTCACAGTGAGCCACACACTATAATGTGCTACACCTTCACACAACCATAGGTGGAGCATGCTGGGGTGACAGATACCTGTCATGGGTACACCCCATGATTTGCCACTACATCCATGATTACATTATATGGCGCCCCTCATTAACGCACCAGGGAATCCATTCAGAGTGTGTGGGGAACAGTGATTACACACATGGATCCCGCAACTGGCTCTGCTCCACTGAGCGACAGTTGGTTACTTGATGTGGTGATGACAGCAGACACTGTTTGCCTCGATTGATGAATGGCCTCTGACAATCGGGCATGTACCTACCGATGTACCTAGGAACCTATACACACAGTACCAACATATGCTGATAGGTGCGTGTACTGTTCAGGTGTTGACATTCCTTGTTCCAATAGCTGTTGTGTGTACAATGGTTGAGAGCTGCCTATGTAGGATTCACACAGTAGACCACCTATACATTACAATTTACAGGTGGTCGTGTGTGTCTGCCATCCATTTTACTGTGTGTGTAGGTGGAGAGGTGTGTCAGTCTGTAGGGGCCTACATTGTCAAAGTATGTGCTATATGTTCCCTCTTTGCCAAGGCGTAGGCATATTGGGCATGCCTCCATCTACCTACTGGGGCTGGCACAGGGTGTTCGTGGTCTGAATCCCTCTGTGCCTGTGATGGCCTTGGCAATTGCAGTGGGCTGTGAGGGCCTTCACCATTTTGTCCCTGCTGCAGCTGTTTCCGCAGGATCATATTATGTAGCATGGCACATACTATGAGGATGTGGGCACACGTGCTTGGAGAGTACTGCAAGGCTCCACCAGATATGTCCAAACAATGGAACCATGATTTCAGCATCCCGAACACACACTCTATGATGATTCTGGTTTGTGCTTGTGCCTCATTATGGCATTCTTGCATGGGTGTGTGTGCATTTTTGATGGGAGTCATCATCCATGGCTCCAGTGCATAGCCAGCATCCCCCACAAGGTGGTTATGTGGGATGTCCCCCTGACAAATACCTGATACAGCTGTGAGGCATGCCAGATGTGGGAGTCATGGTAGCTTCCAGGGCTGCCAGCACACACATCCATGATAATGCCCTGGGCATTGCACACAACCTGGCAGTTGATGGAGTGGTATCGCTTGCGGTTTATGTAGTGCCTACCATGCTCACTAGGTGGTGACATGATACGTATGTGCTTGCAGTCTATCGCACCCAGTACCTCCGGGTAGTGTGCCACATGGTGGAAGAGATGCATATTGCTGGCCAACTCCTCCTGAGTTCGGGGGAAGTATATATGCTCATTGGAATGTGGTAACATGGCATCCAGGAACTGGTGTAGTACCCTGGATGCTGATGCCTGTGAGATCCCCATTATATCTCCAGTTGGCCTCTGAAAGGTACCTGTGGCTAGTATTCGCAAGCTTACACATATCTTCGTGTCCACTGGGATGGGATCCCTTCTGTTGTTTCTGGATCTCAGGCGTGGCCGGCACAGCTCAACTATTTGCTGTAAGATGTCCCTGTCCACCCTGTAATGCTCTACTATCTCCAGATTATGTAGCCCCTGGTAGGTTACCCTTGGTCTGAACACTCTTCTCCTCCTCTGGGGCCTGCGGTGGTTGTCAGCATCATCCTCCACAACACCGTCAGTCTCTAACACATGGTGATGAATCACAGCTATGGCAACTCCCAACATGTCCATTGTAAAAGTTCCCCATATGTTTACACCTATGGTGCAGTGTTTGGGAATACACAGGTGTGTGTGGGGTGTTTTCACTCTTTATACTATTGTGCTGTGAACACCGATGATGTCATAGGGTGTGTATGTACGATCGTAGCTACAGGGTATCTTATGTGTTTTACGACAGGAACTACTATTGTGGTGCCTTTGGTGTTGAATTACATTTGGCTGCCATGGATTACCTCTTGCCCTTCCCTTTACATTTCTTAATGTTTCACCTCCCATTTTCTGGCATGCATCCAGCAGCCTGCTTTCATTTGTACTTTCCTACACCTAGCTTATCTTGCGTAATGTGTTCTATGGCCGGTCTACTGCAGATTTGCTTTACTCTGCTATGACAGTTCTCTTTTCTTTGCAATCCGACACCTCCCCTATCCTGTTTTGCAGGTTTCTGCGAGCAGACTTGTCAGCTGCCGTCGATTGCCCGCTGTGAGTTAATAGGTGTTAATTGCTCAGTTGTACTCCAATTACCCTACTGCGGCATTTCCTTATTTTCTTACCCATGGCCTTCCTGTTTGAGCTATGGTGCGTGGCGCGTGTGTCCACTTACCAGGTTTCGGGCACGTTTTCCTCCCCGTACACATGTGCTTTTGGGCACCATATGTGCTCTCAGTTAAATGATGCTATACCTACCTCCCCACCCCTGTCCTGCGGCTTTGCTTAGCAATGGCCAGGCTGGATTTGCATTTATCCAATGTGCTTACAGCCATGGTGGCACACCCCAATGCTGATGTCATGTATACCTCTAAGCCACTCCTCAGTGTTGTAATGCTGCGCCATATGGTACATCCTTAGTCCAGCGGGACGTTTGTGATTCACTTTTACCTGCCTCATTTGCATGGCATTGACTAATAATTCCTAGTTACCATGCCGAACACTGTCACAGACCCTTAGCAACCCTTGCAGCTTGGTTGTGGTGTACCATGCATACCACTGAATATTATGGTGAAATCATGATTTGTATTACATTGTGATTTTATGACATTTGTATATATTTTCTTTGTGTTCCCGTTTGCGCACACATGCCCTGCGGTTGTACTTTGCGTTACTGTGGACATGACATTAAATGTTGTTTTTTAGGTGTTGTGCATCTTTTCTTATGCCATTGGCTGTATATTTAGCCATTGGCATATGTTAACTTTGTAATACATGAGTCTGGTCCGCTTTCATAGCTCCGATGTTCTGTTTGGAAAAATGTAAACCGTGTTTTTTGGTTTACATTTCTGTGGGCTTACACTACGCCTGCACCACTTTATGAATCACTGTGTACCTTCATTTGCATGGTGCGGCACTGAGCATGAGGTAATTAGCATACCTAAGCTGAGGACTGCGTAGATCTGGCGTATGCCAGTAGTGCACATGGAATTGGATTGTACCTGAATCGCTCGGTAGCCATGTTTGGCGTTATACCGCCTACGCTATGCCTGCGCCTGGCGCAAGCTTCATGAATCCCGGGGAATATTTGTACCTTAGAATATGTCATTTTGAAGGAATGGACTGGCTTACCTTAATTCTGAACAGACAAGTAGACAAAATGGATGGAAGAGAGGAATGGATAGAAAACAAATATGAAAAAAAAAAACTAAAAGACAAATGAACAATAAATAATTTTCACTGTTAGTCATTTAATTGTTGTCCTCTTTAGTGATTGTGTTCTTAATTATAGTTCTGTAAGATGACTAATGGAAAGGAAAATAACAGGTTTAATTTTACACAGTATAAAGTGTATAAAAAGTAAGTTCTGCAAGGTAGGGTAAATTATCAGATATAAGGTGCTTCATTAATTTATTATGGAATAATGTAAGTAAGAGAGAGATTGATGAAATTCATATTTAGACCTTTGTTGAAATATTAGACACTTAATGGTATGCAGTATTTTCTTCCCCAGCAAACTTCACTTCTCTATCTATTATATCATTTCAATGTTGAGTCACAATCTAATTGAAATATGGTTTTATTATATTAAGGATATCTTATTAAAAGCTGTAAAGAAGAAAACTAGACTGTTTTTGATAAAAAAAATTCCATTTACAGTTAAAATTTCAAAGGGGCATGCTTGTTAAACTGGCAGAAGCAAATAAGGTTTTCATATTTTACATTATAAATAATCCATTTTTAAGTTATATAATACTGTGTAAAATATTTCAAATGCCACTATTTTTAAAACAACTTATTAGTTTAGTTGCCTAATTCAGAACTGTTTGTGAGATGGTTAGTAATTATAAATATCTAGTATTCATTTTGCTTTAAAGTGAATACTTACTCCATTCATTTCATGTTAAACATATTATTTAATTACATGTGATGCTATTCTGCCAGTTGCTACAATGTATATTGATTTGAATATTTAAGAAATAAGCTAATTTCATACTTTTTGGATAGAAATGTCACTAGTATGTTGTTTGTTGCATAGCAATTACTGACATATCATCTAATTTACATAGTATTATTTATATATGCATGTTTATTAGCTGCAATGATGAGGTTTATATGTTATGATTATTTATGAAGGTCTTTTAACATGCCTATTTATCTCTGTAATTCTAAAATATAATTCTTGAAGAGAAAGTCAGAGAAACATTTATGCAACGTTGGTTGTGAGAAAATTAAAAAGTAATGACTTACTTTTAAAAATTACAAGTTGCTAAATATTAAATATTCAAGATATATATATATATATATATATATATATATATATATATATATATATATATATATATTGATTGTGGTGCATCCTGTTGATTGTGGTGCATCCTGTTGATTGTGGTGCATCCTGTTTATAAAAACAATACTAAAATCATGTTTGTCTTGAAGTTTATGTGAATATAAAAATATTTTAACTAGAAAACTTTGAATTTTTTTAAGAAATATTTAAGCTTTTATATTTATGCTTCTATTACATGTTAAACAGTTATAACAAATGGTAAAAATACAGGGAAAGATTTATTAATTACTTTTTGTAGCAAAGAAAAAACCTAGATGGTATACTTCCAGGTAAAGGTTAAATGTATTTTAACAGGTATGTTACAACTTAGTTAATTCAGAAAATGATTTTCAGTATGCATAAGACTTATCAAAATTTTAATAAACTCAATTGCATAATATTTATTAGTAATTGTAGTACTGGATCTAAATGTTTTAATATGACAGACTATTTCATTAGCAGCTTATTATTTTTAATGCAAGTTTTGAAATTCGATATCCATGACAGATTGGAAAGTACTTAACTTTGTTAATATTTTTTGTAGAGTTTGTACAGTAGTCAAGTTGAGCCTAAACTTTATTAAATTATGAATAGTTACAGAGTGATATTGATAAATATAAATAGGTTCAAAAGTGGTAACAAGAGAAAATCTCATTTGATATCATCATCAGCCCCCTTTTCCCAATTGCTACATGGAGTTGAGGTGTTTAGTTTCATAGTTTCATAGTTTGGTACTAGGCTATCTGCCCTGGGGCATTTATAAGCCTAGCCATAGTGATGTGGCTTTCGCCATCCCAAGTAATGGTACAAAAGTGTGCAGAATAGATTTAGAATACTGTGCCTCTGTCTAGTAGTGACACAGTGAAGACCCCCTTACATAATAGAATTAGTTTACTGTGCCTCTGTCTAGTAGTGACACAGAGATGACCCCTGGGGTAAACCTACGATCTCCCATCCACTCGTCAAGATTTCTCTTGAAGAGAGTCAGTGAGGGGCTCTGCCTAACATGAACTGGGATTCTGTTCCAGAGTATGGGAAGCCTCTGAGTTATGAATCTGTCCCTCCAGCATGTCCTATTCATATTTGTGCTGAGGTTCAAATCTTTAGCTCTCGTGGTTCTGATGGATTTGGATTTTTTGAGGTGGAGCATGTCCATCAATTTCTGATTGGACATGGCCTTGTACGTCAGGCACAGATCACCTCTGAGTAGGCGGTATGCTACTGAATAGAGTTGGAGTTTCTTTAGTCTGGCAGCATATGACATATGTTGGAGACCCTTGATCCTCTTGGTGAGGTACTTTTGGGGTCTCTCTAGCTGTTGCAAGTGCCGGGTGAGGTACATACCAAATGGGGCATTGTACTCAATCATGGGCCTGATAATGGAGGAGTACAGGGGCACAATGACCTCCTTTGATCTGGATGTGAATCCCTTCATGATAAGGTGGGCAAGGTAGAAAGTCTTTCTAACCACTTTGGCAATGTGGGTGTCAAATGAGAGGTCACTATCGACTTGGGTCCCCAGGTCTCTGATTACTTTTTCCATGCTCAGTGGGTTACCGCCTATGTGATAATTTGTGGGCACTTTGTTTTTCCCAAAGGGGATGACTATACATTTTTTGGCATTTAGTTTAAGGCCATGACTCCGGCACCAGTTGTCTGTTTCAGTGAGGCCTTTCTGTAGGATGCATGTGTCAGCTGGTGTATCGACTATGGCACCTAGTTTGCAGTCATCTGCGAACTTTGTCAGCCACAACCCTCCCATGTTTGCTTTCACATCTGAGAAATAAATGCCGAACAAGAGGGGTCCCAGGACAGAGCCCTGTTTGACACCACTTGTCACTGGCTTTGAGTCTGACATGACTCCAGTGATTTTGACTTTATGGGTTCTATCCTTTAGCCAGTTTGCCACCCATCTTGTGACATATGGATTTACATTTAAGCTGTTGAGCTTGTCTATGATGCCAGAGTGGGGTATTGTGTTGAAAGCTTTGTCCAAGTCCAGGTAGGCTGTATGGACTGCTTTGCCCTCGTCAATGGCTCTAGTGACTGTTTCAAAAAAGTTAACCAGGTTCAAAAGGCAGGATCTGCCTTTTACAAAGCCGAACTGGGTGGGATCAAGTGTCTGTAAGTCCCCAGTGTCTCTGTTTATTAGTTCCATAATGATTCTTTCCATAGCTTTGCAGACCAGGCTGGTTAAGCTTATGGGGTGGTAGTTACCAGGATCAGTAGAGGTGCCTCCTTTGTAGAGTGGGACTACTGTTGCTGTACGCCAGTTTTCAGGTACATATCCTGTAGTAAGGCTAAGGTTAAATAGCATTTTTATGTGCGGGTTTAGCTCCTCTTGGAGTTCACGTACCACGCAACCCGGGATACCGTCAGGTCCCATTGATGCTCTGTTTTTAGCTTTGCTGAGGGCGGTTCTCACCTGGACATCTGAGATGACAGGGAGGTTACATTCAGCTGGGATAAGTATTTCTTCTTTTGGGGGTGAGGAGGGAGAAATTTGCACTGAACCTGTCTGCCAGAATGTTGGCAATATCTGTGGGTTCAGTGTATTTTTTGTCATTGTGAACTAACTCTGAACATATCTGAGGGTTTCCGCCCAGGTTTCTAACATAGCTGAAGAAGGCCTTGTGGTTATCTTTAGTGTCCATAGCGATTTTTCTCTCAAAGTTGTCCTTGGATGTTTTTATGAGAAAACGTAGCTTTCTACTAGTGCTGATCAGAGATGCCTTCTCTTTATGGGATTTTGCTCTGTCGTGCAGTAGCTTCCTTCTTTTATTATACAATTTGTTTATGGCTGGGGTAACCAGACAGGATGCCTGCCCTTGGTGGAGAGGGTCTTGGTTTTATTTGGGATTGCATGATCCATGCATTCTTGGAGATGTCCGTAGAAAGCATTTGTGAAGGATTCTGCATTGTGGGATGTGGTTTCCATTGTCCCAGTGGGCTTAAAGGATACCATCTCAGTTTTAAGAAGTGTAAAGTCGGCTTTTGAGAAGTTTTCCACTGTAGTCTTTTGTGTTGGAGGTGGAGGTGGGATATTTATATCCAGGGTGATTAGTTTGTGGTCAGATCTCACTAGTGAAGGGTATACTTCCGGTGTGGAGCACTTTCTCCCCATGTTTGTGTTGATCAGGTCTAGTATATTATCTCCCCTTGTGGGAGAGGTGACTAGCTGTTCCATTGCATTTGAATTTATGAATTCCAGGAACCTTTGGGCTAGGGTGTTTGGGCTAGAATAATGCACCCAGTGTATGTTAGGGTAGTTGAAGTCTCCCAATATGATGGTGTTTGGTGAGACATTCATATCCTCCAATGTCTTCAGGAAGGCTGAGTGGGGTTCCTGAGATTGGGAGGGTGGTCTGTAACATGCTACCAGTTGTATAGCAGTTTTGCCTATGGTTAGTTGCACCTGGATGGTCTCTGATGCTTCATGTGTTGCCACTAACCTGGAGGTGTGGGTGTCCTTGATGAATATGGACACTCCCTCCCTTTTTGGTTTGGCCCGAGTTTTGGGGCGAAAAGCATGATCTGAGGTATAGCCTGGTAGCACTGGGGTGCTCTCAGGAGCCTTGAACCAGGTTTCAGTTACTGCACAGACATCGATGTCCTCCATACTGAGGAGTGCTTCGAGAGCCTCATCTTGAGATTTAGACTTCTGGCGTTGAGCAGCATTACCCTTAATTTTTTCCATTTTTGTTTTCTAAGGAGGTGGGTTTGTCTTTTGAGCCTTGCCTAAAAAAGGCACTATGGGGGAGGCAAGAGCCTTAGCCAATATCCGGAAGGCCAGTGGTGACAGATGCAAGCTGTCCCTTGTGAAGCAGCGTGGCTTGTCCAGCATGTCATCCCAAGCAGACAGACATTGGATCCCCCTAGAATGACACCAGTATTTGAGCCAATTATTAAAGCTGGTCATCTTGTCTTTGTATTGTGGCATCATTCTTGGTGAGGGTAAGATGCTGCTCAGGGTCAGGGTCATACCAGCCTGGGCTACATAATCAGAGAGCTCCTCTATGTCTCTTTTCATGTAGTCCAGGGAGGTACGTCTCAGGTCATTCATGCCGGCATGGACAATGACGGAGTCATATTTGTACTTGCTTTGGAGTGACCTGAGTGAGTGTGTTATGTGGCGGATCCTAGCTTCCGATAAGCAGCTCACCGTTACCCTCTCCTTGTTCAGCCTGGTCAGCGGGACATCAGTGTGTCTGACTATAGAGTCACCTATTACTAGTGTATCAGGCATGGTGTTTGGCCTTAAGGGCTGTGATTGTTTGACACACTGATTTATTGAAGTGTGTGATGCATGTGTTATGTTTTGAGGTGGTGGATTTTTGGGTGTCTGCTTTGGGAGCCTCTGTTGTTTTGGTAAGTTTATTGTTAGAGCCTCCGAGTATGTCTTTGTGTTATTATGTGTTTGGTTTGCAGTTGTGGTAGGTCTATGTGGGACTGAGTTTCGTGTATGTGTGGTTACCTTCTCCTCCTGTCTGGTCTTGCCAGTCCTGAGTTGAGAGAATTCAGCCTCCAGTTTGGCTATATAGTTGCATCTCTCGCATGTATTTGTGTTTGTTGGGCCAACTTGTTGACATCTCTCCCCATTCAGTGCCACTCTCCTTCCTTCTTTGACACTCATATCTGATTGCCACAGGACTTCTCTCACACAATCTATCCATCTGTTTGCTGGATGCCCTCCTTTCCTCTTTCCTTCTTCCTGTCTGTCACAAATCTTCTTCACCAGATTTTCTTCTGCTTTCCTGCATATGTGCCTGAATCAACATAACCAGTTCTCTTTGACCCGTTCTGCATTTGGAGCTACTTTGGCGTCTGCTCTTCTGTCTTAATTTCTTCTTCTGTCCCACAGTGTGCATCCTACCACCCATTTCAGGTACTTCAACACCATCACCTTTAGCTTTCTCAACTGCTCTATCTTTACTGCCCACGTTTCTGTACCATACAGTAGTACTGGTCACACCACTTCTTTTTACACCTTCATTTTCAGCTTCTTTCACATTCTTCTGTCATACACTACCCCTGACACTCTGTGTCAGTTGGCTGCAGCCCCTCTCATTCTAGCTTTGACCTCCTCATTCAGACTTCCCTTCTCCTCAACCACCCTTTCCATATACTTGAAGTTGTTAACCTGTTCCACTATTTTCACTTCTATCTCAGTTTTCAGCTTCCTCTGATTTCCCCCATTTACTGACATTACATCTGTCTTATAGGTACTTATTTTCATCTCATGTGCCTTCAGTTCTGCATTCCATTCCCCTACCCTTTGCTGACGTTCTTGCTCAAAGTCTGCCTGTAGTGCAACATCATATGCATACAGCAAATGTGTTGATCTGTCCCCTCCGACCTGTTTACTAATAAAGTCCAGTGACAGTATGAGTAGCACTGGGCTCAGGGCTGAACCCGGATTCACACCCACATTCACCAGGAACCCCTCTGTAAGACTGAATACTGTTCATACTTGAGTCACTGAGTCCTTGTACATAGCTTGCACTAATTCTACTAATGTTTCTAGGACTTCAAACCACTACAGGACTGCACAAATCAGCTTTCTTTGGGCCACGTCTTATGCTTTTGCTAAGTCTAGGAATGCCTAGTTGGACTCTTTCCTCATTTCTAACTTCTTCTGCAAACATTGGTCATTTCTGCTTTCCTGATCTGGATCTGAACTGCTCATTTCCCATCTTACTTTCTACTACTCTGCATATTTGTTTATCAGTCACCCTCCCCAGAACTTTCATGCAGTGTGATAGGAGTTTGATACCTCTGCACTGCCCACAGTTGTGAATGTCCCCATTGTTCTTGAACACCTGCACTAGTATGCTTTTTCTCCAGTTATATGTAATATGTCTTTCTCTCCTTACTGCTATGAGTACCTTCAGGAGGCATTTCTCCTCTATTTCCCCCAACTTTTTGATCATATCTGTTGTGACCTCATCGGAGCCTACTCCTTTCCCTGACTTTATTTTCCTTAGTGCTGTTCCTACTTATTCTAGGGTGGGCTCCTTCTCTTCTCTCATAGTTGGCTTTGTCAGGGGCAGTACAGCTTCTGTGGGATTTTCTTCATTCAGAAGCTGCTGAAAGTGTTCCTTCCATCTGCCTTTGATGTGCTGTGGCCTGGTGAGTAGGTTGTTGCTGGCATCCCTTATAAAGGGCATCTGACTTTCTTCTTTATCTTTATGTCTTTGTCTTGCAGCCTGATAGAGGTTTTTTTGTGCCAACTACTGAGTCACTTTTCAGAAGTTGGTAGAGCGCCTCTGATGCCTTGCTCTTTGATATTGCAACTCCCCTCTTAGCCTCCTTGTTAATCAGCCAGTATTCCTTCCTAGCTTGGTCTGTCTTTTCTATCTCCCACTTTCCCCTGTGCTCCTTCTTTCCTTTGATGAATTCCTGGATTTCAACATCCCACCACTGTCTTTTATTATGTACTTTATTTTCATACCTGGCTCGGTAGCATATCTGTTCTGTAACCCTTGCACATGCTGGTTTGAGGCACTGCCATTCTTCTTCAGCTCCATCTATTTCTTCTTCTTTCTCAGGTGCTAGTGCCCTGAGTAATTCCTTGAACTGTTGTGCTTTCTCTCCAGTCAACTTCTAGGTCTTCAGTCTGATCTCTGTTGACCTTTTAGCCTTCTGTGACCATTGCTTGCAGCTGATTATAGCAAACACTGGTTTATGCTGTGAATTGACTGTTTTACTGGGGATGACTTCACAATCACTGATTCTACCCCAGTGCCATACCCTTACCAGCAGGAAGTCTATGTGAGTTGCATTTGCCCACTTTTGTATGTGATCTTGTAAATGTCTTGTTTCTGAGCCATGTGTTGTCTACCATGAAGCCATTTGCCAGACAGAAGTCTAGCATGGCCTCTCCTTTTTTATTCCTGTTGTCTCACCATGGACTCCTTTGATATACCTATGGTTAAATAAGGAGGATGTAATATTTCTGCAGGAAACACAATTGACAGAAGATTTGGAATATTTAAAAATGGAGAATACAAAGCTACAGCATCTGATTCTTTTAAAAAGAAATGGATAGGTACAGCAAAGTTATGGAAATGATACTCAATATTACTAAAATTATAAATAAAACAATTGATAATAAGGGAACATATTCATTAATAAATATTGAATTTCAAAAGAAATTATATATTTTAATGATTTTTTATTAGCTACCGGGTATTAAAGCTAAAGCTGTAAGGGAACAACTTGAAACTTTGTTAAATAATATGAGAGGTAGTTTAACACTGGCAATTAATTTTAACTATATAATGAATGATTCATATAATAATGCAAAAACAAAACCTAGAATTGCAGCTCCAACTAAAGTATTTCAAAACTGATAGAGCACTAACCTAAAACATCCTACATAAAGGCCTCACTGAGACCAACGACTGATGTCAGAACCATGGCCAAAAAATGTGCCATCATCCCCTTTGGGAAAAAACGGATATCCTTGAATTACCACATTGATGGTAGTCCACTGAACACAGAAGGCATTATAAGAGATCTGGGAACACAGGTTTTCAGCAACCTCTCATTCAACCACCACATTGCCACTGTGGTCAGAAAGTCCTTCTATGTGGCACATCTCATTACTAAGCATTTTGCATCCAGGAAGAAAGAGGTCATTGCCTCCCTCTACTCTTCCTTCATTAGGCCAATCATCGAGTACAATGCTCCATTTGGCATGTACCTCACTAGCCACCTGCAACAACTGGAGAGGCCACAAAGGTACCTCACAAAGAGGATTCCAGGCCTTAAACACTTGTCCTATATGGACAGACTCAAAAAACTCCAACAATTCTCTGTCTCATATCGCCTACTTAGAGGCGATCTCTGCTTGACTTATAAAGCCATGTCTGACCCAGCTCTGTTAGAAATGCTACATCTAAAGAAATCACAATCCCTGCACACCACACACTCCAGAGACCTCAACCTCATTACCACAATCAACAGAACATGCTGGATGGAGATGTTCATAACCCAGAGACTGCCCATGCTATGGAATAGACTTCCCATACATGTCAAGCAGAGCACCTCACTGGCCTTCTTCAAGAGAAATCTTGATGAGTGGATGGGAAATAGAAAATTCACCCTGGGGATCACTCCAGTGGCTCTACTTGACAGAGGCACTAGAAACTAAGGTCGGGTGGCACAATGCCAGGGTTATCCTATGGACTAGGCTTGTAAAGGCTCCAGGGCCATTAGCCTAGTACACACCTATGAACCTATAAGATATAACAGATTATGCAGGAAGCAACTCATGTCACATACTGTTCTCATGTTTTGGAACACAGTCTCAAAATGATAGAATATATTTCTTTAGATCGGATCCATAAGATCAAAGCTGTTTTTACATACCATTGCACTCTGTCTAACCATAATGCACTTTTTTTTAAACTTATAATGGATGCTAGAAAATTACTATTAATGAATCAGATCCCAGCTTATCTGACTACATTGGAAGACTGTAAAGAACATCTCACTAAAGAAATAGAAGAAAAAAAGAAGAAAATAAAAGTTTTAATAACAATGAAGAAGTTAATGAAGCTAGTGATATTACTTTGTGGAATTTTTTAAAAATGTTTATAGGTGAAAAAAGTCTGGTGTTACAGAAGAATGAAACAACGAGGTTCAGATATACATTTGCAATAAAAATAACATGAATGCAAGTTAAAACTACAAAAAGAAGATAAAATTAGGATCTGTATCATTAACATTTTAACTAAACATCAAGGCAGCTTAACTTATAAAACCGAAAAGGCATTAGAGACACTAAAGCAGCACTCATATACAATGTCTTCATAAAATCTACATATGCTTGTTAACCGGAGCAAAATTAAGACTAGAAGAAATCATAATAATAATATATATAATTCCACTATGAATAGGAAAACTTCAAATATTGTTGATTTTTGGAGCTTTTATACATTTTTATTTAATGGGCTTAATCAGAGAAACTGAGTCTTTAGAATCATATTATAAATGATTATTTACAAAAATATGTTAATGTTAAATTAAGTAAACAATAGACATATAAACTAACTAAACCAATATTAAAGAGTGAGATTAAATACCAAATAAAAAATCAAAGTGGGTAAAGCCCCAAGCTTGAACAGAATAATTCCTTAATTATATAAGCTCTTCCCACAAAATATGGTTCAATGATTCATAATGTGTTAACAATACAAAATATCAAGCAGATAACCTCACAATAGAAATATTCCTTGATTTCACCTTTTTATAAACAAGGGAAGGATTAACCCCCAGCTTCCTGTTAAAGACACATTTCATTATTTAATATAGACTATAAAATGTTGCTTCACTTGTAACTAATAAGCTAAAAGAAATAGCAGACAACATCATCAAAAAAAGATTAAACTGAATTTATAGGTAATAGCCTGAATCACAAATAATAAAATGATAATTACAATGTTTGAATATAACTAGTTGAGATCTAGAGAAAGCTTTTGACATTTTTATTTAATATTTAGAAAACTTCAGGTTTCTTGATAGATGTACAAACTTAAACTGAAGTTTATCCAGAGATTCAAATGCCCATATCAGGATAGTACATTCTTTTTATTCTGCTCTTCACTTTTTGATAACAGAGCTAAACAGCAATGCCTAATACCATGAATATTCACATATTATAGAATCCTAATCCTTTGTTAACTGCATGAGATATAATAACCATGAAGGTTTTAAATGTTCTTGTTATGTTCTGTCCAAGATACAATTGTTCGTAAATAACATTTTAGTAGCAGTAAATGATATAAATAATTTAATTCAAGAAACTGATTAAAATGTTTCATAAAATGTCTACAGTGACATTTATTGAACTTAAGAAAGAAACTATATTATTGCTCCAAAAATAAAAATCCTCCCTTGAAGGAAAAGTTTGAGTTTAACTGGAATAAGCAAGAAGTGAAATACTTAGGAATAAAAATTTGGGTTGATATCTATAACATTATATGGAGTATTTGTTATGGAATAATAGTGGAAATTAGTCAATCAATCAAAAAATGAAGCAACTCTTCTACTTGACAAATTAATATTAATAAATACAATAATTGTATCTTAGATATATGCATTCAATATTTTGACATCACATGACATACATCAGTAGCCTGTGCAATGTCAGATCTGTGTCCCTTAATAATCTGTTCATTAATTGATCATTTCTGATTATACACTCAGTTGTGTTGCTGAATCAGCCAGGTTACCAAACCTAGAATACATGCATTTGAGCAAATAACCTTACGTCGATCAGGTATAACACCGGCCTGCAATGTTGAATCTCCCTGTGGCGAATGGTTAGAATGTCGAACAAAACAACAAATTCAACAATTCCGACTGCTCTACCACCTAAATATGCACTACCATGGGTCAGAAAGGGAGGGGCAGTTTGCGTTTTGTTTAATTTGTGTTCGCATTTATGCGAACTCGCTGCAGTATGTTCAAACATTTTCCAATCGGCCACCTGCCGGACGATCAAATGCATGTATTCCACCAAACCCATACTCTTGCTCTCTATATTTAAGATCTATCATATAAACATCTATTTATTCCTGGACTCATTGATTTTTAGTGAAAAACAAATACCTTACATATGGTAGTTTTTTTTAAGTTCACTGTATGCTCACATTTATTTTTAAGACATACATTTTATTTCCTTTCTAAAAATAAAAGTGTTAGAACTATTGATGATTTCTTTGCATGAAGCACAAAAAGAAATTGAACAAAAGGTTATGCACAGTGAAATAAAGTTGAAAATGTTAAATCCAGTTTCCATTTTTCAGAGAGGTCCTTCTGTAGCTTCAAATAGATCTGTGGTTATAGTGCAGACATCTTGAGTCATATATTGAAGAAATGCATTAAATGTTGCAACTCTGAGGTTCACGACAAAAAAATACAAGAAATAATTTGTTCTGCTGAAAAATGTACTGAAATGTGAAAAATAAAACTAATGGCAGAGCATGACAACAGAATTTGTCATTTTTACTGTTGGTGGGCCTACAGGTTGGCCACGGTGGTGCAGTGGTTAGCATTGCCGCCTCACAGCAAGAGGTTCTCTGGTTCGATTCTCAGCTGGGTGCCTTCTGTGCGGAGTCTGCATGTCCTCCCTGTGGTTGCGTGGGTTTCCTCTGGGTGCACCGGTTTCCTCCCACATCCCAAAGACATGCAGTAGGTGGATTGGATACTCTAAATTGGCCCTAGGTGTGAGTGTGTGCATGTGTGTGCCTTCTGTGGAAGGTTGGGCACTGGTCTGGCAACTCAACACCATAAAACTCCACTGCCAATCATGAGCAGACAGATGATCCGCTGTGGTGACCCCTAACCGTGAAAAGCTGAAAGAAGAAGACTGTTGGTGGGTCTACCATAGCCTGTGGATTTGATATAATAGATACCTGAATAGGAAATGCATCACCACTGAAACAAAACACATCAGAAAAAATATACAGAAAGTCCCCAAAACATCTTCAGGTGTCAAACTTTGTTCAGGTCTGGCACCATGTCAATATATACTGTATGCATTAGTTTCAAAAATATACAGCAGCTGATTGTGGTCACCAGTGGTTTACAGTATGGGATGATTGTTTCACTGGGGATGGCTTTGCAGTCTTGGATTCTAACCCAATGAACTTCCCTTACTAGGTTTTGTATGTAACCTTGTAACTCTATCTCTTAGTGAACCATATATTGGCCATAATTAAGCCATTTGCTACACATAAGTAAGAATGGTCTCTCCTTTTTCATTCCTCTTACCTCACCAATGTGGACCCATGCAATTTTCACATTCTGTTTTGCCTATCCATGACTATATAGGTCCCCTTTATCAACATCAACTTGTTTTCCTACCTTATCTAGTAAGTCCTACAAATGATGCTTGGATGACTTTTTTCCTTGCTATCACAACTCTGCTGTGGGGCATATGCTAATATTATGAATACTGCCCTGAAGAATCTAACTGCCATGAGTATATCAATAATTCTGCCGTTATCACACAAGTTGTTGCTGGGTTTTTGGCTGAATTTTATTGCAAATATTTGATGTCATGGTGACTTTCATCATGATGCATTATAATATGCAAGCCAGCAGTATGCTTTTTGCGTTTTACTCCCCTTTTCTTCACTGTGGTATAGACAAGTAGTCTGTATATATAATTTAGGGATTCATGTCATACAATCAAACTATTAAAACTTTGTAGATTACTTCAGCGAGATGACAGCATCAAATGTCTTAATCATCGAAAGCCGACATTAGCGAATCTTACCCTTCTACCCCTCTGGCCTTCTTTTTCTGAATGAATCATTCACATCTCCCTGCTGAATCATGTATCCTATTCCATCTGCTTTGGTCTCTACTTTGAAGAGCTCCAATACCTCTAGTCTCTAACATTCATTTGCCCCATCTATCCTATACAGTAGCATGGCTAGGGTTGGGTGAAGGCAGCCTCACTGGGTGCAGGGTGTTTGGAAGGCATTATCAGGAGATGAGGAGTGATAATTGTGCAATACCAGGTTTCATTTATGCATTTCTGAATTTTGATAAATAATGAAGTTAGAGCAGTACTGAAGGCCTTTAGCATTTTGTCCAACATAAGGTGTAGCAAGGCACTTTCTATGTTTAAAAAGAAGTAGTCTTTTTTTGTATGTGTGTGTGTGAGTGTGAGTGTGTGGGGGGGTATGAATGTGTGTATATGTGTAAGTGTATGTGAGTGTGGGTGTGTTTTTGGAGTTGAGGGAAACAGAAATGGGATGTGGGAGGTCTCCTGAGTTTTAGCACCTTTTGTTCTTGCTTCTCAACTTATAGTTGAGGGGCACCAGATCATGGAACAGCATGGGGGTGCTAGATGAGCCAACTATGGTTCTAATTCCATGCATCTTTCTGGCTGTTTTCCTTGTGCTGTCTCCAGAACTGCATGCAGTACCCAAAGTATGCTTTGACCAGGGGCCAGTAGTGCACAAGATTATATATTTGCTCCAGGAGTTTATACCCCCAGAGGGCACAACACAGCATTTTTCTTTTGTTTGTGCTACTGGTGCTGCCTTCTCACTCTGTTCCTAATAGTCTAATCCAGGCATCATCAGCAATCCCACTTAATTTTCCTGCTCTTTTGCTATTAGTTTCATGCCCCTAAAGCTGGATACTTGACATTAGGCCATTGCAACCTAAGTACAGTGCTTTACATTTGTACTGAAACTGTCATATTTCTGCACAATTATTCAGCCCTTCGAAATCCTTCCATAGATTCTTCTTCATATCACACTTCTGTACCTATTTTTCTATTATCCATAAAGTGTTTCATCCTTTCTTTCTTCTCATATATGTCTGAAACAAACACACAAAAGATCCCATAATCAACCCAACAGTATTCATTTTATTTTGCTGTAACACCATCCCTCACATTGCAGCTCTCTGTTTCCTACCTTTCAACCATATGCCAATCCAGGTCTACATTTATGGCCCTACCACCCAACATCCATCCAGATTTCCTAGCAATCATATGTGCAGGGTTCAGTCAAATGATACAGCTAAACATCTTGTGCTGTTAGTCTCCTGTTAAGTTCACCTGTAACTCAGTCACAAAACTGGACCAGACTTAAGTAGCCAATTATTCTGGTCATATACTCACGCTGTTTACTGTCCTGGTATTTGCTTTCCTTTTTGAAAGTAACAAGCCTTTCCATCATGACTCTCTCTATGACTTTTTGTGCAACTTTAAACTAACGTGTCTACAGTTCCCTGGATGTTACCTTCCCCTTCTATACAAGGGTATCCCATTTTTTCTCTGGTTCACAGACACGTTTGCACTCCAGTGACCTGGTAAAATTTTCTATCAAGAATTCTGTCAGTACACTGGTCAGATTTCTGAGGACACTGGGAAGTAGCTCATCTAGTCTTTTTGTTTAGCCTTTCTTGAGGAAGCCATTTCTGTCTCAGTCACGAACCTCTCCATCCTGAACTTTGTCCAATGCTCTTCGTATTGTGGTCTATCTCCTTCCCAGATGGCACCCCACCCTGTTTTCATTTGCAAAGAATGAATCAAAGTATTCATCCAATACATCTGCTTTCCCAGTTTTTGGCTATGTGCCTAAAATGTCCTTATTCTGCTTTCTGACCCCTTCTGACAGCATAGTTATAGCTTGAGCCTTTGCTGCCCTAACCTGCTTTATTACCCTTCTGCTTGCTTCCTTGCATTTTGCTATTTTATCTCTCTACCTCCTCATTTCTACTTCTTATACATCCTATCATTTTTATTCATCACTAGGTGCCACATTCTCATGCAGCCATATTTGTCTATTCTTTTTGCCTCTTCCTCAAGCCTTTGCCTACAGCCCTAAGTACTCCATCCTTGACTCACACCATTATTTTTATTCACTCATTTTTTTTCTTCTCCCTTAACTCAAGTTTGAAGCTATTCCCACTCTTTTGCATACTCCAGTCACTTAATGTCCCACACTATTGTCTTTGTTTTTGTATTT
The DNA here is from genome assembly GCF_019279795.1 of Protopterus annectens. Classification (NCBI taxonomy): domain Eukaryota; kingdom Metazoa; phylum Chordata; order Ceratodontiformes; family Protopteridae; genus Protopterus; species Protopterus annectens. The sequence goes on along the minus strand of NC_056733.1, from coordinate 1,611,460,713 downwards.
TACCCTTACCCATGCTAATCTATGCATTGGTTTGATCACTGATGGCCAATGGTACCGTCACCTTCACTTGGATGTATGGATGAGTCACTCAACCATGTTTAGGATCACATCCGATCACATCCAGAATTCTGTTTGGCACTATTTGGCTGAGTCTCTCATATTCCAAGACATCAGTCAGCTGCAGATAAAATGTAATGGATCCAACAAAGGGACAGCTGGAAAGGAGTAGTCCATGCTCAACAAGAACAGCAGGGGTAGGATTTCGGAGATGTGCAGGATGTGAGAGAATTTCAGTAGACGATGCTGGGTCTAAAGAAGAACAGGGAAGCTTCAGAAGAGTATATGGGAGATAGAGTTCGTAGTAGATGTGATATTCAGACAAGAAAGGGCAGAGTGGGACAGGGCAAGAGGAGATAACAGGAAGGTAAAAGAGAACATGCTGGATGGAAGGCAAAGGAGAGAGTAATGAGGAAGTGAGATGGCACATACTAAGGTAAAAGGAGGAAGTTGAATGCAATTAAATTACCATGTTTAAAAGTAGCTTGAGGGTTTTTTAAGAAATTTGGCATAAGATGTGGCATAACTAAAATATTTGCATTTGAAGATAGGAATCATTTGTTAGCCTCTAGAAGCAGTCAAATTCTGTAACAACTGAAAGACACATTTAAGCACTTCTACCATGTTAATTCTATTCATATATTTTATTAGACAGCCATTGTCATACCCACTTGTAAACACATGAAAAACAGTGTAATCAAAAGCATATATGCTACCTTAAAATGCAACTGACAAAACCCTCAAGATTACGTCCACATATTAAATAAAAAGAAGAGGACTGAAAGGACAAGAGTATTTTTTTTTTTACTTTTTTAATTGCTTGTCTATAAATTTGGTTTATGTTGCAATAAGTACTGCATGTCCTGCTTTTTATATTTGTAAGGTTACAAGAAAGCTGTAGCAGTGTGAGCACAATGGGGGCAATACAGCTTGGGTATTCCAATAATGAGTTATCAAGGCATGTGATGAAGTGTCAGGACTTTAAAAAGTTCTGCTTTTCTGTTTTGCATTTTGCTACATCCAATTACGGGGGACTCTGAAGCCATCTTAAGTTTAAAAGAATGTACGTGGTAAGTAAAACTTAATCCTTTGTAACTCATCAGATCTTAATGAGGAGGTTAACTTTTAAGGTCATTAAAAAAATTAAGGCACCATGTCTTGTCCTTGGTCAACCCATTATGTCAATTTAAGCAATGTTTGAAAGTGAAGTTTTCAAAATCTGATGAAGACCATTTTATGACAAAAGTGCTTATTGCGATTTTACTTGATTATAATTAATGTGTTTGCTTTTTATCTTTGTTTCTTTTTTAAATAGTTATCATTAACTGAAACTTGCCCATATTTCACTTAATTTTCTTTTTAGTTTTCATTATTCCTGGCCAATACAATCTGACTGACACTCATAGGTTTATCCATCATCAAGTGGCTTCCTAACTATGTGCTACCTTCATTATTAGTTGCCTATACATTTCTGACTAACAGTTGGTGCTGAATTTCCCCTGTTGCTTTACTTACTTTATAACTGAGTTCACAATTTTACTTAAAAAAGGGGTAAGAAGTAAACAAGTAATTCAAATACCTTCATAATCCACCCCTTAACCTTTGTTATACTCTATCTTGCCCTGCTTAAATAGCATTTTATCACTGTGCTCTTCTTTTACCTGTGCGTCTTGTAGTTCAGAGTTATTTTCTTCAGTAGCTTGTCTTGGGATGAAAGGTATAGATTCATAGGTGCATAGGTTCATAGGATGATACTAGGCTATTGGCCCAGAGGCCCTTATAAGCCTAGCCAAGAATTCTGCCCATGTTCCCACAAAGTCAGCACATGTTTCCCCTGTCCAGCAGGGACACAGGGCGGATCCCAGAGGTGTATTTTCCCATCCAGTCATCCAGGTTCCTCTTAAAGAGGGTTAGTGAGGTACTCTGCTTGACATGGAGAGGGAGTCTATTCCACAGATGGGGGAGTCTTTGGGACACAAATCTATCCCGCCAACAAGTTCTATTAATGTCACAGACCAGGTTGAGGCCTTGCGTGCAGGTTGCATGAGTGGAGTTTGACTTATGGATATGCAGCAACTCCATCAAGGCTGGGTTTGAGATGGCATTGAATGCCAGACACAGGTCACTTCTGAGCAGTCTGTATGAGACTGAGTACAGGGACAGGGATTTTAGCTTATCTGTATAGGATAGGTGTTTGAGACCCTGGATTTTCCTGGTAGGAAACCTCTGGGGTCTTTCCAACTGCTGCATGTGCTTGGCAAAGTATATGCCAAAGGGTACATTGTACTCGATAATGGGTCTGATAAGGGAGGTGTACATGGATGTTATGACCACCTTTTTCCTGGAAGAAATACCCTTAGTTATTAGGTGCACCATGTAGAAAGCCTTCTGTACAACAGAAGCAAAGTGGTGGTCAAAAGTAAGGTTGCTATCAACCTGGATGCCCAAGTCTCTCACATATGATTGCATGCTTATTATATTGTTATTAATGTGATAATTAGTGGGGACAGCATTTTCCCCAAAGGGGATAATGATGCATTTCTTGTCATTTAGTTTGAGGCTATGCTTCTGGCACCAGTCATTAGTCTGGATAAGACCCTCTTGGAGGATGTTTACATCACTAGAGGAATTTAAGACAGCACCCATCTACAAACTTGGTCAGCCACAGTCCACTGGTTTTGACTTGCACCTCAGAAAAGTATATCCCAAACAGTAGAGGCCCCAAGACCGTTCCTTGGGGTACACTGCTCATTATGGGTCTACTACTAGAGGTGGCTTCCCCTATTTTGATTGAGTGGGTTCTATCAGTGAGCCAGTTAGCTACCCATAGGTTCATAGGTTCATAGGTAGGTACTAGGCTATCGGCTCTGGGGCCTATACTAGCCCAGCCAAAAAGGTACCCTGGCATTTGCCACCCAAGAAAATTATTTTCCTGTGCCACGGTCGAGCAGAGACACAGAGGTGATCCCCGGGGTGAATTTCCTATTTCCCATCCAATCATCAAGATTTTTCTTGAAGAGTGCTAATGAGGAGCTTTGTTTGATATAGATAGGTAGTGTATTCCAGAGTATGGGAAGTCTCTGGGACAGGAATCTATCCCTCCGGCATGTTCTGTTTATTGTGGTGACAAGGTTTAGGTCCCTATAACGTGTAGCTCGGAAGGATTGGGATTTCTTTAAGTGGAGCATGTCCAAAAGCTCTGGGTTTGACATAGCTTTGTATGTTAGGCAGAGATCACCTCTGAGTAGGCGATATGCGATGGAGTAAAGCTGGAGTTATTTGAGACGGTCTGCATAGGGCATCTGTTTGAGGCCGATAATCCACTTTGTGAGGTATTTCTGCAGCCTTCCAGTTGTTGTAGATATCTTGTGAGGTACATACCAAAAGGGGAGTTGTACTCTATAATGGGTTTAATGAGTGATGAGTAGAGGGGAACAATTACCTCTTTTTTTCTGGATGAGAAACCTTTTGTGATGAGGTGTGCCAAGTAGAAGGATTTCCTGACAGTAGTGGCAATGTGATTATCAAAGGAGAGCCTACTGTCCACCAGTGTCCCAAGGTCTCCTATCACACTTTCGGTGTTAAGTATACTACCGCCTATGTTGTAGTTCATGGGTACAGAGTTTTTACCAAAGGGGATGACAATGCACTTTTTGGCATTGAGCTTGAGGCTATGGCTTTGACACCAGCTATCTGTCTCAGTGAGGCCCTTTTGTAGGATGTCCACATCATTAGGAGTTTTGATTATGGCTCCTAGTTTGCAGTCATCTGTGAACTTCATTAGCCAAAGACCTTCTGTGTTAGCCTGTACTTCAGAAAAGTAAATACCAAACAGGAGAGGATGCAGGACTGAACCCTGTGGTACTCCACTTGTCACTGGTCTGAAGTCGGATTTGGAGTCTGCTACTTTCACAGTGTGGGTTCTGTCAGTGATCCAGTTGGCAGCCCATCTTGTGATATAGAGATTTATACCTAGTTTAGTGAGTTTATCTATAATTCCAGAGTGTGGGATGGTGTCAAAAGTCTTGGCAAGATCTAGATAGGCTGTGTGAACCACCTTACCCCTGTCTACGGCTTTGGTGACTGCTTCAAAGAAGTCTATCAGGTTTAGGAGACATTATCTGCCTTTTACAAACCCAAACTGGGTGGGGTCCAGAGTTTGGAGATTACCAATGTCTTTGTTTATAAGTTCCATGATGATACATTCCATGGCCTTGCAGACCAGGCTCGTCAGACTAATGGGACGGTAGTTCCTGGGGTCCGTGTTGGCTCCCCCCTTGTGGAGTGGGATAACCGTCGCTGTGCACCATTCAGCAGGCACAAAGCCTGAGGTGAGGCTATGATTGAACATGGTACTTAGGTGGGGTGCCAGTTCATTCTGTAGTTCATGCAGAATGCAGCCTGGGATGTTGTCTGGTCCCATGGATGCTGTGTTCTTGGCTTTGGAGAGTGTGGTTTTTACCTGTGCAGCCGTGATTACAGGAACTTTGCATTCTTCTGGTATAGAGATGGGCTCTTTAGGGGGTGAGAGAGGGTTAAAGTTAGCACTGAACCTATCTGTCAGGATGTTGGCAATATCAGTTGGGTCTGTATATTTAGTGCCATTGTGCTGTAACTCAGAGGAGATCTGAGTGTTGCCATTAAGATTCTTGACATAGCTATAGAATGCTTTGTGGCTGTCTTTAGAATCAGTGGCGATTTTATTTTCGTAACTAGCTTTGGAGGATTTTATCAGGGATTGGAGCCTCTTACTGAGGTTGACCAAGGAGCCCCTCCACTCATGGGATTTTACTCTCTTTTGCAACAGTTTCTTCCTTCTGTTGTACAGTTTGTTTATGGCAAGGGACCACCAGATTGGCTTCCTTTTGTTGGAGGATAGTGTCTTGGTTCTGTTTGGGATAGCACGATCCATGCACTCATGTAAGTGCTTGTAAAGTGCAATTGTGTAGGATTCAGTAGTCATCTGCATGGGTGTCATGAAGTTCACTACTTCTGTCTTAAGAAGCATGAAATTGGCTTTGGAGAATTTTTTTACCATGGTTTCCTTAATGGGGAGTGGGGGCAGGATGTGGATATCAAGGCTAATTAGTTTATGGTTGGATCGGACCAATGAGGTGTTGACTTCAGGTGTGGAACACCGGTCACTCATGTTGGTAATGACTAGATCTAGGATACTGTTGCCCCTGGTGGGGGTGTGGATAAGTTGATCCAGGGCATTGGAGTTTATGAATTCCAGAAAGCATTGAGTGAAGGAGTTGGTACATGAGTAGTTTTCCCAGGTAATGGTGGGGTAGTTGAAATCACCCATTATTAGGGTGTTTGGTTGAACCCTAATATTTTCCAGTACATCAAGAAAAAAGGAGTGGGAATCCTGGGGCATGGTGGGTGATCTGTATCAAGCTACAATTTGGATTGCAGTTTTGCCCAGAGTTAGTTGCACTTGGATAACCTTGGCTGCATTATGTTGGGCAACTAGCCTGGAGGTGTGGATATCCTTAATGAATATGGACACACCTCCGCCTTTGGTGTTCCGGTCCAGGTTACATAGCCGAAAAGTGTGGTATGAGTTATAGCCTGGTAAGTCAGGGGTGCTCTCTGGAGCCTTGAACCAGGTCTCAGTCACTGCACAGATATCGATGTTCTCCATTTTAAGGAGTGCCTCGAGTGAGTGCATTTTGACATTTAGGCTTCTGGCATTGAGTAGCATCACCCTCAGTTTTTGCTTGACTGTTCCTGTTACAGTGGTGAATTTGTCATTTGAACCTTGCCTAAAAAAGGCACTATAGGTCAGGCTTTGGTTGAATAGGGTGCCTAATGGAGCTGAGAGCACATGCCTGAGTTCATGTAGAATACAACCAGGGATGTTATCAGGTCCCATGGAGACTGTATTTTTTGCCTTTGAGAGGGCATTAAAGACCTGCTCCCTGGTGATGAGGGGAGGGATGCAGTTGCTGGGGATGTCCTGGTTTACTGATGGGGGGATGGGGGGTGACATTTTCAATGAACCTGTCTGCCAGCTACTGCCTGTAACTTGTCAGATTTCTTAGGATCACTTTCCAGTACCCACTTTCATATATTACTAGGTAATGCTCTTACAAATCTGACCACTACTAGAATTTCTAACATTTTCATTTCACTGATAATAGCAGTTTCTCTCCACAGCTTTTAAGACTGAAATAATTGACATCCAGCTTCAAGAAATGAAGCCACGTCAATGGGCAATTTTGTCTTTGAAAAGACAAAGCAATGACAGCATTACTATACTAACCCTTAGACCTAGTTCCATGAAAGTTATGAGTTACAGAATGTCTTTTTTTTCACAGCTATAAACAGTCTGACTTACTGATTCCAGATATTCTCCAACTGCTCAGGATTAGAAAGACTTGTGCTTGAAGCACATGAAAGCACAATACTTTGATACTGTTTGAGCAGCTATTGGCTGCTTCTATTCTGTGTTATCTGATTTCTTGATTTTAGAACTCTCTTATGCAAAATATGAAAGTCATCTTATGCTGCTAACAAACAACTGCCTAAACTGTTTGCATAGTTAGGATTTGCATTCTAAGCTGGGATAATTTATCTGCAGATTCTGCACGTGCCCTTTGTTTGTGTGGATTTTTGCCTGGTGCGCTAGTTTTCTACCACATCTAAGTAAAAAAGAAGTTATGTTCTTACCATAACATTCCATGTGAGTTGTTCATCTCACCTTTTTGTTCTTACACGTGGGTCGGAGCCAATCCCTCGGCTCCGAAACGGCCGCTTTCAAGCTGAAACTCTCAGAGAAGCTTGAGACCCAGTGCATATCCCATGATGCTCTACTGTGAATCCCCAGATCTAGTATGCTGCAACCAAGACAGCCTACAGGAATAAGTGAAACTATAGTGTCTACCTATGAAGGTGGCTAAAAGATTGTAGATAGGAAAAAATAGAATATGCAATACAGACTGACAACTTGACCAATCTACCAAGGCAACCATCCTGTTCGACTGTAGGGGGAAGGTAGGTGGGAATGTAAGAACAAAAAGGCGAGATGAACAACTCACATGGAACGTTATGGTAAGAACATAATTTCTTTATGTGAAGTTGTTCTATCTCGCCGTTTTGTTCTTACATGTGGGTAGCGTCCCAAGCACCCTGATCCTGGGTGGCTCACGGGAGAACATTCCTGAGCACAGTGGAACCAAAGGAAGCCCTGTCCCTGGAGGTCCTATCCACTTTGTAATGAGTGATAAACGTGTGAGGTTTTGACCACGTGGCAGCTGCACAGATGGTATCTAAGGGTATTCGAGCTGCATGAGCTAATGGCGTAGAAACAGCTGGTGTCGAGTGGGCTTTGATGTCAGATTCTAATGGCTGACTAGTGGAAGCATAAATTGATCTGATGCAGTCAGAGAGCCACTTAGTTTCATTCTGTCTAGATAGAACCTCAGTTGTCTGTGTACATCAAGTTTGTGTAACATATATTCAAGTCTGTTGGTATGGTGCCTGAAGAAGGTTGGAAGCTCAATGGACTGATTCAAGTTAGCTTCTGAACAGACCTTGGGAAGAAAGGTAGGATTTGTCCTAAGGGAAACTCTATCGGGATGAAAAATCAAATATGGGGGTTTGGAGGACAAGGCTTGAAGTTCGGAGAACCTACGTGCAGATGTAATGGCTACCAGGAATATAGTTTTCCAAGACAGGAACTTTAAGTGACAGGATGAAGCGGGTTCGAAGGGGGCGAGCATCAACTGGGATAAAACCAGATTCAAATTCCAGGGAGAGACAGGATGTCTGATAGGTGGTCTGAGATGGTGGGTTCCTTTTAAGAATGTTTTACATAGTCTATGCAACATGATGCTAGACCCATTAAACCCCACATGGAAATTGGAAATAGCTGCCAATTGGACTCTAATGGTGGCAGCTGCTGCGCCATTATGGAACAAGGAAGATAAGAACTCTAAGATGATATGAACAGGTGCAACATAAGGATCATTTCCACTTGCTATTGTATAGCTTCCTGGTAGATAGTTTATGAAAGGAAACTATAATATGCTGGACCACAGAAGACACATCTCGAGACCTGGCTAAAGTGGGAATTGGAGCAGCCAAGCTGTCAGTTTTAGGGAGGTGAGGGAGGGATGAAGAACTCCAGACGAATGAGTCAGAAGATCCGGCACTGGGTCCAGGATCCATGGTTCTTCCACTTGATACTTCCACAGGAAGGGGAACCAAATCTGTCGAGGCTAAGACGGGGCTATCAATATCACAGTCCTTCCCAGACTTATGGCTTACTGTATGAATCTGGGGATTAGGGGTATTGGCGGAAAGGCATATAAGAAATTTTAAATCACTGGCCCGAGCTTCCTCCGACGAGCTGTTGATCCGTTGCAGCGGCAAACTAGATCTGGGGATTCACAGTAGAGCTTCATGGGATATGCACTGGGTCTCGAGCTTCTTTGAGAGTTTCAGCTTGAAAGCGGCCGTTTCGGAGCCGAGTGATCGGCTCCGACCCACGTGTAAGAACAAAACGGCGAGAGAGAACAACTTCACATCTGGTGTTCCTCCAAATTACTAATAGGTGTGCATGTCATATGTGCATGCATCCTGCAATAGACTGGAGCCATATTCAGAATTAGGTTCACTGCTTTGCACCCTTGAATGGTATCTAGCTCCCCCAGTGACCCTCAATCAGAGTAAGGAAGTTATCAAAGAACAGGGCATGTCTGATTACTGCTGAACCATCTAACAAAGCTTGTACAAACTAAGCAAGTATGAAAGTTATCCATTTTTTAAACACAACAGACATTGCTGATTTGCATAGTAACATTAAGTGAGATGAAGAAAGTGAAAAATAAGCCTTTTTTGTCAGCAGAGGGGTCTTTCTCTTTTGTTATTTGCTTTATATTTACAGCCATTGGAAGAGAAAATAAGGAACTCAAATTCAAGGATATAATTGGTCTGTTAATCAAAAAAGTTAGCTTTATTTGCAAATGATATAACTTTGTACTTGAAAAATCCATAAAATGACATTTCAGTGTTGTGGAACATTTTGAGACAGTTTCAGTCTTTTCATGATATAAAACGAATGAAGATAAAACAACAGCTATAGCAGTAATCTATGTACCCATACAGGATCTTGTTCAGCGATACCCATACTTATGGAGATACAAAAAGATGAAATATTTAGGTGTATGGATTAAACAGGATCTGTTATGACAGCTAAGGGCACATGGGAAACACTAAACAAAATATAATACAAAACTGAGAAACTGGAAGCTCTTGGTGGTGGATATGGATAATAATATATAAGTGGTGAAAATATTTACAGTCCCTTTAGTTTTATATATGGTCAAGCATATTTATATCAACCAGAAAAGAAATTGTGAGCAATAATTAATAAAGACTTGAAATAATTTATTTGGGAGGGAATGAGAGCAAGAGTTAAGTAGAATAAGATCCTTTGCAAAGAATAATGTGGTTTAGAGTTGCCTGAATTAAATGGGATATTTTAGAGCTATTTAGTTAAAGTTAAGGTTCATATATGTAACACAAGCAGAAGGTTATAAATCAAAGTGGAAATGATAATGATGAAACAGGGGAGGGGTCTGAGAAATAAGAAGAGTGGGGTTTTTGGTGCAGGTCATTAAGGTAAATAACAACAACCATATAGAATATTATATTCATAAAGCAGCAGAAGGTATTTAATGAACTAAACTAACATAGGAATGGAGAAAGGAGATTTTGTCCATATGGATGAGTGCAAGTAGGAGTATAGAAAACAGACAAGATGTGGCTGGAATTTATTGGAAATCTTTGGCAAAGCAACCTAGGTATTGGGAGCAAATATCTAGAGATGGAAAGGTAATACGGTGGGATGAGCCCAAGCAGAGGTTTGGACTGCAGATTAGAGACTGCCTTTCTTACTAGGGAATGATAAAGCATAAGCAAAGAGAAAGGAATGGGGGAGTGCTAAAAGAAAGACTAGCTTTTAGTTGAGGCTAGAACAGACAATGCTGTTAAAAAAGGGATAATTAGTAGGGCATAAAAATATTGCATGATAACTGTGAGAATCAATCAGAAGAGGTTAAAAAGATTGAGGAGAAAAACTGGAAAGGTAATTTACAAAGGAACAATGGAAGTACAACTGTATGGCTCCCAAGTATACAACAAAGTCCAGAAGATTTAGGAATTTTGCTTGGAAGTGTTTGCAGAGGATTTTATACTTAAAGCAGTCTTCAGACAATGTTTCTTCAAGTAGATAACAAATGCTCAATCTGTAATGAGACTGACAGAGGTAACTAGGAGCATGTTTTGTGAAGTATAGCAAGTTGGCAAATTTAAAACAGTCCCTATGGAGTACTCTGTCAGAAATGTTGGGGAGCAAATAACTAAAGAAATGATTCTTTTGAGCTGAGTCAAAGGATCTGCTTTATCTTGACCTAGTATGCCCTTACTAAGTTTAATACTAATGGTTACCAAAAAAGTAATCACTAGGAAATGGAAATCAAAATCTAAGCCTACTGTAATTGAAGCACTGCCTATTGTTTAGGAGGAAAAAGAACTGGAAGTGGGATCTTTAGAAAAGGTAGGATCAAATTACATAGAAATAAATGGAATTTTTTTGGAAGCAATACATGCAGAATAATGTTAAGCACTAGGAGTGAGGTTTAAGAAAAGGCAGGAACTGAGCAGTATATATAATGTTGAAATGAATCAGGATTGTTAAAAAGAAAGAAAACATGTAATGTATCATGCATGGAAATGAAAAATCTAAATATGGTTTGTATCCTTTTCTATGAATATATATGTGCCTATGTCTTAACTGATAATTTAATAAAGGTGTTAAAAAGAATATCAAATTAAATTTGAAAAAAAAAACTTATTGGTCTTTTCCAAGAAATAAATGTTAGAAAAGTGTTGCAATGCATGTTTGTATATTATACAGCAGCAAATTAGTTCCCCTATACAAAATACTTCCTCATCACTACTGAAACCTCCTCCATCCATCCTCAACCCCTTTTCCCATTTTGCACATTGGGTCAGAGTGTCACTTCAACAGTGACAATCATCTTGAGCTAAGGGTGGCTAGCCCTGCTGCAGTAGCTCATCTGTACCACTCACCTGCACCTATGGCCAATTTAGCGTGTCCAATCCACCTACTGCATCTCTTTGGAATGAGGAGGAAACTGGAGCACTTGGAGGAAACCCATGTGACCACAGGGAGGACATGCAAACTTCACACAGAAGGTACCTCAACTGAGAAGTGAACTGGAGAACCTCTTGCTGTGTGAGGCGACAATGCTAACTACTGTACCACCATGGCCCCTCACAAAATGTAGCCAACCACTAAATTAAACCATCCTGTAAAATATGTTCCCTGCAAATTTACATACAAACATATCTTTGAGCTTCCTCTATACACAAATGGAAGAAACTGTAAGATATGAAGGCAGAAAAGCAATTAATATTTTTTCATTCGTCTCTCACCTTCAGTATAATATGCATAATAACCTAATTTTCCTAACAGAGTCTTTAACATATGTCAGTATTAATTGCATATGTGTAACAGGCAAAAATAATATGTGAATTCATACGTGCGTGCGTGCACACACACACACACACACACACACACACACACACACACACACACACACACACACACTCCCATACCTATATATAGTTACACACAAACAAACACTCCCATACATATATATACTTAGACACACACACACACACACACACACACACACACACACACACACACACACACACACACACACACACACACACAGATATGCATAAATATATTATGTCTGGGTAGGTATTTTGGTCTCTGTACTGAAATTTATAGAAGCACATTTCAGTTTCAGATTGAGCCAGCTAAGATTTATAAATCTTCTTACCACCATTTGTAATACTTGGCAGCACACAGTGAAACACATAAATGTAGAGCTAAGTGATTTTGCAATTCTTTTAATTCTAATTCCTGAGTATTCAGTTTTACAGGGCATTTGGCTATAACAAGGGCAACTATTATTCTCCATAATTTGAATGTTTTAGAAATCAACCCTCAAAATTAGTTACACTGTGTTTTATCAATACAGATCACAGGACAAAGAAATATACAGAAAATATAATTTTCTTGGATCACTTTGCGGAAAATATAGTTATTTTGTCTGAAGTCTGTGTGCTTCACCAATCTGTTTTAAATTTTGTATAACATCACATTAGTTAAGCATTACCTGAAGAAAAATTTGTAGCACAACAGTGCCAAAAGAGAATAACACCATAATACTCAAAATATTTAAACATCATAAAATAGGCCATGTTAAATATTATAACACTCAAAGCAAGGCCAACTAAACTCAAACAAGAAAAACAACTGACCCTTAATCAAAACTTAAACCCTACTAAAATGTAATGCTATACTGTATGCACTGGTTTCTAGAACTGTACTACTTTTGGTAATTAAATAAAACATAAATCTACAGTTTATAATGCACACACCAAGTTTTCAGTTTATTTTTTAATATTAGGAAGGCATAGTTTACATTCTTTTTGCTTCTACTGGTTAATGCCAATCTCACTTTTTAATGGTATAAAACATTTAACTATGACCAATGTTATAATTAGATTTGCTAGATGTACTTTTAGCTTAATAATACAAGTGGGCCTAGAACAAAAATACATTGATTTCCTCACAGCACTGCAAGGTAGCCACTGCAGGCCTATGAATACACAAAGTTTTGAAAGAAGTGTTTTTCTGGGGAAGAATGTTCCATTAATCCACCTTGTGAGGTCTTGTAACTCGCCCCCCCCCCCCCCCCAATTCAAAATTATATAATCAGTTTCAAGGTTACCACACTGAAAAAATATAATGTACATGGATTTTTGCAAAACTTAAATATTTTCCTTTCTCTTCTATGTGGTGGCTTTAAAATGGTAGCATAGCATTTTCAAACTACATGGCTTGAGAAACTGTCTGATTTCAGTAACCTTTTTGAATAAAATGTGAAAGCATTCACATTCAGCTGCAAGAAGCTGCCATTCCTGAATTAAATATATTTGTTTAAAACTATTAGCCAAGTACAGGAAAAAGGCTGATAGAGATTTTAGGGGGCCACCAGCTCAAGTACAACTCCAATAGTTTGCTTAGTCTTCCAATATGCACTCGAATGCCATCTACAAAGTTTTGATAACACTCTTTACTGTACATAAATATCTAATCACCTGGGTAACATAAACTGCTTTTTTTCCACATAAACCTCATTTATTTTCAGTCTAATAAAATTAATTGCTCACATATTCTCACATATTCACACATTCAGACCTTATCAGACCTTATCTATCTGTCTCTCACATATCTATCCATGATATTCTTCCTACAGAGAGAGGCAAACATATTTCACTCTGTTTCTAGCCCTCCCTTTTATAGGAAGGTGGGTGTAGCCTTCTCCACTTAGGGCAGATGCAGGCCCTCTTCAGACTGCCCCAAACTGTAGCTCCACAAACTCATCAACATGTAAGTATATATATATATATATATATATATATATATATATATATATATATATATATAGTATATTTATATATATAAATGTAACTGGGGTTTAAAAAAGAGAATGCACAAATGAGTGACTGTTCAGCTGATTGAATCACATATGGTTGAATTTAGTTTTATATATTGTAAGCAAATAGGACTGAACAGGAAAATTAATGTCTGAATGAAAAAGTGGTGGCTACAAAGATGTACAAGACTGTGTTATAGCAGTTGTTGTGAATATGCAAGTGTTCATGTGTTAGGGTTAGCGTAAGAGTTGGGTAAGGTGATAGAATCAGTGTTGGACATGTTTTGTGCTGTCTGTGTTCTGTGCCCCTTTGTCTTCTGTAGTGGTGCTGGTAAGGAAAGGCTTTTAGTAATGTAATTTTCAAGGTTAGTGTTAGGGTAAGAAGCAGGGGAAGGGTTATCTACCTCCTGCCTACTTTACTCACATGCGCTAACTCTAACTGTAACCGTAATCCCATCCCTGCCCCTAACCCTACATACTACTTTAGTAAAAACCTTTTCTATAACAGTATCACTATGAAGGCAGAACTTGATCTTTGTTTTGTAGCTGGAGATTTTATTTTTAGTGGAAGAGTAGTATTCAGTGTTTTCTGATTCACTCTTAAGACTCATTCAGTGTTTTTTGAGTTTTCTACTTTCCATGATATAATTATATATATATATATATATATATATATATATTCATATGCAATTCCCCTTTCATTTATTAAAATAAATACCAAATTGGTTGAAAACTCATTTATTTGAATGACCAAATGCTCATTATGTTGAAATCTCATTTACAGAATGTGGTTTAGTTGCATATAGCATTGTAATAGACATGTGAAATATGCAGGTATGGATATAGTTCATAGTTCAATATTAGGCTGGCTGCCCTTGATGGGTCATTTTAAGCCTAGCCAATTATCCCATGTGAGAATCAATCCCTGCACCTTGTGTCTGTAAGGCAAACACCTTAACCATTATGCCAACCCTCCCACCTTATGAACATGCTTTTCTGATTTGTTGCCATAATGGTTATCAGAGCTACCTACAACATGACTGGTAGCACAGTTTATATTTATGCAATAGCAATGCTTCACTGTGTGTGGTCATTTTTCTTTTCTTTGTGTGTACTTAAGTAAGGAGGTGTAAGAGTAAAGAGGAATCTTTCCCCCACCAAATAAATACCAATTGTGACCAGTCAAATGAGTTGTTAACCATTTTTTCATTGTTTTTGATTTTCAACTAAATGTGATTCATTGAAAACATATATTGTTATACTCATATACCTATCAAGGTGCAGCCTTTCAATACAAAGTTGCAATTCAACCAATTTACTCTTTTCTTGCTTGTCAATAGCTGTAACTTCTTCAGTGCAACATCAGGTTTGCTTGTTAGTGTTTTGGCCTTCACATTATATATGTTCTGTCTATTTGACAGTTGATGTGGTGTTAGTTTTTCTAGCTTGTCTATACTAGGTTCTACTAGGGTGCACATTTTCAGTGCAAAGTTGTAGGTCACCTGTTTATTCATTTCCAATCTGTCCAAACAAACTTCTCACTGACAGATTCATGTAAACATATTCAGGTTTGTGTGTGTGTGTGTGTGTGTGTGTGTGTGTGTGTGTGTGTGTGTGTGTGTGTGTGTGTGTGTGTGCGTGTGCACGTGTGCGCCTGCATGCACAGACTTTAAAATGACTAAATATTATAACTGCCATCTTGATAGTATCATTGAGTACATCACTGACTAACCTCTGCCTATCATATTTAATTTTACTAAGAGAATCTCATTACATTACCCTTCCTGATATTTCTGAAACCTTGACAGTGTTATTAACCCCTGTGCAAAGGCACAAAGAAACTAGAAATGTCCTGCAAACAGAGTAGGGCTGCTCAAGCAGGTCAAGAATATCTCCTGAATTCTGATTCATGTATCCTAGAACTGCAAATGGCACTATACATGTCTATCTTGAAGTCATACTAGTGATTGTATGAATGGGGGGTTAAATGTTCTTTAAGTGCATAGTAATCAACTGATTTTAAGACTTATTTAAAATTTCTTTTCTTATACAATTTTATAGCAGTTAAGGTCAAAATTCAAACTATAGCTGCATAACTAGCTACATAACTGGCTTCCTTCAACACATAACCATCTCCTGGACTAGACTTCTAACAGAACACGTAAAGAAATTCAAAATTAACTCAAAAGTTCTATATTTCCTGAATAAGCACTGGGTTGGCACTCACAAATTACTTCACTCACTGGCTAATTTAACAGTGGATTTAAGCAAGCTCATGTCTGACCTGCAACTATATAGGGAAGACATACTGTGACAACCAAACTCCTTCATCATAGTGAACAGTTGTAGAATCACCCTTTTTTTCATTGCATTTGAATATAAGACTATTGAAAAGTTTCTAGAAAAGGAAGTTTTAAATGCATCCATGGCCTTATCGAACCTGTGGTGTCTTAAATCTAATGGCATATTGCTTTAAATCAATACAAAATTGCTGTGTCCAAATTCATAGTAATACCACCATCTAAAACAATAGATCCCAACCTGCTGACCAAGCAACTCTTCTTGTCACATGTCAATGGAATAATCAAATACCGAAATCATTAGAAGCTTGTATAAATTTCCTGCAAAATATCCCCAGCTCCTGGGAGAGGTTCCTTTTGACTTATAACTTGAGCCCTGAGTAATATCTGTTCTGGGGCAAAACATACAAATATATTCCTTTCTCTGGTTTTTAATACACTAAATTTATGATCAGTTACAAATGTAACAGTGTCCTCTAACTAAAGTGGTCTTTCATACTATGTTGATTTCACCATTCTGTGTGTTATGCAGGACTAAATCTACAGATGTTAAACATATATTCAAGAATTCTAACTATTTATTTATTTATTTATTTATTTATTTATTTAATTTTATTTAACATTTGTTGAAACACAGGTACCCAGTAGGAAAATAGCTGGAATAAAGAAGGTGAACCACGACAAAGTAAAATCTTTTTTAATACAAAATGGTAACCATTGCTTCATCAGACAGTTCTTTCAAACAGCAACAGCATTTAAATACTTTAATTCATTACTAAAACAATCAATCCTACCACTCAAAGTTAATTCAGCACTCAGCAATCAATTAATTACTATGGTTACATTTTGCCCTTAGTTAATTGCTGAAGAAAAACATTGTTTAAAAACCACATGTACAAAATGTAAAAGCAAGAACATGTGGATAAATATAAATAAAATACATAAAAAGTCAGTGAATAAATACATATACTCATGTTGCCCATTTAGTAACTTTTTGTGTGTGTGTGTGGGTATAAGCATAAAAATATATGTACATTTATATAAAAATATAAGCAGTGGTTGCCATTGCAAAAGCACTCACCATTTTGTATTAAAAAAGATTTTACTTTGTCGTGGTTCAGCTTCTTTATTCTAGCTACCTTCCTACTGGGCACCTGTGTTTCAACTTCTGGGCTGGTTTGGATTTATTTGTTTGCTGCTTATGTATCTAATGATGGCAGAAGGTACTGTGAACATTGCAGAGGATGCAACAGTTGGTGTAAATGTGGAAAGGAGACTTTAAAACTTGCTGACAAATCAAGATAATCCACTGCTACAAACAGGTACTCATAATATGAACTCTGTGACTGCTAATGCTAACAACATCAATGAAGCTGAGATACGCAATTTGAAAAGAAATGTGGAGAATGATTTGTATTGGTTTAAGCAGCTCCAGAGCCAATGGTTCCATTTTGAAGCCTGGTTAAACCTAAATGTTATACCAAGGGGACTTGGAGTACTTAATATGCCCACATATGGAAACACCTACCCTACTTTGTTAGCCCAGTGGCAACAAATTAATCTTAACACCAGTAAAGCATATATACAATTGTCGCTGGACTTTTTCAAGCCAGTGGAACAAGAGCCTAATGAAAAGATATGTCAGCAATAACATGAACTATCTGCGCTTTATGAGGAAGCAGCTACTGAAGTTTTCATGCATGAACTAATTGATAAGATACTCCATTATTAAACCAGACTGCTTGAGCAAAAGAAAAAGAAACTGTGTAGGGATCTAACAGATTTCACCAACCAGCATGTCTTTACTTGGCCGAAACCTGCACAGTCTGCAGAGCAGTCTACTACCAACTGCAATCTGAGATCTATGAGAGAAATCAATGGGCAGTCAGAGGTACCACCAACAGCCTACCAGCAGAGGAGAGGGATAGTTCAATCGTTCGAGCGGCATGAGAGACCGAGGGCAGAGTATCGAGTACAGTCTGACGACCAATGCCCTCGGGGAGGAAGAGGAAACAATGAATCAGCAGCCAGGAGGGAGTGTCCTTTCACCAAATGAGGCACATTCCGTCTATTCTACACCAATGGAAGTGCCATCATCTTCGGCAACCAATAATAAGGCATCAACTGCCTCCGCAACTACAGCCATGGTAAGAAGGAAGATTAATATGGAAGGAGAACAACAACAGGTTTTTCCTGTTCTACCCCTACCGTTCCGAGCAGGGAGAAAAAAATCTGTGGAACAGGGCATCTACAGGGGCCAGAAACGGAAAGAAGCACCAGGTCAGTAACAAACTCACACTTTGAAGAAAATGTGGGGGTATGGGCAGGAGAGTTAATATGGAATATTTCCAAATATGAACTGTCTGCAGCTGAGACTTCTTTATTAAACTTTATACCTTCGACTAAAATGGACATTAGTGAATTTCTGTTATGCCTACGTATGTTTAATAGAAATGTAACATTGAAACAACAATTTGGAAATGGCAATGAGGCAAGGGATGTTCAGTTTAAGAAAAACAGTCTGTATGTACCAATATTGCCGCATAATATAGAAACTTTCTTAAAAGCTTGTGAAAATGCCATTTATAACACAGGAAACAATAGTTTTTTTAGAAGAAGGAAAGTATAATTTGACAAAGAGTGAGCACAAAGGATTGTGTGACTTGCAGACTAATGATAGCATAGTTATAAGACCCGCTGACAAAGGGGGACCAGTGGTGATATTGAATGCTGACTTTTATAATACAGTTATGCAAGAAATGTTATTGGATCCAAATGTATATGTTGAAGTACCAACAACAATTGTGTTTGAAATGAGAGAACAGATTGCCAGTACCTTATATGAATGCCTGTGTATGGAACTATTACATAAAGAGCTTTTTAATTATTTTACTGTTGAAAATCCACTCATATCTCAAATCCATAGACCTATAGTAGCAGGGGACGGATGGCTAACAGAACCCATCTCTATATACCTGGATAAGGGATTGAAGACAGCACTCAATGAATATGCATATGTCTTGAAAGACACAGAACAGTTTTAGTAGACCTTTATGGGGCAGTGAAGCAAATGGGAACAGCAGATACTGGGATGCTGGCCTCACTAGATGTAGTGTCTTTATTTACAAGTATACCCAATGACCAGAGGATAAGCATGGTGAAATCAGTGTTGACAAAGCAAGGAAAGTTCTCCAATACTAAGATAGACTTTCTCTGTATGTTACTAGAATTGGTACTAGAGCACAACATATTTATGTTCAACAGCATATGCTATAAGCAGTTGTCAGGGGTTGCCATGGGCACAAGTTGTGCCAACACATATGCAAACCTGGTTATGGTTAACTGGGAATATGAACATCTGTTAGGTAATCCCCAAATTGCCTTTTATAGGTGTTTCGTAGATGATCTTTTTTATTTTTTGGAAAGGTGATGGTGAACAGCTTAAATTCCTCTATGCACACCTAAATACTACTAGTGACTTTTTAAAGTTTACAATGAACTGTTCTGAAATGAGTTTAGACTTCCTGGACATTACCATATACAGAGAAAATGACCAATGGTTTACAAAATTACATAGGAAACAATGCTACAGACCATCTTTTCTACACAGAAACAGTATGCATAACCGTAAGATTTTTCCTAACATAATCAGAGGTCAGGCAATGAGAACATCTCGCCTACATTGTCAAGAGGAAGTATATAGAAATGAGTTAACTAAGCTGAGAACAGGTTTCATTAATAGGGGGTATAGTGAACATGAAATTGATAAGGTGTACTATAATATACACAAAGAAAGGAAAGGTAAAGCTAAGTCCTACTACTCTGATAGAGCAGGTAGTGACAGGGTAGGTATCAGGAATAGTGTATTATCACACATTCCGATGGTTTTACCATATACAAGAGATGTGAAAAGGTTTGAAACCATCATACGACAAAATTGGCATATGTTGTTAGTAGATGAGGATACTACCAACATAGTGGGTGGACAACCACATTTTGCATTTAAAAATAAGAAAAATCTGAAACAGCAGCTTTGCTATCCAAGGATACCTACTCTGATGGATAGCACAGTGAATGGTACCCATAGATGTGGAAAATGCACACAGTGCATTTATATAGATGAATCAAGGTTTTTCTTTTTTTTCTCAAAAAATTTTTTATTAATTATATGAATAGCAAGACAATTAAAAGATTATACATAACAAGAAGGCATAAATGAACATATAACAATTCATCTAGTGATAGCAACCTTCCTGAGATTTTGATAAATTATTTAGAAATAAAACATACACCATATGTACACTATATACAAGTTAGGCAACCTGAGAGAAAAAAAAAAAAAAAAAAAATTTAACATTAACTATTTAATATGTTTAGAACCTTTTCTAACACAACCTTTCTAATAGCTTTTTTTTGGACTCCCACCTAAGTATCTTTGAGCATCAATAAATTTAAAAGCCATTTTCTGGAAAGTAACCCATTTTAATTTAGAACGATCAATCCAATTTTGTATTATATAAAGTTTTAATAATGAGCAAATAAAAATGATAACATGAATATCAACTTTTGAAAGATGAATCAATGGAATATGTAGAATAGCAAATTCCCGTCAACGTGGATTTTGATATCCCATTTTCTGCAGTCTGACTTTCAAAGATGTCCACAATCTGTGAGAAAAATGACAATACCATAGAATATGAAGGAGGTCTGCTTGGGGATGAGAACAGCATGAACACGAAGGGGACTTATTTGGGTTAAATTTGTTTAATTTGATTGGGGTAAAGTAGGCATCATTATTAATCATTAATTGTGTGTATGCTAATTCTTTCAAAGGGATAAATTCCTTAGTGTGTCTAATAGCCAGGACTTTCTGAGATTCTGACAATTGGGAATTATAATTCAACCAAACATTGGATAAAAGACAGTTGTGGTCCATCATTAAAGAATTAATTAATTTATATGAGTTTGAGAGCATTTTATCAGATGATGAAAGTATTTTGATAATCGTGTTAAGGTTTTTCAATTGTGAGTCTATGGGGACCAGACATACAGATTTGTTTTTAATTATTGCTCTTAGTTGTGTAAGAATTGGTGAGTAATTCCAGTTTACTTTCAATAACTTACGCCAGTCAGATAAAGGCAAGTCAAGATATTTCAAAACATCTCCTACTTTTAGATTTTTAATTAAAGGATAGTTTGTTAAGTTCAAAAGTTTATTGTCCAATAATATATTTGGGTTTAGATGAATTGGCTGAACATGGTGCGAGATCTTTTCTAGTTTACACATTTTGAGTAAGGTTTGGAAATCTCTAATCTTTTGTTTAAATACTGTAGATATATTTTAATAAATAAACTATCCAGAGAGATAAAGGGAATAGCTTCAGGATTTAAATTATTAGAAATGACATAATTATACCATAATTTTATCCATAAAGATTGATTTGGATAAGAAGTGTTATTGAATTTAGAGATAGTAATAAGTTTATTGGATGAGACAATCAAATAATAGAGATAAAGATTAGGTAAACCCAAACCTCCCTTGTCCTTCGAAAATGCCAATCTAGAATAAGAAATTCTAACAGATTTAGGGAACCATATGAATTTTGCCAAAGCTTTATTTACAGACTCAAAAAAATTTTTTGAAATTATCTGATCAGATGATGAGAATTGGTAAAGAAACTTAGGCAGAATATTCATTTTAATAATGGCCACCCTTGAAAGAAATGAAAGGTTTAGATGCTTCCATCTGTCCATATCAGACAATATAGAGTTCCATAATTTATTAATATTATTTTGAAAGGAAGATTTATTATTGTGTTCTAAATTGATTCCTAAATATTTTATATTATAAGTAAACTGAAAATGATCGTCTGGAAACGAAAAAGATTTGTGTGCTAAATGATTTAAGGGAAAAATATGAGTTTTTGTCGAATTTAAAAGATAGTTGGAAACCAAAGAAAAATAATCAATAGAATTCATTATTTTTCTGTAATCAGATAATGGAGTTTGAAAGTAGATTACTAAATCATCCTCAAAAGCAGAGAAATGAATATTAGTATTAAGAATTCTAGGGATGTTATGAAAAGTATTTTGAGTGATAAACAATAGCAAAGGTTCTAAATAAATGTTGAAAAGAAAAGGGGACAATGGACAACCCTGTCTTGTTCCTTTAGTGATCTTTATCGGAGCAGAAAATTGACCATTAATGTATAGTATAGTAAACATATTCTTGTATAAAACTTTTAAAAAATTTATAAAGAATAAGGGAATATTAAAACATAACATAGTTTGAAATAGAAAGTTCCAACATACTCTGTCAAAGGCATTTGATGCATCTATAATCAAAGCATATATAGGGTTTGGATTTTTCTTAATGAGATGAAGTATAGTCTCTAAAGATAGAGTATTATCCCAAGCATGTCTCTGAGACATAAAACCTGATTGATCTGATGAGATAATTGAGGGTAAAATCCGTTTCAATCTGTTAGCCAGAATAGATGACAGAATCTTAATATCCACGTTAATTAAAGAAATGGGTCTATAATTTACTGGGTCAGATTTATCTTTATTATTTTTAGAATTAGAATGGTTTTGGATGTGTTCCAATGAATATCTGAGATATCATTAACTCTTATATGATTGTAAACTTTAAATAGAAAGGGAAGAACTACCAATTTGAAAGTTTTGAAAAATTCTGGAGTAAAACCAACAGGTCCCGGAGATTTACCCAATTTAAGATTATCTATTGAATCCGAGATTTCTTGTACCGATATAGGGGTAGAAAGTAGTTTTTGCTGATTATCATTAAGTTTAGGGAACTGCAAAGAGTCTAAAAAGAGTTTTGAGTGATTATCTTTAACAGAATTAGAAGAACCTGAATATAACTCAGTGTAAAGAGAGGTGAAAAGTTGAATAATCTCTTCATCAGTATTATATAATCTGTTATTATAAGATAAAGATGTAATATTTGGATTTCTGAAGTTAACTTTAATAATTCTCGCTAACAATTTAGATGGAACCTGGGCCCACTCTGAATATGAAGCAAGTAGCTTTTGTTCAGCTAAGGAGAGGTTATATTGGTGAAGCAGAATTAAATCTTTCTGTCAATCAAAAATTTGTTTTTCTAAAGTAGCATCATAGTTCAGACTAAGATGATTTTCCAACGAAGAAATTCTTGATTTTAAAAATTCCTCTTTCTTAAAGTATTGTTTTTTGAAAAAAGCAGCTTTACTAATAAATAAACCTCTTAATCTTGCTTTACATGCAGCCCATTGTATGTCATAAGGAATGTTAGATGATTCAAGACTATTCACCATTTCATTTAGGATTTCTGAAGCTTGTTTGCAAATATCTTCATTTGACAATAAGTTATTATTTAAGGTCCACTTATTAAACATAGTTTTATTTTTGATATTGGGTTTTATGTTCAATTTTAGTGAAATTCTTGAGTGATCCGAAAAGAATCTGGGTTCTGTAGTAAAGTCCACAATATATTTTGAAATATAATCTGAAATTAGAAAGAAGTCTAATCTGGACCACGAATGATAGCACTTAGAATAATAAGTATATATATCATTCTTGTTTATACTTTTAACAGTGCGGAGGGATCTATTAAATTATATTCTGTCATCAAATCATTTATAGCCAGAGTAGATTGAAGATTATAGGTGACAGTGGAGCGAGCGATCAATTACAGGGTTTATAACTGCATTCCAGTCACCACCCACTATAATATGATGATCCTTATAGGATGCAAGAATATTGTAAATTTTAAAATGAACAAATGTTGTGAATTACATGGGCCATATAGATTTAAAATTAATAAGGGTTTGTCCAAACCAGCAATAGAAGCGGTAAATAAGCACCACCTCCCTCATCATCAAATTTCTCATCAATAATATTCCCAATGAATTTTTGTTTAATGATTATAGCTACACCTCTGGAGTTAGATGAGTCACCTGAAGCTATAATCTTTTGATCCATTTTTTAACTCTTTATTCCAATCAATACGTGAAATATGGGTCTCTTGAATAAAACAAATGTTAGCCTGTGATTTAAAGATCATATGAAATAATAGTGACTTTTTCGCTTTATCTTGAATGCCTCTAACATTCCAAGAATCTAAAATTATGTCAACAGGCATATTCTACAAGTATAATCATTATTGATGCTATAAAAGTGAACTCAAGGTGCAAATCCAACACAACATTAAAAAGAAGAAGAAAAAATAAAAGAAAAACAGTCTTTAAGTATTCAAGCAAGTCATCAAATAACATTTGTTGAAAAAAAAGAAAAAAGTTTTTTTAAGAACCATGAAATGTATAATAATAACCTTTATCCTAACCCTAGTGCCTACCCACCAATCCCCTGTGATAAAGGAAGAGCAGAAGAACATAAAAAAAATTGTAATTATAGATAATAATAACCTCAAGTTAGAATACAAATTACTCAAAGGAAGCCTAACATAACATAAAGTCCGAGTAATACTACTAAAAATATATACAAAATTAACTAATTTCAAGACGTCCAACATGCTTAATCCCTACTTCTAATACTAATCTAAAGCTCCTATCCTTAAATTGAAATTTATAGTGATTAACTGTATTTCCTCAAGTATTTCAAGAGAAAGAGAAACAAGTAAATAATAAATAAATCACACTCTACTTAACTAGAACACTCTATCATAAGAAGTAATACAATTAAAACTGAAAGATATGTAAGATAACATATATAAGTATAACAAAACCAACTGGTAACATTATAATATAAGTAAATAAGCATAGCATTACTGAACTAAAGATAATAGTCATGCACTATCTACTGAACCTTCTTTAGTATTTTAGTGATAATTTCATTAATCAACATGACCATTAGTATGATAAAAGCACTAATACCTGTAGAATAAGTATTTAGTTATAGTTCAAATAAAGCAAAAACAACTACCAAGCAACCATATCTCAAAATGAAAAACAATTCAGTCTGGAGATGCATCTATTAACTAGATAATAGTAGTACAGGAACTATTCAAAATGAAATATTATAAGCTGTAAGGTTTTAACACTAGTTAATATACATGAATAAAGTATAATTATATTATTAAATAGTAACTTAAACAGCATCATATATATTGAACTGAATGTACAACAATGTGCATACATATAATTTTAAATCTACTTTTTGAATATTTTACTAATGACTCTGTTAGGTTATGTAGCCATACTATTCTTCTAAGTTATAGATGTAACATAGCAAAACAGCATGAAAAGACAAGGCTTTTAAAGTAAACATTTTGAACATCTAATTAAAACAGAAACAAGCAAGCTAAATGCAGTAAATCTAAGGGCTTAAATATATACAGGTAGATTCAGCTAATCATATTAAAGATAGTTATTTCAAACCTTTCAAATAAGTAAAGGCTTTCTTAAACATAAACTACTAATCATAAATATCACATCCAGCCTCCGAGAAGAGAGAGCAGAGAATAGAAAGAACATGAAACTTTCATATGAACAGGTATACTTTGTAACATTTGTCAAATTAAACACTTCAGTATAATATAAAATATTGTATGAAAAATATTCTGAATAGGAAAATATGTTCATTTCTTTACACATCCTTTAGAATTTTAATATATAAAACTAACCTGTTCATTTGTTTCCAGAAACATTTTCACTCTGCTTTATGAAAGTAGCAGCTTGCTTTGAAGTCATGCAGAAACACTAAAAGTCACTGAATATATTATGTGACATGAATCTGTTTAAATTTAAAAAGCAACCTTCATTTATGAAGAGAAAACACTTTAAATAATAGCCAGATCTATTAAAAAGTTAGTGCTATTGAATACTTGTTGAAAACAAGCAGACTTGTGTATTTGAAACTGTCCTTCTTTCCTCACAAATGATGACATCACCATCCATCTCAGAGAGACTGTAGTGTGCGCATGTTCATGCAGAGCATCAGCTGGAACTCTGAGGGGAAGATTTTCTTGCTAGAATGTTGAGATGGAATGTTTTTCCCTCCAAAAATCATTTAGCTTACACAGAAGCTGTAACTGAAAAGCTTGTAGTAAAATTAACATATTATCTATTTACACAGCAAGCATATGTGAGAGAAAGAGAAAAAAGTAAATACAGCAATTTAAATGCTTCTATTAATCCACACAAATCTAACAAGCATATATCCTGTCACTGCACACTGTCACACCAAATCTATCATGTGTAAATTACATGACAAGTTCTTAAGCTAATATAATTATGTCACACCAGAATTACAAATCATGTAACACAAATAATGTCAGAGTAAAGAAATGAAAAAATCAAACCTTATTGTAGTTCTTTAACAGTAGAATATTAAGATACAGTGTCAGGAAGCTTTTTAAATGTTTTAAGAAAAATGTCTTTTGCATCTTTAGGATCTGAACATACAAATCTTTTGTCATTAGCTGTGAAAGGCAAGGTATTAGGATAAGCCATTCGAAATCTAATCCCTCTTTTTATCAAGTCAGCACAATAGGGAGCTAGTTTTTGTCTATTTAATTTGATCTGTGCAGGAAGATCTTGGGAAAATGCTAGTTTGTGAGACTTCCATATGAATTGTTTCTTTGTTTTAGCAGTTTCTAGGATCTGGAAAGTGTCTTGAAAGTTTAGTAACTTAGTATAAATTAACCTTGGTGTAGAAGAATCTTGCTTTATGCAGTGCTCTGTGTGCTCTCTCTACAATTATAGATTTTGAAGAAGCTTCACAATTTAACAGTGTTTCAAAGATATTTTTAGTCACAGATAACAAGTTTTTATTGTCATAAGATTCAGGTAAACCACGAATAATGATGTTATTTCTTGACTCCTGGCTTCCAGATCCAATATTTTAGCTTGTAAATCTGAAATAGTTTTATCTCTAGATTTAAAGTCACTTTCCAATAAGTCTGTTTTAACTTCCAAAGCTAAGATTTTATTTTCAATAGTAACAATACTATCGTTTATTTGCTTTAAAGATTTACTAAAGTCTGCAAACTGTTCTGAAAAGTTTTGTATAGCACTTTGGATTGGTTTTAATGCTATTTTTAGTTCTTCTAAAAGGAAATTTGAGCCATTTAAATCTTTATTACTTACATTAATAGTTTCTGTAGGTTGTCTAGATGATTTCAGTCTTTTTGAACCTGAATCTTTTTCAGGAGAGAGCATTGAAGTATATTTGGCCTTTGTAGGCTGAGTCTCCATGGAGTCAGATTTTGTAGCCATGCCCAGAAATGGAATGCAGTCAACAGGATACCAGGAACCAGGAACAGACTGGAGCAGTAGGAGTCCCAGCAGCAGAGAGACCAAGAATGTTCTGAGGTAAAATAAATCCCAGGATAATAAGTCCAGAAGAAAAATAATCCAAATGTAGAAAAGATTTATAAAATCTTTTAGTATAAAAATTTGAGGAAAAAGGTTGATATAAAGTTGTAAAAAAAAACAAAAGTTAAATAGCTGTGAGGAGCTCAGAGAGTAAGGACTAGACTAGTTGGCGGCCATCTTGGAATCGAATCAAGGTTTTTCAAGCACCCTGAAACAGAGCATCTATAGGAGCTAAGGAATTCTGCTGATTGCAA
Organism: Protopterus annectens; assembly: GCF_019279795.1. NCBI lineage: Eukaryota > Metazoa > Chordata > Ceratodontiformes > Protopteridae > Protopterus > Protopterus annectens. The sequence goes on along the minus strand of NC_056733.1, from coordinate 1,611,433,216 downwards.
TACTAAGAATGTAGTGTATGTAGCTCACTGCACAACATGTTTCCATTTCTATGTTGGCAAAACTAACCGTCACCTTAGGGAATGGATAAGGGATCACCTTTACTGCACTAGAAAAGGGCAACTGTATAGTGCTTTGGCTAAGCATACATTGGATAAGGGGGATGACCATATATTTTTATTTCAGGTTTTACACATTCAGAATGTCAGCAATAGAATGGGGACATAGTCAATACTACTGAAAATATGGAAGTAAAATGGATTTTGTGTTTAGGAGCACACAGAGGTTTGGGTTTGAATGATAGTGTTCCATTGAAGCCAGTGCTAAAATCTAGAAGGTTAAAATAAAATAAATAATGATAATAATACTATCTTAACAAGAGAAGACTACATAAACACATGCAGGGCTTTGGGTCAATATAACAGTATTTCTTGAGCTGTTTCTAGCATAGATATCACTAAAGACAAGTATTTGTTGAGATGTATGTTTAAAGCATATGTATTTATTAGGTGGACAGCATGTGTATTTATTAGGTAGAATATATGTATTAAGTTGTTGAGTGTGTACTGCTTATATTTTTATATAAATGTACATATATTTTTATGCTTATACCCACACACACAAGCAGCTACTAAATGGGCAACATGAGTATACATATTTATTCACTGACTTTGTATGTATTTTATTTATATTTATCCACATGTTCTTGTTTTTACATTTTGTGCATGTGGTTTTTAAACAGTGGGCTGGATTCATGAAGGCTTGCATGGAGTCTAAGAGTAGAGTAAGACTCCATGCGGCCAAGATATCTACTGAGCGATCCGGGAACAGCCGGCAGAGGCGTGCAAGAGAGCTCCTAAAATTCCTCATACACGGACAGGACTAGGTTATGCAAATTACCTCATTTGCTGCTGAAAGGTATGCAAATGAGGTAAATTTGCGATTCAGGAAACCCTAACCTGTCCGAGTAAGAGTAGTGTTATTTGCAGAAATGTACTCCATTGACAACTGAGTATGGTTCTGAAAATAGCAAAATGGAGCCGTGACAGCTCCAAAAAAAAGGATGCATCCAGTCAAGGAAGCATGCCAATGGCCAAAAATATGGCCATTGGCAATGTTCACCGATGCAAAATTAAAATAATTTTTTTTTATTCCGATCGCCGATGTTTAAGCGTAGTGCAGCACCGCGCAAACGTGCTGCGCTCTAAACACCAGAAAACCAATAATTAAAATCCACAAATTTGGATTTTACAGTAATCTCTAATATACAGTGCAAGGGAATGGCAGTCTGAAGACAACACGGCTACCAAGTAGAGATTGCTAATGGGGGAAGTTCAGTCTAAGAGATGTAACCAAGCATTAGTAGGCAATCCTATGCAAATGAGGGTAAGGATAGTGAATCCCAAGTTTACATAGCAAAAGAGCACAGTCAGTGGAGTGTAGGAGTAGGATAAGGGGAGTAACAGAGTAGAAGATAGGTGACATCATGAGGGGGTTATGTCTGAAAGAAGTGAAGGTCATTGGAGTAGAGTGGCATGTGTCTGCTGTCAGTTACTCATCACTGGAAGAGGTGTGTCAACAGGTACCCTAGCTAAAGGCAAGAAATTGAAGGTGTATGCCGTGAACAACACTAACGTTTCTTGTAGAAGTGCCTGCAATGTGTATGAGCGCGTGTGAGCGCCTGTAAAACCGAGTAAGCCTGTGTGCGCGCTTTTAAGCCAGAGTAAGCAAGTGTAAGGATGTTGAAACCCGTGTAAGCACGTTTGTGCCTGTGTGCATGCGTGTTAGCAAGAATAAGCAAGTATTAGTCCGTGGAAGCATGTGTGCACGCGTGTGAGCTGGTGTGCTCGTGTTTGCGCTTGTGTGCGCGGCGCTGCCCCCCTGAGGAAACAGAAAGGGAAAAGGAAGCACAACAAATAGTAGGAAGTTAACCAGGGAGTACTAGCAGAGCTAGCAGGTGAAAACAATCAGAATCAGGCAATTACACAGGCAGTACACTAGCCCAGCCCAGCATTTAAAACTCAGCAAACAACTTTCCACTATGTTTTCCTCAGAGACACTGCAACACTGCAGTAAGCTAATAGAAGTGAAAACTGAAAAAGCTTTACTGAGACAAAGAAATATTAGGGGCTGTCATTGCTGTTATAAGGTGAAATATGCAACATGCTGAGGGCGGTAACAATGAGAATGCTGCTGAGCAACCAACAGTGAGGAGACGGAGAAGAGTGTACAGGCCCAGGATAACCTACCAGGGGCTACATGAGCTGGAGATAGTGGAGCGCTATAGAGTGGACAGAGACCTCATGCAGCAAATTGTTGAGCTGTGCAGGCTATGCCTCACACACAGAACCAACAGAGAGGAACCCATCCCAGTGGAAATCAAGGTATGTGTTGGCCTAAGAATACTAGCAACAGGTACCTTTCAGAGACCAACTGGTGATATGATGGGGATTTCACAGGCATCAGCATCCAGGGTACTGCACCAGTTCCTGAATGCCATGTCAGCACATGTCAGTGATCATGTATATTTCCCCAATTCCCATGAGGTATTGGCCAGCAATATGTGTCTCTTCCAGCAAATAGCGGAATACTCTGAGGTAGTGGCTGCAATAGACTGCACGCACATATGCATCAAAGCACCAGCTGGTGAGCGGGGTAGGGTCTACTATAACCGCAAGGGTTTCCCATCCATCAACTGCCAGGTCGTGTGTGATGCCCAGGGCATAATAATCAATGTGTGTGCTGGCTGCCCTGAAAACTACCGCGATTCCCATATCTGGCATCTGACACAGCTGTACCAGACATTTGCCTATGGGGACATCCCTCATGTTCACCTAGTGGGGGATGCTGGATATGCACTCGAGCCGTGGCTGATGACACCCATCAGAAATGCACACACACCTGAACAGGAACGCCATAATGAGGCACACGCACAAACACAAAATGTAATTGAGCGTGTGTTTGGGCTGTTCAAGTCACAGATCCAGTGCCTGGACACATCTGGTGGAGCCTTGCAGTACTCACCAACTACATGCACCCAAATAATTTTAATTTTAAGTTTAATTTTAATTTTAATTTTAATTTTAATTTTAATTTTAATATAATGTGAGTGATTGAACTCAAGTCCTGTGAGCTTGCGTTTTAACTTTAAATTTTTATTCATGGTTCAAGGTGTGCCTGATTGGTTAATTGAACCTTTGACTTAATACTGCTGGATATTTAAGCTGCTGTTCAGTTAAATGTAGTTTGTAATACTTTTTGTCTGAGGAAGTCTGTGTACACCACAGACGAAAAGCGCTTCATTAAATTCAACTTAAATTCAACTTTATTTTCCTGTGACTTCTGTGGTACTTCTGTGTGTTGCCCTATTGCTGTGAATCCTGATATTATTTCCTGGTTTGTGCTGTTTAGTACATAGTGCTGGGTCAAATAGCCCCCCACCATTGCCAAGGCCATCACAGGCAGAGCATGACTCAGAGGAGGAACAACCTGAGCCTTCCCCAGTAGGCAGAAGGAGGCGTGCCCAGTATGCTTTGGCCTTGGCAAAGAGGCAATGTTTAGCATATACATTGGCTCAGTAGGAACCCTGGAAATGATACCTCTCTCCGACTCTCACATATAGTAAAAGGGATGCCTAACTTGACACTACCTGTTAGCAAACATGTATAGGGAGTGTAATATGTGCATCCAACATAGGCAGCCCTGCAGCACCACCTGAGGCATGATTGCCACGTGTTAAGCAATATAAAGCAGTGCTAAACAGCTCTTACCACTATTTAGTATATGTAAACAAAATTGCACACACTAAGTAGCACAACTTCAGGCAATGTTGAGCAATATTTGGCACCGTTTAGCAATGTTGGTTAACATTGAGCAATGTTGTGCAAGTTTGGTCAAAGTTGGGCATAGTTCAGCTAAAGCAGGTAAACATGGTCATATTTGCTTCACTGTTCCTGAAGTAGTCTGTTCTGCCCAGTATGAAAATATGAAGCAGTGACAGTCCTCGAATCCAGGATACTGTGCACTATAGTCATAGTACTGAACCACTAAACCATGACAGTATATCAGTGGTCAGCTTGTATGAAGAAATGTTGATAAGTCTATGCAAAGTATCTCATGGAAACCATGCAGGCCTATCATAATCTCTGTCGAGTTAAGACACAAAGGTGAGCCCTGCAGTAAGAATAGAACCTGATTTTCAACACACATATAGTATAAATGTAAATATTGGTAATGTTCACACACATCAACAAATGTAGTCGACCTCAGACAGCAACATACTGCAAGGTCACACTGGGCACACTCGCACACTTGAATAAATGAGACAAATGTCAGTCAACAAAACACTGAAAGGCTGAACTGGGCATGCTCACACACTTAGGTCATGTCTGAGTACAGCAGTGGGCCACACATAAACGGCAGTTGCATGTGTTAACCCAGGAACCCCTCACTATTCACCAATCTGCCTTGTGCACACAGTTATATGACAACAGACACATATATAATATAGTGGAACCCTGTCATAATCAAATATGGTCTGCAGATACTTAGGTTGTTCATAGAAAGTGGGAAAGCAAAGAAGAAACAAAACTTGAAATCAGTATCATCATTGAACAATGTGCATCCCAAACATTATCATAGGTTTAGAGGTTGATACTAGGCTATCTGCCCTAGGGCATGTATAAGCCTAGCCAAAGTGTGTTTGGCTTTCGCAAACTCAGACAGCAACATACTGCAAGGTCACACTGGGCATGCTCACACAATTGAATAAATGAGACAAATGTCAGTCAACAAAACACTGAAAGGCCAAACTGGGCATGCTCACACACTTAGGCCATGTCTGAGTACAGCAGTCAGCCACACATATCCAGCAGCTGCATGTGTTAACCCAGGAGCCACTCACTATTCACCAATCCACCTTGTACACACAGTTATATGACAACAGACACATATATAATATAGTGGAACCCTGTCATAATCAAATATGTTCCGCAGATACTTAGGTTGTTCATAGAAAGTGGGAAAGCAAAGAAGAAACAAAACCTGCAATCAGTATCATCAATGAACAATGTGCATCCCAAACATTATCATAGGTTCAGAGGTTGATACTAGGCTATCTGCCCTAGGGCATGTATAAGCCTAGCCAGAGTGTGTTTGGCTTTTGCAACCCTGTTAGATTAGCAGACTGTGCCTGTGAATAGTAGGTCACACAAGATAGCCCACTTATGTTTAGTTTATTGTGCCTCTGTCTAGCAGGGACCCAGAACATACCCCAGGGTAAACATACGATCACCCATCCACTTGTCAAGATGTCGCCTGTAGGTGGTCAGTGGGGGTCTCTGCGCATGTGGGACTGGGATCTCATTCCAGAGTGAGTGGAGCCTCTGGGATGGGAATCTGCCCCTCCAGCATGTCCTATTAATATCAGTGCTGATGTTTCCGTCCCTGGAGCGTGTAGCTGTAAGGGACTTGGATATCCAGAGGTGGAGCCTGTCCATTAATTCTGTGATGGACATGGCTTTAAACAACAGGCACAGATCGCATCCGAGTAGGCAGTAAGCGACTGAGTAGAGCTGGGGTTACCATAGCCAAACTGCGCAGGGCATCTGTGTGAGTCCCTAGATCTAGTTGGTTACGTACTTTTGTGGACATTACAGTTGCTGCAGGTGTCAGGTAAGGTATATCCGAAATGGGGCATTGTATCCAAGCATGGGCCTGATGAGTATAGGGGCACAATGACCCCACTTGATCTAGATGTGGAACCTTATGGGATAAGGTGGGCTATATAGAAGGTCTGTCTAACCACATTGGCAACATGATTGTCAAAGGCGAGAGTACTAACTACTCATGTCTCCAAATCCCTAATAACACCCACCGTACGTGATGTATTATCACCTATGTGGTAATGTGTGGGCACGTTGTTATTACCAAAGGGGATGACTATACATCTAATGGCAAGTAGCTCTAGGCCATGGCTCTGGCACCAGTTATCCATCTCTGTGAGACCCTTTTTGAGGATGCTTGTGCCAGCTGGAGAGTTGATTATGACACACAGTTTGCAGTCATCTGCGAACATGGTCAGCTATAGTCCTCCTGTGTTAGCTTGTACATCTGAGAAATATATACTGAACAAGAGAGGTCCCAGGAATGAGCCTTGTAGGATGCCATGTGTAACTGGTGTATAGTCAGACATGGCACCTGCAATACTGACCATGTGGGTGCTATCCATGATCCAGTTAGCAATCCATCTTTTGACATATGTGTTGATATCAAAGCCGGTGAGCTTATGTATAATGCCAGAGTGGGGTATTGTGTAGAACAGTTTTGCGAGCTCCAGGTAGGCTGTGTGGACAACCTTCTCTACATCTATGGACCTGGTAACTGTTTAAAGATGTCAAACAGGTTCAAGAGGCAAGATCTGCCCACAACAAAGCCGAATTGTGTAGGATCCAGTGTCTGTAGGTTCCCGATGTCTATGTGTATGGGTTCCATGACGATACGCTCCATAGCTTTGCAGGCCAGGCTAGTTAGGCTTATAGTGCGATATTGTCCAGGGTCCCTTGTGCACCACCTCTGTGGAGTGGGAACACTGTTGCTGTATGCCATTCCTTGGGTAGATATCCTGTAGTAACTCTGATACTGAACAGTGACTTAATGTAAGTGTTAAGTTTGTCATGAAGCTCATGTAAGACGCAGGCTGGACACCGTCTGGTCCCATTGATGCTGTCTTGTCTGCTATGGAGAGGGCAGCACTCACCTGTTCATCTGTGATGTCAGGGAGGCTACACCCTGTTGGGATGGACATATGCACTTTTGGGGGGATGGGGGGAAACATTTTCTCTGAACCTGTTTTCCAGGATGTTGGCAATGTCATTGGGTTCAGTGTATGTTTTGTCATTATGCAGTAACTCACAGCATATCTGGGAGTTCCCACCCAGGTTCCTGACATAACTAAAGAAGACCTTGTGATTGTCCTTAGTGTCTGTTGCAAGTGTCCCTTAGAAGCGGCCCTCAGATGAATTAACAAGTGATCGTAGCTTTTTGCTAGTACTGATCAAGGATGCCTTCCATTTTTGGGATTGTGCTCTATCATGTAGTAGCCTCCTCCTGTTGTTGTATAGCTTATTAATGGCCGTGGTCCACCAGACACGACCCTGCCTTTGGAGGAATGAGTCCTGGTGTTATCTGGGAGAGCACGATCCATGCATTCCAGTAGGTGTCCATAGAATGAGTTTATAAAGGATTCAGTGGTCTGAGTCATATTTATCACTGTCTCAGGGTCTTTGACGGATACCACCTCGGTTTGTAGAAGTGTGATGTTTGCTTATGAGAAGTTCTTCACTGAGATCACCTAGGATGGGGGTGTGGATGGGATATGTATGTCCAGTGAGATAAATGTATGGTCTGACCTTACCAATGAGGGGTATACCACTGTTGTGGAACACAGAGTCCCCATGTTGGTGATGATCATGTCCCACATGTCTTACCCTCTTGTGGTTGTGGTGACCAGTTGTGCCATAGCATTTGAGTTTATAAATCCTAGCAACTGTTGTGTGAGGGTGTTGGTGCTTGAGTAGTATTCCCAGTCAATGTTTGTGTATCTGAAGTCACCCAATATAATGGTGTTTGGAGAGACCTTCATATTCTCCGGTGTTCCCAGGAATACCGAGTGGGGCTCCTGAGTTCAGGAGTGTGGTCTGTAGCAGTCTACAAACTGAAATGCAGTTTGGGCCACTGTTAGTTGCACATGTATGGTCTCCGATGCTTCGTGCAGTGCTACTAACCTGGAGGTGTGTGTATGTGTTATGTATATGGATACTCCCCCTATTTTTGTTGGCCGGTCCGAGTCTTGTGTCCGAAAAGCATGGTATGAAGTAAAACCTGTTAGTGCTGGTGTACTTTTGGGAGCCTGAACCAGGTGTCTGTTACTGCACAGATATCAACAGTCTCCATACTGAGGAGAGTCCTGAGTGCGTGCATTCTGCTGGTTAGACATCTGTTGTTGAGCAGCATTACCCTTAGTTTCTTTTACCTTGTAATGTCTATGGAGGTGGGTTTGTCTTCTGAGCCTCGCTTAAAACAGCCACTATGGGGGTGGCAAGAGCCTTAGCCAGTATTTGAAAGCCTAGGGGTGACAGGTGCAAGCCGTCCATAGTGAAGCTACGTGGCATGTCGAGCATGTCATCCCAGGCTGACAGACACTGGATCCCCTTTGAATGACACTAATATGTTAGCCAACTGTTAAAAGTGATCAGTTTGTCTGTATACTGTGACATCATTCTTGGTGAGGGTAAGATGCTACACAAAGGCAGGGTCATACTGGCCTGGGCTACATGATCAGAGAGCTCCTCTATGTCTCTTGTCATGTAGTCCAGGGAGGAACTTCTGAGGGTTTACACACCAGCATGGACAGTGATGGAGCCATATTTGTACTTGCTTTGGAGTGACCTGAGTGCATGTGTTATGTGGCAGATCCTGGCACCCGACAGACAGCTCAAAGTGACCTTCTCCTTGTTCAGCCTGGTGAGTGGGACATCAGTGTGTCTGACAATAAGAGTCACCTATTACAAGTGTATTAGGTGTGTTGTTTAGCCATAAGGGCAGTGACTGTGTGGCACACTGACTTTGTGAACTAAGTGATATGTGGTTATTGTTGTGGGTTAGCAGTTGTTTGGGTGTCTGCTTTGGATGTCTCTGCTGCTTAGGCAGAGTAAATATATAGCCTCCGAGTATGTTTTTGTGTGGTAATGTATTTGGTTTGCTGTCGCTATAGGTCTATGTGAGACTGGATTTGTGGTGTGTGTGGTTACCTTCACCACCTGATAGACTGTGCCAGTCATGGGTTGAGAGAGCTCAGCCTCCTGTTTGTCTATACAGTTGCATCTCTCACATATATCTGAGTTTGTTGGGAGGAGGACAGGGTTGTCTGTGTACATAAGGCAGTTGTAACATTGCGTCAAAATTCCAATATGCACCAGCTGGACTGGAGAGTACACAAGAAACCGACCTTTGGACATGCCAGGATAGTATGATGACATACTCTGTTGACTGATCACAAAGGATCAGTAGTGAGTTAAGTGTGTAAAAGAGTATAACGGGTTTAGTGGTCAGGTTTGTCAGTGTTTTGGAAAGATTATCTGCAAAGGAGTACATACAGAACCATGACACCTCCTTCAGCTATGTCAGAAATAGCAATGTACACTCATATATGTCCTGAGTCAGGGTCAACTGTACCTGACTGACAATACCGACATCCTGTCAGACAGGCCCATACATACATACCCACCTCCCACTGACAAAAGGCCCTATCATTATACCAGGAGATATCACATGTAGAATGGGTAAACAGCTCCTTCCAAAGATGAAAACATGGCATCAATTGGATTACATTGTTTCCCTATATGTGCCATAAGTGAACTGCAGAACAAACAGACCCTGCACCTGAACAGTCTGTTGAGCCTCACCCTCTCTACAGGATCTTAAACTGCTGAATGGGTTACAGCAACATATGGCACACCCCACAAGTGTCGGTGCACAACAGACCATGGGAACTTTAGTCCTATAAGCCTATGAAGTCTGAACTGCTAGGCCATGGAGTCCATCATGATTGCAGTCAGAAACAGAGGTATTGGAATCCGACAAACACACAACCCAACCAACTGTGGTATGTTAATGGGCAGATCATGTTTCCCAAACCTGCTAGACTGTTTTCAAGGCAGCCACCCAGGACATACATCACTGAAAGGAGCTACACACGTCCCACATAGACTTTGAATAGCCCATTATCAACATCCCAGACACATGTCGTATCCACAAAACCAACAATCTGTGCATAAATATGTATTGTCATATGAAGGAATGGCAATTTGTCCACAGATAGATCACACAAGCTAAGAATTGTGGAGTCCTGTTCAAGCTGTTCACACCTGCTGATCCACATTGTTCATTCCTGGGATTGCATAAAACAAAGTGCACACACATTACGATGTCTAGTCTGATGATGTCAACATCCTACAAATACAGCAGGAGAATACAAACCACTCAATAAAGCATATAGCGTGTTGTGTTAATGCAAATCTTTTAAGTATCATGACATAGTTAGATAGGTGTTTGAATCCTGCGATTTCTGTGTGTGTGTGTGTGTGTGTGTGTGTGATTCCCTTTGGGAGGAGTGGCCTTTTTGGAGACTGTGAAAACACATTAAAAGAGTTGAATTCCTCTTTGCCAAGTCTGATGATGTCAGTATCCCACAAATATAGCAGTGGAAATAAAATCTCCCAATAAAGCATATAGCGTGTTGTGTAAATGTGTATCTCTTTAGTGTCATAACATAGCTAGGTAGGTGTTTGAATCCTGCAATTGCTGAGTGGGTAGGGGTCTATGTGTCTGTGTGTGAAAGATACCCTTTAGGAGGCGTGGCCTTTTTGGAGACTGTGAAAACACATTAAAAGAGTTGAATTCCTCTTTGCCAAGTCTGATGATGTCAGTATCCCACAAATACAGCAGTGGAAATGAACACTCCCAGTAAAGCATATAGCTTGTTGTGTTAATGCGTATCTCCCTTGTGTCATCACATAGTTAGGTAGGGGTTTGAATCCTGCAAATGCTGAGTGTGTGTGATTTTTCTTTGAGAGGAGTGGCCTTTTTGGAGACTGTGAAAACACATTAAAAAAGTTGAATTCCTCTTTGGCAAGTTTGATGATGTCAGTATCCCACAAATACAGCAGTGAAAATTAAAGCTACCAATGAAGCATGTAGCGCGTCATGTTAATGTGTTTTTCCCTAGTGTCATAATATAATTAGGTAGGGGTTTAAATCTTGCAAATGCTGAGCGTGTGTGTGATTTCCTTTGAGAGGAGTGGCCTTTTTGGAGACTTTGAAAACACATTAAAAGAGGTGAATTCCTCTTTGGCAAGTCTGATGATGTCAGTATCCCACAAATACAGCAGTGGAAACAAAAACTCCCAGTAAAGCATATAGTGCGTTGTGTTAATGCAGTTCTTCCTAGTGTCATAACATAGTTAGGTAGGGGTTTAAATGCTGAGTGTGTGTGTGTGTGTGTGTGTGTGTGTGTGTGTGTGTGTGTGTGTGTGTGTGTGTGTGTGTGTGTGTGTGTGTGCGCGTGTGTGATTTCTTTTGAGAGGAGTGGCCTTTTTGGAGACTGTGAAAACACATTAAAAGAGATGAATTCCTCTTTGGCAAGTCTGATGATGTCAGTATCCCACAAATACAGCAGTGGAAACAGAAACCCCAATAAAGCATATAGCGTGTTGTGTTAATGCGTATCTCCCTAGTATCATGACATAATTAAGTAGGGGTTTGAATCCTGCAAGTGCTGACTGTGTGTGATTTCATTCCAGAGGAGTGGCCTTTTTGGAGACTGTGAAAACACATTAAAAGAGATGAATTCCTCTTTGGCAAGTCTGATGATGTCAGTATCTCACAAATACAGCAGTGGAAATGAAAGCTTCCACTAAAGCTTATAGCATGTGATGATAATGTGTTTTGCACTAAGATCATAACATAGTTAGGTAGGGGGTTGAATCCTGCAATTGCTGAGTGTGTCTGTGTGTCATTTCCTATGAGAGGAGTGGCCCTTTTGTAGACTGTGAAAACACATTTAAAGAGGTAAATTCCTCTTTGGCCGGTTTGATGATGTCACTATCCCACAAATAAAGCAGTGGAAATAAAAACTCACAGTAAAGCATATAGTGCATTGTGATAATGCATATCTCTTTAGTATCATAAGATAGGTAGGGGTTTGAATCCTGCAATTGCTGAGTGTGTGTGTGACAGTATTGATCAATGTGTGTGGGTTTTGCTTTTACTACTGTATGACATATCAGTAAAACAACAGTATGTGCATTGCACACTGCAGGTATCTGTGTGGCAAATACACATATGTACATGTGACCTCAGTTGGTAACTGTGTGGCCAAGACATATATGTACATGTGACCTCAATCACGTCATAGGTGTGAAGCCTACTTTCAACATGACTACATCTGTTACCATTGACAGTTGGTGCTGCTTCTTCTCAGACCGTAGGTCACATATGTATGTATGTGACAAGTCTAGCCACTTTAGTGATCTGTGCCCTAGGTCATCTGTGTCACACACACACATGACAGTTGCTAAAGAATAGTGTGAGTGAGGGTTTATGCCTGGGGCATATTTCAGACATGTTCAAACACAACACAGTCTGTCAGTAATGGGCATCCATTACAGGTGTACAACAACTCCATGGATATGCATACAGCTCCCTTATTGCTTATGTGATACACTGAGGGACATCAGCATACCTTTGGGAATGTGAATATCAAAGGACAGATGACATCACATGTGGCTGTATGTACACATCGGTAACCCTGCTACATGTTGTGGGCTACTACCAATGTGGTACTGTCAGGATACTATGTGTAGTAAATGTGGATGACTACGCTATAGTTGGCTCATAGCTTCACAGCATGGGTTTGTCAACAGGTATCTGTCTGTATGATACCCTTGTGGAGGATAAGTGTCTAATGCGGAGGATGCATTGTAGGCCACTGTATGCATTACCAGATGTGGACGGACATATGCCTAGTGTGTCTGCTTGTGCCTGGGACGGCCACCTGCCAAACAGGAGTGGTCACAGGAATGTGTGGTGGTCAATACCACTGGTAACTGGTATAGTACAGTACCAGAATGATCCAAATGCTACTGTGTATCCTACAGCTGTGTGTCAGTTGTCAAGACATCATCTAACAATTGGTTAAAATCAGGCTGTTGAGGTTATGTACACTACCAGAATGCAGACCAATGACCGATATTAACAGTATCACCTACAGCATAGTGTCATACCATGTCATACACACATGTGTACCCAAGTTGTGACATATGTGTAATAAAATGCATACTGGACACCAATAGGACATATGAAGTGTTAACACTGTGTAATACAGGGCATGTCACCCTTCCCATGTGCCCACCATGCACGTACATGCAGACAGTGCACCTCCACCATGTTCACAAATGTACACCTTGAAATCTGTACTGCACACATCACACACATAACGTCCCCTCACCGACACATGCTGCCAGTACCACACACATCAGCCAAGTGGCACATGGGTGGACAATCCATGTTTGGAATTAACACTGGTGTAAACAATACTACATTGATAATCATATCTTTGATGCATCATGCCTGCTCAGATATACCTACAAGGATATCATTACACTTTACTGTTGACAATATGCTAACATTGCTACACTGCTACTAGGTCACCCTGTGCATCAGCACCATGTTATCCTGTTCATGCATCAATGTCACAGTTGACAGGAGGTGGCACAGTTTCATCATATGCACAGGGTGTGTTATTGGTTTGCCAGAGCCCGACACTGACCCATCCAATCGACATGTGTGTGTGTGTGTGTGTGTGTGTGTGTGTGTGTGTGTGTGTGTGTGTGTGTGTGTGTGTGTGTGTGTGTGGGAGGGACAACAGTACAGTACAGGGTCAGTGTTGATATAATGTGTGTGTGTATGTGTTAGCCCTAGGTGTTGGTATTATGTGTGTGTGTCTGCGTGCACACAGTTCCCCCTTGTGGCTGCCAAATATGGGAGGTTGTGGGACAGCCACAGACTGTACCTGCCAGGCTGTACAGATCACTGTCTCTGGCCACGGGCACAGTACCTGTGCCTGGCAGGGGTGACACGGACAGTATCGGGTACTAAGCCAGACTGAGTACTATCGTCAGAGGCAGAGGGATGTTGACTGGACCCGTGTCCCTGCTGGGACTGGCCAGAGCCATGTGCATGTGGTCATCTTGGACGGTCTACCAACAGCCCAGCCACAACATTGCTGGGGCTGGTACTGCCACTACGGGAGGGGCTGGCACTTGTGTGTCGTCCGCGATGACTGCCAGCTGATGATGTTGCTGGCATACGTCCATGTTGACATCCCAGCCATCCAGCACTGTCCTGGCACATGGACATTACATTGTGGAGGACATCTAGTGTCTCCCCCCAACATCTATCAATGACATTGGTGTAATTACTGATGGCATCGGCAAGGTCACGGATACTGTCATTGATAGCGCTGTTATGAGCCCTCTGCACCCTTAGTCCTTGCCTGGTGTACCGTTCCATTTGTGCCTGTGCTTGCATCACAGCCTGGAACATACCTGAGGTTGTGAGACCTGCACGGGCACGTCTGCCAGGGGCATTACGACCAGCGGTGCTCCCACGAGAACCCCTGGACATATGCCTATGTGGTACCGATCTGGGTGTCTGGGCATGGCTGCTGTGTGGTGTTGCATGTGCCATAGATACCACACTGTCCTAGTCAATGCCTACCATATGCTGTTCCTCACCTAAGGCCATTGGTGTTGAGGGATGTACTGGCAGTATGTATGTGCGCATAGATGGGGTGGAAAGCTGTGTACTGTCGATTGGCGGACCAACGACAGACCCTGTAAAACCTGCCTGTGCCACAATACATGTATCATCATGTTCACTATTTGTGGCAGTGACCTCAGGTTCCCTGCTGCACTCATCCAACAATACCTCAGCACCTGTGAGAGGGAGACAGGAAGCACACTTTACCACCTGTAAAGGATGTTCGCACACATGCACACGTGCACACATGCACACATGAACACATGAACACATGTACACATGAACACATGCACACATGCACACATGCACACAAATACACTACTCAGTCAAGTTGACACACACACACCAACAGAAATATGGAACATATTCATTAGTGGTTGATGGTGGAGTACAGTATCACAAGCCAAAGAGTCCTATCACACGTGTCAGCATGCAGAATGTGTGTTGCTCAACAGCAAGCAGTGCAAGTGTAGAGAGCACTTGTTGATAACAGTATACATGTCGTTGATGCATGTGTGTTGTTCTATAATAGGCCTCACCCTGGAACACAATGTGTACATGGACACAACATCGCAGTGCAAGTCTGAAATGCTTTCCAATGTCCTGTGCACCATCACTCATAGGTATACATACCATGGCCGGATGCACACAATATCAGGTGTATAACAATGAATGCTATGTATAGTACTGTAGGTACTGTGACTGGATGTAGTGTAGTACCATGCGCCATCATCAGGAAGCATCATGTGGTCACTCAAGGCCACTAATGTATGTCACACTGGCAACTATCTTGCTGTACCTGACCTGCACCACTTAGGCTACATTTACCATTTCACAGCCAGTTGTTACATGGGCATGTCAGGTGTTCAATAGGGAGAATTGCCTAACATGACTGTGTTGTGTGTTGACGTGTGCCACACCACCCCATGATAGGCCTCTACTCCTCATGTAGAGTATGTGTGCTGTGTTGATGACATTTGGGATACTGGAGTATGACCTTACAGCAGGTGTCTACATACACCATGTGTATCATATTAACACATACTGCATATGACAAAGTGGTGTATGTTGTGAGCATGTGTATTGACTCGGCCTATACAATGTCCACTACAGTGTACCCCAATTGTTTGGGATGCTCTGTGTATTGCATGTGTTTGAGGCAGCTACTCATGTTACTGGGATGTGCATAGTCCCACAGAGAACATGCTGAGCATGCACTATGTGTAGGTGTTTAAAATGTGTATATGGCCTACAACTCTCCTATGACATGCACATGTTATATGCTATATTAACTGTAGACCACTCACCAGCATGGGTCTGCTGGCTTGCTATCACACCAGAGGGACCTGCAAGGATATGAGACAGTTTGTCAGTGTCAACAACTATGGCATTGCTGCTGTCAGTTTGCAATTTTACAGTAGTACATGAGGTGACAGTCACAGGCATACAGATAATGTCCCAAATTATCAGTATTGCATGACACCAGGCTCCACATCTTCTGCATACACAGTACACATCTGATAAATGCATGTTATAACACTTGAGATAACAGTGGTCTACAGATATGACATGTTACCTGCACACTCTGTATCGCCGTGCTGGGTGACTCCAGCCTCCATGATGACACAGGTGTGTTGTACTGGTTGGTCAGGAGCCAAAATGCTGAGGAGCAGTTCTTCCACTCTGGTGAGCGGGGGGGGGGGTTGCGGCACCACCACCTGTGGCAAGCTGTTGTCTGTGGACATCAGAGGCATGCTGCCGGACATGTCTGATTAAATCACTGCAGTGATGGTGTACCTGCTCATAAGTCCGGTTATGCATGCCTACATCATTCACCCAATGTCAAGATCCTGCCACAGTGCAGTGCGCCCTTGCTGGTCCTGGCAGATTCTGGAGAACAGCAGGTTGTAATGGTGTATGAGGGCATCTGCAATGACTTCCTCCTCCTCCTCAGGGGAATACGCCGGTTTCCTGTTGTGAGACATGACCCCGGAAGACAATAAAACAGTAATTGTGAGACAGTCATATGGCACTCTTAACATTCTAAAGTACAGACATCAATGAAATGCCATATATAGCAACCTATTGGCTGTCAGTAGATACACACTTTTAATACCACATATGACTGCTCAGCCCACAACTGCCTGACAGTGCCTGGCACATACTATATAACAAACCATGTTCTGTACAGCAACAAAGTGGAACCAGTATGTAAGACTATACAACAGTACATGACACACTGTATGTGACACAATGCACCACCTAGACAAAGGAGGTGTATATGAAGCTAATGCATACAGACATTTTTCATCCATTGAAATGAATGTACAGTACGGTTACAGTACTACCAGTACACCACGCTACTTGTTGATAGCAAACCCCTCAGTAACATATGTGCACATTCATCACTATAGGTGGCATACTGCTGAACTACACTATACATGTTGCTAGATACACACTTATATCCTGTGACACACATACCACCGAGGCCATGTTACAGGCATACCAACACATACATCAGAAATACCTACAAGACACAAAGGTATGGCAACCCAGATTAGATTTACCTGTGTGCCATACAGTATTGTGTGTCAGCACCTACAAAACCTCATGCCTGAGGTATGTAAAGTGTGAGGACTACAGGTAACAAACAAAACAGTGTTACCAAGCTATGCGGATATAAACCATACTGTGCTGTTGAGGCCTACAGCTTCAGGTAGTACTACAGTTCATACGTGATTTGTATTCACTAGTGTTAACAATCAATAAGCATACATGTACTGCTTTAGCCTGCAATGGCACACACCAGTCAACACCATGGGACTACGTCACACCGTATGCCATACTGCTTTTCCTGCCTAGCAATAGCATACAAACCTTTTGATGGGATTAGAGCTATGACACTACATACCATGGTATACACAGTTTCCCACTAAGCTATCACACATATACACATCTTTGACACATTCGCCTACACATTCTCCATCACACCCAGTCAACCTCACATAGCATGTGATGCAACAGGTACATGTGTATGTGTATCGGGTCCTAGGTAGCAAATAGGCTATTATCCGTGGGGCCTATGGAAGCCTAGCCATATGGTACCCTGCCCTTCAACACCCATGTAATGTAGGTTCATGTGCCCTTGTCATACAGAGCCACAGAGGTGATTACCGGGTTGCATTTCCTATCTCACATCCAATCATCATGATTATTCATGGCAACTGCTAATGAGGACCTTCATTTGCTGTTGATAGGTAGTTAGTTCCAGAGTATGGTATGTGTCTGAGATGATGATGTGCCACTCAAGCATGTTCTGTTTATTGACGTTACAAGGTTTAGATCAGTACAGTGTGTAGCTTGTATGGAGTTTCATCTGTTTACATGGAGCATGTCCAACATCTGTGGGTTTGGCCTAGCTTTGTATGTTAGGCAGAGGTAGCCTCTGGGTAGGCGGTATGCGACACAGTGTTGCTGTGGTTTTGTAAGACAGTCAGCATAAGGCATCTGTTTGAGCCCGGTAATACTCTTTGTGAGGTATGCGTCTGGTGTCTACAGTTGCTGTGGATGTCTTCTGAGGTACATACCAACAGGGCCATTGTACTCTATGGTGGGTGTTATGACTAATGAGTAGAGTGGAACACTGACCTCTGTTTCCATGGATGAAACACCTTTACTGATGACATGTGGACTGTACTCAGTTTACATGACTAGTGTGGCACTGTGATTATCATAAGGGACACTACTGTCCACCTGTGTCCTGTAGTCTCATATCACCCCTTTGGTGTTGATTAGACTACCACCTATGTGGTAGTTCATGGGTACAGGGCTTTTAACAACAGGGATGGCAATACATGTACAATATTGAGCTTGAGCATACATATGAACATCCAGTGGCGTACACATAAATATGCATATCGGCACACATACAGTCCACCTTTCATGGTGGGAATATCAATTATGCAAAGGTTGAGAGGGATACAGTTATGTAATGATATTGCACAGTCTTGTGCAGAATACATGGAAGGTATTCTCAGCCCATGTATCTTTAGCAGGACCCACTATCTGGAAGACTAAAAACCTAACAAATGATACCGACGGAGTTTGAACAACACATGCCATATGCCAGCACTGTATGCTGTCTTGTTTGACACACACTACAACCTACATATAAATATGCACATAACAACTTGCACCAACATATAACTGTCCACCCTTCACAAACAGTTGCAGTATGTCCCTTGCTCTAAGCACATGTTCAGATGCTAATATATCAGACACATATGTATCTCACCATATGTGTGTGCCATACAGACACAGGGTCCACACTGCTGTAAGTCTGTACACCTCACAGATGACCTGTTGGGCCTTGCTACAACATGGACAGTTGTCACATGTGTGCATACAGTAATAGTACAAGAGTATATATAGCTGCAAATGATACATTACTATACTAGCCTGCTACAGCAGTTGCCAATGCTAAGCTACACATTATGTGACTATCATGCATGTCTTACTCTGTGACATCCAAGTTTATATAGGTGTTTGCACTACTCCCCCAAACTGCCATTAAATGCAGTACTGTACAGACCATCGATAACATGTTCAGATGTTTCACATATAATGCTGAGCTACATATGTCACAGTTATGTCCAACTGCACACAGCTACACACCTATTTCTCCATGGCAGTAGTTATGCATGGCATCAGTGCATACATACTTACTGCTGCCACATATGCATGTTTCAAAGGATGTACGGTACGATTAAAAAACATTTACTACTTGCCGGTAACTACAAAGTGTTACATACCTGTATGTCCCTTTCAGGTCCATCTGTGCATGCTTTGGTGTTTTTTTTTTTCTATTAAGTAAAGATACTTACTTAAGTTTAGTTTGTGGTTATTAATTATTTTTTTTCTTAATTAATAACTTTAGTTTTTAATTAGGTATATATATATATATATATATATATATATATATATATATATATATATATATATATATATCTATATATATATATATATATATATATATATATATTTGTTACCTAATTATAAATTATTTTCTTATGTGCTACTGTTTGACAGTACTCTGCAGGAGCTGTACAGTTGCTTACACGTGCAATGTAATGACTGCATGTGGGGATAGCAAGTATGATCTGCTTTTATAGGTATCTGCGCATGTGCATGTGATGTCCTCTGCACCAATTGTTGCCCAGCATTTGGTAAATGCATACAGCCTGCTGTGTGGTAATTGCAGTACTCACTGTCATAGCAACCCAATGCTATAAATTGCTTAGATATGTAGGCATAGCCCTTTCAGATTTCCAGATTGGGACCCATGCTTGTTTGCTGTGGACATAGTTGTGTAAGTCAGAAGGTTGGTATACGTCTTATAAATGAAACTAGAGGTGTAGACAGTGATGTACATGTTGTACTCAGACCTGACTGTTGCCACTTCCAGTATAGAGCTATCAATGTAGAGTTTTACTCACCCCTACAAATGCTTACACAACATTTATGTGACTATGTAGTTTCTTTTCTACTCATATAATTAACTACCATACAAATGTAGTTATTGAGACATATTATTTTGGGACATGAACTGTTTGTGAACTGTTATACTGTGAATATTTATGTGCTCACTTCTGCAGGGTTTGTGTTTTTAATTGTTGACATTAGCACAGGGATCAGATGACAACTGGACAATTCCAGTACTGAGTATGCCTACCTACACCCTAGGTAGACCCTAAACACACAAGTATCTTTTAATTGTGAGGGGGTTGCTTACATACGGAGAGCATTATGTATTAATGTGTGAATATTATCTTACTGGACTTAAATGATTGTTGTGTACCAGTCAGTTTATCAAGGCAGGTGGTCTGTCTGCATAGTTCCCAACTGTGAACCTATCCAGATGGTAGCCAGAAGTTACACTGTCATTCTTTGTCTGTCAACTCACAGGTGTTTTCAGGACTGGTACAATGGCATTGTTACAGTCAGTAGCTACCGGTACATGGCTACATCCTTTGGTATTTCTGTGTTGTACTCCTACATAAGGGTATGCTTGTGGAGGTCCTACCAAAGCTATTTGCAGAGTGTGTAACAACAGTATAGCTTATATGCCTGTGTGGTTGTGCCTCTGCCAGGCCTATGGAACACTCAGATACATCTTTACATGGAGTCAGGGATAGGTAGTTGACAGTGAGGTACACCTTACACATAATAGGGACAGTAGGTGTATACTCCAGTGAAGCAGTGTTTATGGATTAGTACTCCTTTCATGAAGTACAAGCGGTGTCTACTGTTATTATTGTCAGTATTCATTGTATAATAGCCCACCTTTCTGACTGACATCAGTACTTTTCTGAGTGATTCGGAGGGACACAGCTAAAATATGTTTCACAATCAGGGACATCCCTGGAAAGTTGTCACAGTTATGAGTATGGCCTCTGCCCTACTCAGATATGCCAATGTTTGTCCTGCTGTGATACTGTGTGGGGGTTGTAAAGTGCCTCTGTAACATTATTTGCTGCTTGAATGACTGCTTCTCACATCACACTCATGTAATGCAATCCCACAACAATTGCTGGTAAAGATCCACAGAACAAGCTTTGTGTTATGGCCTTCCTTTTTTTCCTTTACATTCACTCATTGTAATGCATGATATATTTTTTTCAGCACCAAGTTATTGTATATCTGTTGTGGTTTAGTGGAACTTCATGCAGTCTAGTGCCCCCAAGGTATGGGGTTCGAGACTGACAGAGATATTTTATTTTGCTGCAGAGCAGAACACGGGCCCTGACATAGAGTGACTAAGGCACTTTTAAGCAGTTGTAAGTGGGTTTGCATGGGTTTGCGCGATGCTTAGCTAAACGCGCACATGCGCACACTCGCTTAAACCCGCTTACTACTGCTTAAAAGTGCATACTCACACTAACCCCTGCGCTAATTTCTTTGAAAGAAAAGAAAATGCGGAGATAGGAAAGTGGTGAAAAAGGATGCACAAAGAGGGAAAGACCAGCTCAGGATGTGCAGGACAGGTGTAGGGAAGGTCCATAGCTGCCCATTTCTTTACCAGCAACAGCTGTGCATATGTTGCAAATTTGTATTCAAATTTGAAACCTTCCATCCCTGAGAGAGGGGTGAGGACAACAAAGTATGTTGTACTGCCAATTATAATTATCAGTTTACATGTCCAGCGGACATGTGTGCAAAATGGGCCGCTATGTATGGGGTATAATTTTTTTGTGCATACAGATTGCCCTTTTTTTTTTCAGGTGAGAGTGGAAAGTGAGGTAGAGGAAGTAGGTATATTTGGGGAGGTAGGTTGGGGAGGTGAACAGACAAGACAAACAAGACGCATACAGGGGCGGAGTATGACACATAGGGTGGGTGAACACAATTGACGGGGATGGATGTTTGGAAATCGCAAGCCCATGAGCCCACAGATGGTAGCAGTGGGGCTGAGATCCCCACCCATGGGCAGTCACCACTGAAACTTCACAGACCCGAGGGTCGCTGTACTGGGGGCTGCATAGGAGGGGCAGGCTCACCCATGAGTCACGCCACTCTCGCCTTGAGCTGGCATAGGGGATCAGGGACTAAACGCTGGATCTCCCTATGCACCACAACCCGGACCCTTCGGAGGGTGACAGGTGGCCCTTCTCCACCCATGCTTGCAGGGGTGGGACGACCCCATCCCCTGCAGCTCTTCCACCTGAAGGTGGCACAGGACCAACGGAGGAGGGTAGCCCAGGCTGGGCACCAGTCTCCTGCTGGTGCCAGGTGCAATCGCCAGCTGAGGAGGGACAGGTGGGTCCGCTGGGACCAGCCTTCCCATACATTCTGTGATTAGGTGTGTTTAATTACAACATAGACAACAGCAATCCAAATTAGTTGTAACAGCATGCAGTAATATTCCCATTAACCCAACACACCAGGGTTACAACAGTTGAACAGCAAGCATAACACATGCATATATTGAACGACAGTGGACATTACAACAGCATGCAGGGATGATTGGTGGCAACAGGCCACCAAGATTGTGGTGTTTTAACAGGGGACATGCATCAAAGTAAATGCAGATTTTATAGAACAATAGGACATATGTCCCAACAAGTGTTTTGAGATTAGACATACCCCTTGAGGTGTGGAATTGCATTGTTTATGCACATGGAGTAGGGTGTAAAAAGAGACCTCCATTAACATTTTATTAGTACTTTAACTCTACACTACATTCCTATTGACTGCAGGTGTATATCCCCTACATGTATTATTACACTAGGCAACATGCATTAGATTATGTAATGGGTTTAGCTAGTTCATTATATACCTGACCCATATCTGACATAGTAACTGTCCAAGATGCAGATGTTACTGCTACATACTTGTATTTTATTTTTACATTTATGTATCTACACATCTGGGTGTGTTCACGTGACATTTCCACTTGATTTTCTACAGAACCCTACATTTCATGTAGCACACTGACATTTCTGGGGGACACCTTGACAAGATACCAGTGTGCCAGATTTATCTATGCATGTCAGCCATTTAACAACTGTTGAGGACTGTTATATGCTTCACAGCTACTGGCACTTCATTCATCCACTTTATATGAGACTGCACAACTGTGGGTTGGCAGCACTTAATACAACAGTACTATTTATTTAATGCAAGGGTACAACATTTCTAAGTAACTGACACAGACACACTCCAAGTACTGTACCTTTCTTATTCACATTAAAACTCTTTTCTACAGGCTCTCTTCTTTATTTGATATTACAGTGCATACAGAAGAGCTATTCAGGACATATTATACCTTTATTGATTGGTTTCAACACTCTTTTTCAGGCTCCCTCACTTATTTTATAAAAGTACATGCAGAGATAGTATTCCAGACATATTTTACCTTTATTAATGGGTTACTACACTCTATTCCTGGCTATCTGACTTATGATATATAACAGTACATGCAGAGGATTTATTCAGGGAATACATTTTATATGCTTCACAGCTACTGCCACTTCCTTCATCCACTTCTTATGGGACTGCACAACTGTGGGTTGACAGCACCTAATACAACAGTACTATTTATTATTGCAAGGGTACAAGAACATTTCAAAGTAAGTGACACAGACATACTCCAAGTATTATACCTTTATTAATTACATTGAACACTCTTTTCGACAGGCTCTCTCCTTTATTTGATATTACAGTGCATACGGAAGACCTATTCAGGACATATTATACCTTTATTGATAGGTTACAACACTCTTTTTCAGGCCTGCTCACTTATATGTTATTACAGTACATGCAAAGATAGTATTCCAGACTTATTTTACCTTTATTGCTGGGTTAGTACACTATTTCTGGCTCTCTGACTTATGTTATATAACAGTACATGCAGAGGATTTATTCAGGAAATTTTATTGCTGTATTATTGGGCTACAACACTTTTGTCATGCTCCCTCACATATATCATATAACAATACATGCAGAATAATTACTAACCTGCCTGGTGGTGCAGCCTTAGCAGCCTATGGAGCTTAAATATGCTACATTTCCCGCACTTTTTTGTGATTGGCCGTTTTTGAAAATTCTCGGCTGACTGCAGACCTGCTTAGCAATGGTTAATCTACCATTTATAAGTATATATATGTTAACAGTGGATGGCTGTCCTAAGCTGTCATGGCGTAGTGGTTCAGTACTTTGATTATGGTGCACAGTGTCCTGGGTTCGAACCTTGTCATTGCTTTTTATTTTACTACTGTCCAGACAGGTTAGTGGGTGTGGCTGTGTTTAAGCAACTTTGCTCTACATTGCTCCATGTTGCCCGACGGTGCGCTGGTTGGCATGGCACACACCTCCACGCAAACCGATTGCACTGGGTAAAGCACTATTTAGCTATGGGAAACTACATTGCACTGGGTAAAGCGCTATTTAGCTATGGGCAACTACATTGCACTGGGTAAAGCGCTGCTTAACTATGGGCAACTATATTGCGCTGGACAAAGCGTTGCTTAACTGCGGGCAATTATATGTCAGGTTCCTTTATAAATATACATTTTGTTCACTGATACATAGGCCATTTCAATACTTTTTAGTAAAAGTTTAATCATATATGTCAGGAATTATTTCAAATACTCATTTTGAACATAAAATAGGGAGGGGAGTGGTGGGACTCGAACCGTGAATGCCTCCTCTTTGTGCGAACGCTCTACCACTACGCTATTACTATTTGGCATAATTTGCATAAACATTCCTTATTATGCTCTTCCATGTCGAGATTGCTAACTGCAGCTAAGCAATGGGCACACCCACGCACACACGTGCAAATACAGGAAGCTATATCGGGAATTAGAAAAAAAAAATAATGTTTTACTTTTTATGACTGTGCTTGGGGTTTACAATGTCATAGAGTGTGGTGTTGGGTACATGAACATTTGAGCAGACTCACTCTTGTGTGTTGACATTTTGCATTTCACACACTTGCAGGGGCGTGGACCTTTAGACTGCTCGGCAGTCGGACACGCCCCCTGCTTACCTGCACGGTCCATGTTAGACTTGGGGTAGAGTCAGCATGCTCTCATGAATATTCGTGGCATGCTGATACCGTTCAACTGCAGCCTCCGAGTAAGACTTATTTAGTCTTACACTGAGGTTTCGTGAATCCGGGGGAGTGTTTTTCTGACTTCAGCAATTAACTGAGGGCAAAATGGAACCATAGTAATTAATTGATTGCTGAGTGCTAAATTAACTTTGAGTGGTAGGATTGGTTGTTTTAGTAATGAATTAAAGTATTTAAGTGTTGTTGCTGTTTGAATGAACTGTCTGATGAAGCAATGGTTACTATTGCGAAAGCACTCACCATTTTGTATTAAAAAAGAAGATTTTACTCTGTGATGGTTCAGCTTCTTTATTCCAGCTACCTTCCTATGGGCACCTGTGTTTCAACATTTTCAACTTCTGGGCTGGTTTGGATTTGTTTGCTGCTTTATTTTACATTTGTTGACTGGCATAGTCCAACTGGATATATGCCCATTTTTAGCAAAAGCCCGGGGAGAAAAGCTCCACGTACCAAAAAAGAGATAGTACATACATCACTGAGTGATAAACTCAGGCAGACATGTTTAGAAAACTATAGAAAAAGAATACAGGCAGATATCAATATACATAATGTGCAGACTTACATCTGATTGGCAAAGACATATCAGAAAATGTGAACATAGAATAAAATCAGATCTCATGATTCACAATGCTTAGACATTCAAATGCTATGAGGCATAGATACTTGGCTAAACAACAGGTTGGGTACCAAGACGTATTAGTGAAGTTGTTAGTCAGGTTTAGAACAAGAGCACAGCCAATGAGATGTGAGGTATTTTTGAGTTCTCTTTTAAATAGGGGTAGTGAGGTTTCCTTGGTAATGGTAGTAGGGAGCAGATTCCAGATTTTACTGGCTGAGTTGACAAATATAGCATTGCCTGCAGAGTTGTTGGATTTTTGGGTCAGTATCATTAGTTTATCAGTGGAGCATAATGTCCTGGTGGCACTATGAGGGGTGAGAATATTTTTGAGGGCAGGGGTGTTATCAGGTTGATGGAGTATTTTATGCACTACTATAAGCTGGTTGAACTGTATAAAGGTACAATACTCTAGCCATCCCAGTGCTTTGAGGTTCTGGTAATGGTGGGTCCTAAAAGCCATGCCAGTAGCAAATTTGGCTATATGATTGAAACATCCTGATAATTTGTTGAGATCAGTTTTGGATAGGTTGGTGGATACAGGGGAGCCATACATAAGGGTAGAGAAGAGGTTTGATCTTGCAATAACTACCCTAGCTGGGGGGGTGAGGAAAGGTTTGGCTCTGTACAGGGAGCCAAGCTTTTTGTTGATAGACTTAATAGTGTGATTGACATGTTTATCAAATTTAAGGTTGTCGTCTATTATTATGCCTAGAAGCTTTGTGTGGTCATCAGGGGAGATAATGGTGTCATTGCTAGATTTGATGTTGAAGGAAGGAGGAGAAATTCTATGGTTAGGCGAGAAAAGTAGTAGCTTGGTTTTGTTAGGATTTAGACGCAGGCGGTGATTAGCTAGTCATGTTTCTACCATGCTGAAAGTGGTCTGGGTGAGGGTTAGAAGTTGTGTAGGAGAGGAGGCGGAGCATATTAGCATTGAGTCATCTGCATATTGGATGCAGGTGGCTCCTGGGATGGTGGTGTGCAGATCATTGATAAAGATAGAGAAAAGAAGGGGACCTAGTATGGACCCTTGTGGGACACCTAGGGTTAGAGGAAGTTGGGAAGACAGCTTGCTCTGCCATAAGACAGCCTGCTGTCTACCGTTTAGGTAGGAGTGAAACCATTGTATTGCATGTTGGTCTAAACCAATGGTTTGTAGGGTATTGAGCAGTAGCTGATGGTTGACCATATTGAAAGCTTTTGACAGATCTAGCAAGGGCACTGAAGATAGTTTGTTGTTGTTACAATGAAGATTGATGACGTTAAAGAAAGATAGAAGAGCCTTGGTGGTACTGTGGAATGACCTAAAGCCGTGCTGGGAGTTGGCGAGCTTTCCGTTTTGAATAAGATAGTGCATGATCTGTTTGTGTATGCATCTTTCCGTGATTTTAGCTAGTGGGGAAAGAATGGCTATAGGTCTAAAGTTATATAATTCTGTGGAACTTCCTCCTTTATGGAGAGGTATAACATGCAATATTTTCCATATTGCTGGGATGATTCCTTCTGAGATGGATCTGTTGATCAGAATAGAAATGAGAAGTGCTATTGTATCAGCTGCTTTTTGAAGATATTTAGCTGGGAGGTGGTCGGCAGCTAGTGTAGTATGCTTTAGCTTTTTGAGTAAGGTCCTGATCAGGTTGGTAGGTACGGTTTGAAAGGTAAAGGTGTGTTGGGTGCTGGGTGGATCAGGGTTAGATATGCCAGAGCTAGTGTTTGTGTCTGATGGAGTGAGATGGATAGCTAGAGACTGGATAGTTTCAGTAAAGAAGGAGAATGAAGATGTTTCCAATTTTAACAGGGGATTTATCAAGGGCAGCTGATGGGGTAGGAGTGGCAGAAAGGCCTGGGTGGAGACGATTGTTAATACCAGCCCAGAACTTTTGAGGTTTTAGCTGATATTTTTGTTGTAGGAGAGTGTAGTGATTTTTTTGTCTAGAATTACAGCTTTTTTGGTTTGGTTCCTTAGCTGCCAGTATCTTACTTGGTCCATAGGGGCTTTGGTAACATGCCACCTGGCCCAGGCATTTTTTTTTTGTTTAATTTTGTTTTTTGTTTCTTTAGATAGCCACTGTGCAACTGTTGCTTTTACACAGATGGTACCGGTAGGAGCATGGTGGTTAAGGATAGCCAGAAATCTGGTATTGAAGTATTTGACTGCTTCTTGTAATGGGAGTCATTTCAAGACATTCCAATTACATGCTTTGAGTTCATTTTGGAAGTTGTCAAGGTTAAATTTTGTGACGTTTCTTATAGTTTTGTAGGTGGGCTGGTTGGGAATGTCGGCTTTGAGCCTAATAATATAGGTAAGGCAGTGATCACTTAGATCATCGGGTAATGTACCTGACTTGTACTTTTGGGAGTGGCTGTTAATAAGTATCCAGTCAAGGATACTATCTTTGACTCTATTTTTGCTAAATCTGGTGGGGGGTGGCAATGATCTGAGTAAACCCATGGGGGTTTAAATGGGTGAAGGGAGTTTCAGAGGAACAGGTGTTCCAATCAATGTTAAAGTCCCCCAAGACAATGGTTTCCTGGGGATAGTTAGAAGCTAGCCAATGTAAGATATTTTCTAGAGTATTATCATTCTTGCCAGGTGGAATATAAATGCAGACAATGTATCTGCATTTATTTTTGTTTATTATTAGTTTGGTGATGAGAATTTCTGCATTGCAAAACTGGGGTGGCTGTTGGGTGTCAATTGTTATTGTTAGGGCAGACTTGTACAGTACAGCTACCCCGCCACCTTTCCTGGAGATCAAGATCAATAAAATTTGGGAACATTTGGGAAAAGTTATTCTAAAGCAAATTAAGGGGGATTGGCATAATGGTTAAGGTGTTTACCTTGCAGATAAAAGGTACAGGGTTTGATTCTCACATGACATAATTGGCTAGGCTTAAAATGGCCCACAATGGCAATTAGCCTAGTACTGATCCATGAGCTGAATGGTGATGGTGATTATCAGTGACTGTATGTGGGTATATCAGGATTTATACACAGTTAGTGGGATTTGATCATGAGGGCAAAGCCCAGGTGATTAAACAAAGTCAATTGTAGGCACATTCTGATATGCCCACAAACAGGTGTGGATTATTGTTTTTATACAATAACACTATTTAAGAAAGAAATTACTTTCATTTCTTAAATAACGGCATTGTATAAGATGACTTGTGCCTTCTTCTGCATTGTCTTCACTATTCTAATGCTTGCACTGTATATCTGTGCAGAAGAAGTGACAGAGGAAACAGGATCTCCATTGCTATATGTTCACGTTTTTTAACTGTTAAAAACAAATATTTACAGGGACAGTGCAAGAATATAAGGAAAATCAGGTATTTTTCTCTTTAGTTTGGTAAAAAGTACCTGATTTTTCTCATATTTTGGTATGTCGTCCAGTGTATGCCAATGGAAAAGTCTGATGGTTCAATGTTACTTCAGTGGCTGGACTTTTATTTCTTTTGGTATATATTCAATTTACGATGGGCACACTAGTAGAGCTATTCAATCAGTGTGATAATTTTGAACAGTAATGAGCCTTTATTGTAAAAAAAACTCCTTTTAGTTCAGAAAATCACTAATTAAAAACCTTCAGTCTATATCCATACTAAGTATTTAACCTAAAAACATAACAGCGTATAATTTTAGCAATATTGCTACCATATCTTCAGTGATTAAATATTATATAAACAAAATCTTGTTGCATGGGCACAACTTGTCAGATAATATGGAAAAATTAATATCTTCACATATTTAAATATGTTAAATATTCACAAACATTTCATAAGCTTAAACACCCAAATTTATGGAACACAATTAGCAAAATTAGAGAGTTTGCAATTACTATATATATATATATATATATATATATATATATATATATATATGTGTGTGTGTGTGTGCTTATATGGATTTCTTTCAGTCTCTTTTTATTCATGTGGCAAGTTTATTTATACCTAAAGAATTGCCTTAAATATACTGTGTTACAGATTTAGATACTCAAATATCACTGTCACATGCAGTAATATCATTTGTATATTGCCTGTAATAATCCTCATATGGAATTGGGGTTCATTGTGCATTTCTGTATACATGACAAAATAATAAAAGTCTTGGATTAAAAATGAGTAGTGCTACTTTTTTTTTTTCTTGTTGTCAATCTTGTTACACAGGTTAAGAAAAGCACATGGTCAGCAGACAAGAGTATTTTACATGTACATTCTGTCTCCTTACATTTGATAGAGGAATCATTTTTATCAGGGGTGTTTTACCTTTTAATCTAAGAATTCTTTTTTTTTTACCTTTTCCGCACTCACGTAAAACCTTCCATTCTTTTATCTTCCATAACCACAACTGTTATGGCATGTCACATGTCTAACACCAACATTATATCTACTTTTTCCTCATATAACCCCCCTGCATTATTTCAATTCTGAAATAGTTTCCCCTTTGGAATATATATTTTTCTTGCACAGTGTTTCTTCCAGTGACGTTCCTATATTTCTATATCATAGCTCTTCTCTTTTTAACCTTTTCTGATAAGATTTAAGTTGTGATCCATTATAAGCACTGCCATTAATTTCTGAACCCCTTTGTACTTATTTATTCCCTTCAACAAAGGCCTATATTACTTTACTTTCTGATGGGGTTTTATTATCATTTCCATATAATGAAAATATGGCTCCCTTTCTAGCTTTGCACATCCCACTTCTCCATCCCAACATCACACCTATGTTCATACTTCTCCTTGGTAGCTTATTTATTTTTTATTTAACATTTGTTGACCGGGAAAGTCTGACTAGGACAGAGCCTATTTTCAGAGGAGGCCCGGGGGAAACACTCCAGATGCATGTCTTTGGAATGTAGGAGGAAGCTGGAGTACACAGAGGAAACCCACACAAACACAGAGATAATATGCAGACACACAGAAGGCACCCTTGCTGAGAATCAAAACAGAGAACCTCTTGCTGTGAGGTGACAATGTTAACAGCTGCACCACTGCACCACTTCTCTGTCAGAATGTGATCAGAAGCACTACTGTCACTTTCCCACTCAGTTCACTCTCTGGCTCAGCTCTTAAATGATCTACTACTATTGCAAATGGGTACAGAGCCCAGATCACTTCACATGGTCTCCCTACTTTAAAGCTAGTGCATTCTGTTGGGACAGAGTAGACCAAAGAACACTCACAATTACAACACAGTCTAATTATTACATTATATCTGAACTATCATAAGCTCTAAACTCACAGGCAAGGAAAAAAATGGTTGGCATAATGGTTAAGGTGTTTACCTTACAGACACAAGGTGCAGGGCTTAATTCTCACATGGGGTAATTGGCTAGGCTTAAAATGGCCCACAAGAGCACTTAGCGTAGTACTAATCTATGAACCTATGAACAAGCATGCTGAGGGCTTCTATTCTCAAGTGGCTGGTAAATACTCAGGCCAAAGAATGGTTTAGCACCCATTTCAAATAAATTATACATCTGTATTTTATAAAAAGCCTTCAGTAAATATTGTGTGCGTGTGTGTGCGTGTGCGTGTGCATGTGCGTGTGTGTGTGTGTGTGTGTGTGTGTGTGTGTGTGTGTGTGTGTGTGTGTGTGTGTGTATGTTTGACATGATTAAATAAGAAGTCAATACCCATAAACAACTGTTGTGTATTGCTGCAATAAACAGGTCAGTTATTGATAGACCACACAGACAGCTCTGTTATGCTATAAATACTAGAAAGCAAAGGGACAGTTGATTAAACTTTTATCTGCAAAATAATGCAGCACAGTGGCTCTCAGTGGTTATGATTTCTACCTCTGAACTCTAGGGTTGTAGGTTTAATCCGGGGTTCAGACTTCTATTAATGATCTGCTTGGAGTCTGCATGTTCTCTTTGCAGCATTTTTTTTCTAGGTGCACTAATACTTTCCTCCCACTGCCCAATAATGTGTGTGTGTGTGTGTGTGTGTGTGTGTGTGTGTGTGTGTGTGGGTGTGTGTGTATGTTTGATATGATTAAATCAGAAGTCAATACCAATAAACAACTGTTGTATATTGCAGTATCCCACTTGTTCAGGTCACAGGAAGTCTGTTTAAATGAGTAACACATGTACTACACAGTACTATTTGGATACACTGAAAATCAAAAGCAGGAATGTGTCATTACAGTTTTCATCTTTGATCTCTGTCTCTGTTTTCTTATCACAAGAAAACTAAATTATGTTTTCAGTTAAAGAAGTAGAAACAGATCACTGCCAAAAACAGCCTTTGCAAGTAACTTAATTAAATAAAACACACTAAATTAGACAATTTATTAGAGTAACACATCATTTTTCCCATTCAGACATCATAATAACAAGGCACTACATCCACTCTCTTTCACCATCACCTTATAAATGTTACCTTCATTAGTAAGGCTTTTAAACTTCTGACATGCAATATCTTGTACCACATAAAACAGTTGCAGTGGTGACATTTGCCATTCTCTAAAGAAAAAATCTAAAATATCTGTGAATTTCTTTTTATACAGGCTTTAAATGAATTGTAATGAAATAAAGATGACTCTGCTCCAATGACTCAATGCACACAAACACACACTCACACACACACACACACACACACACACACACACACACACACACACACACATAACCCCAACTCAGCTCAGATTACAATGAAAACAAACTTGGACAGTTCTAAAATACTGCACTTTGTTCCATATACATTTGTTCTGCATAACCCCAGTGTTTGAAATGGCAAAGATATTTATATTTGACTGGAGACTAAAATTTCCAGACCACACAATGCAGA
This sequence comes from Protopterus annectens, assembly GCF_019279795.1. Taxonomy (NCBI): domain Eukaryota; kingdom Metazoa; phylum Chordata; order Ceratodontiformes; family Protopteridae; genus Protopterus; species Protopterus annectens. The sequence goes on along the minus strand of NC_056733.1, from coordinate 1,611,400,793 downwards.
CACATAAGAATACACAAAATACCTCAGTCTAACACACGCTACACACACACACACACACACACACACACACACACACACACACACACACACACACCACTCTGACTCTCAAGATGATAGGGTGTCAGTTGATATTCCAGATTTAAGTGTGCTGAGATAATGTTTGTGTGTTTCTTTGCGTGTGTTGCCCATGGTATGTGTTGATATGTAGATGGACATATTAAGTCATATTTTAGCACAAGCAGTAAAATTCTGAAACACGGTTGAGTTGCTGAGCATGTAAGATGACAAACATATTACTAAGAAGCAAAAACATATTTACTTTATTCACTATAATTATTTAACTGTCATTATTCACACTGAGCTCATGTATGATGCTGGTGCAAATGTAAAGCTGTAAAGTTGCAGCATGAATTGTTCACAAAATGAGACATATTACAATGATTATCTGTTAAGTTCCAATTGATCAGTGGACTGTTTGATGATAAAACTAATTAATAAATACTTAATAGCCACAGGTGAAGGAGGAGTTAAGTTCCCCAAAACCCCATACATGAGGCTGTATCTCTCTATCCCTTACTTAAAATGACATCCTTTGAGGTCACACATTTTTTGAGGTATTTTATTTAATATTTAGTTAAGGTCTATGAATTGATGGAGACATGACAGACTATGTATAACCTGAGTGGAAACTTAATTAAAAGAATGGGCAGGGAGTTAAAAAGAAGGAGGTGCATACTGAGATGCAGGGATTGCATAAACAACAGAGGAGCTGGTGTGCTAATAACTGGGAGGGAAAGGGGTTAAATAAAATTGTCAGTACAGATATTTAACAAGCAAGATGTGAAAGAAAATAGGGACAACAACAGGAAGCACTATAATTATATATGTTTCATTGTAATACCCGCTCTGTAAACAGGTCAGAAAACCTCTCCAAGTCTAAAATACATTCTGTAGAAAGAAATGAATGAATGGAGGATCTGAGAAACGACATTAATTAAAACAAAGTTGGTGAAACAGTAAAAAAAGTAAAATATATAAAGGGGAGAAAAACAGCAACTGTATAAATGAGGCAAAATAAAATTATACAGTTGCATTTAAATGTCAAAACTGTTAAACTTTCTGGAAATATATTAGTCTTAATAAATAAAAAATCACATTTAAACTTTAAAATGGTCTTGAAAACACTCCTAAAATAAATACAGAACTTCTACATAAAACAGTTCCTATTCAGGAGAATGACCCTTTGAACTTCTTTGTGAAGCTGGTCCAGCTAAATCTATACCCATGAAATAACGTGTTTGAGTAAAGATGCAGTGTATGAGTAGTAGAAGAATCTGGGCAACCAGAAATGTAAGGCAGATAATAAGTTCAAAGGCAATAAATAAGAGATTCATCTCAAATCACTGGAAGAAACAGCAGAAGTATGGTAGGCAGAAAGTGTTGCTCTGTTAAGAAAATGAAGGATAAAATGAAGGTTAACAAGGAAATAAATTCTCTTTGGTAGAAGATTCAAAAGGGAATCCATGGTGATAGAATGAACTACAGTGAAACTGCAGTAGAATTACATCTGGATGCTATTCTGTTAGAAATTCAAATTTTTGAGTGGAATTTTCTGAAGAATAAAAGATTTGGAACTTCTGATTACTGTTAGTAAAACAAAAACAAAAAAAAAAAACCCAGAGACATAAAAGGAGCATCTTTCAGAAACAGATGTTAGTGCAGACTACTTGATCCTGGTTTCAGCTTATATAAACAGTCTTGTTCTGTCTGAGAAATTACTTGATGTTGTTGAGATTTTACATTTACTGATAGCACATTTGTCCAAGTGAAGTAAAACGCTAACAGAAATTTGGCACTACTGCACTTTAAGAGTTGATTGTTTTATCTTAATTGCCAAATTAATGGTTTAATTGGCCGATCAACTAATGCATAAATACAGAGTGGCCATAATTGTATTTCAACCTTGAAAAAGCCTGGAAGTGTCCAGGCGAAAGCGCTTGGTGTTCGTGTCTGTTAATTAAAGCTTTTGTGGTGGAATTACCTGGTCTACTATTCCTTATTTTCGAAGGAAGGATTTTGTACTTTTCAGCTGGCATTCCTTTGTATTGTATGGTTTGTGACTTCACTATCTTTGAAAACTGGTTTGCAGATATTCACTGCTGAACATTTTAGGATTCCTACCAGCTTCGTGTTGACTTGGGGCCAGGCTTGGTGAGTTGTTCCTGTTCCCGTTTTGCAGACTACTTGATCCTGGTTTCAGCTTATATAAACAGTCTTGTTCTGTCTGAGAAATTAAAAGATAGATTGAGAAAACAAAAAAAGAGATATCACAGCATACGTTTGGAGTGCTGAAATCTGGAGACAATCCATATCTAAACGTATCCACTGACTGTATATTTAATAATATGCTGGGAAACAAGAATATGCAGCTGTTTGAAAGAAAAGTACAAACACGGTATTGGGCCTTTTTCATCCTATAAGAAATAGGCAAATAGTTATTGTAATGACTTCTTGAGTTATGTTACAAAAGAAGTGATGTTATGGCAGCCTAGGCAATGCAAAAAGTTCTGCTGCATTATCCCACAGTCTGTTTTTGAAAAGAACTAATGACTATAGTGCTGAATGAAAGAAAAGTATTTATACCCATTTACAAACATTTGTCAGAAAAAGGTATCTGATTGGTGTTATTGTTACAGCAAATAGCAAATGGTGATTCCAACAGGGCAAAACATTTTAGTTCTGTCTCAAGAGGAAGTAACAAATATGGTCTTATACAAAGTGATATTGATCATTGTTAGGACTGTGTAGACATCAGTTGTGAAAAAGACTGAACGCTATAAAGTTGTTTGGTCCAAATCCACAAATAAAAAAGATATAAAACTACAAATTTTAAATATATGAAGGCCTTACTGCAGTCCTTTATTAGACATCCAAGCTCTTGGTATAAAAACTCTGTGCCCATGAACTAGCACATAGGCAGCAATCTACTTAACACCAAATGTGTGATAAGAGGCCTTGGGACCCAGTTGGACAGTAGTCTCTGCTTTGATAATCACATCACCGCAGTAGTCAAGAAGTCCTTATACATGACACACCTCATCACAAAAGGGCTCTCATCCAGGAAAAAAGAGGTAATTGTTCCCCTCTACTCAACACTCATTAGACCCATTATAGAGTACAGCGCCCCTTTTGGAATGTACCTCACAAGACATCTGCAGCAGCTGGAAAGGCCATAGAAGTACCTCACAAAGAGGATTACTGGCCTCAAACAGATGCCCTACACTGACTGTCTCAAAAAACTCCAGCTTTGCTCTGTAGCATATCGTCTACTCCGAGGTGATCTCTGCCTAATATATACAGCTATGTTAAACCCAGAGTTGTTGGACATGCTACACCTAAAGAAATCCCAGTCCCTCCGTGCTACATGCTCTAGGGACCTAAACCTTGTCACCACAATAAACAGGACATGCTGGAGGAACAGATTCCTGTCTCAGAGACTTCCCATACTCTGGAACAAGCTACCCATCTATATCAAGCAAAGTTCCTCATTAGCACTCTTCAAGAAAAATCTTGATGAGGGAATGGGAAATAGGAAATACACCCCAGAGATCACTTCTGTGGCTCTGCTCAACAGTGGCACAGGAAAATACGTTTTTTAGGTGTCGTAAGCCAGGGAACCTTGTTGGCTAGGCTTACTTAGGCCCTTAGGCTGATAGCCTAGTACCTACCTATGAACCTATGAACTAGCTTTAATGGCATGAGACAACCCCTTACATCATAGCTGAATACAGGGAAATAAATGAGAATGACTATTCGGGGTATAACCTTTAAATAGGAATATGCTAGCTACAGTAATTTGAAAGGTATGTAATACGCAGAAGTTCCAGATAATTCTGTTTGAACATAGACCTCATGGAGGTAGGACCACAGCTCCTGTTGCTGTTATTTATTAAGCTTACAACATGACACAGTGTCACACAGTGGTAAAATGTCTCTAAGAACTGAAATATTAAATCTGCAGTGTTGAAAAATATACTAGATCTTAGCAGTTTATGTGTTTGTAATTATGAAAGTATAATTCTCAGTAAAAACATGGATGAACTGTATCCCCTAATTTTCTAGTATAAGTGGAAATTTGGCTGAAAACTGGAAGTGCTGAATCCAGGCATTTGATTTATTCCTCACTCCTTGTGAATTAACTGAAATGTCTAAAGAAGTTGAGAGGGATGCTTTCCTGCTTGCTGCTGTAAAAAAAGGCAAACATTTAACTATTTAGCATTTCTTAATGAAGAGGAAGGGAAAACAGAAGGACTTATAAAAATATCTCAATTTTTGCCAGTGCAGAAAAAATGTCATTTATTAGACCTTTGATTTTTTACAAGAACACACGGTCACTCAGAGACTACAGCACACATAGATTCATAGGTGCATACTTGACTAATGACCACTGGGGTCTTTATAAGCTTAGCCATACAATCCAAATGTATCTCACGAGTTATTGTGCCTTAGAGGTTATCTCACAGCTTTAGCTAAGGATAAGACACTGATTCTAATGGAATCCTCCTTTCACCTAGAATGTTGCAAGAAAAAGATAACTGGGTTCAACAAGTTGTTAGGTTGCTGGTGTCATTCCAGGGGAACCCAGTGTACATCACCCTGGTGCAACATGATTGTCAGTCAAACTTGCTTTTAAAAGATGGTCTACAGATTTCATCAATGTTTTTTCCATACTGGCCAAAGCTTTTGCTGACCACCCATTGTGCCTCTTTTAGGCAGAGTTCATCAAATGAAACAACCAGATAAACTCCTCAAATTCCCAATTAGATGATCTCTAAGTGGCTCTACTCAATGCCAGAAATCTTAACAATAAACTATCTGACCTTGAGACACTTCTGCATTTGAAATTCATCCATGTATGCACTATTACTGAGACGTAGTTCAAATCCTTGGGTAATACCCCTTCTGTGCCTCAGTTTTTTGCTTACATCATAACTGAATGCAAGAAAATAAATGAGAATGACTATTAGATAGGGGTATGCCTTCAGACTCACCTGGTGTTGGATAGTCAGTGTACACCAGGGAAACTCTACCTTCAAAATGGATATCCAGGGACCCCCATAGTGAGTGGTTTACTGATCTACAGCTTTCTTTAGGGAAATGTTATTTACAACTCATATCCTGCTGTCAATTCCACTCCATGGATCTGGGCTACCATGATAAATTCCTGGCATTCATAGAGGACATTCCTATAGGCAATAGGTCATTAGTCTTTGGTGACTTCAACTACGGCATAAAAAAGTTCACATTGTCATTTTCCAACCTGAAAAAATGTTAAACACTAATAAATATCAGTCAACCTTTCTTCCCATCTAGTACTTTTTGCTCTACTGACAAATTCTTACTGTAGCCATTTAAATCAAGCAATACAACAGGTGACTCACTGTATTCTCCCCACATCTCTAACTCTTGGAATTCCATTTCCCTCCCACTCAGACAAACTAACAACCTGAAATCCTTCAAGCTACTGTTTCATCATCACCTAAAAGTCTTATGGCTTTGTTTATGCACTACACTTGGCTAATCCCCCTAAAATATCCTTATCCACTCTATCCTATCTGGGTGTAAAACAAATACTTGGTCACTAATCTTCTGTTTTATCCTATGGCATAATGTCTGCTTGGCCATGTACACCATATTGTACTCCCCTTAACATTATTATTGTCCTACTGTTATAAAATATTATGGGTCTAAACTGTATTTGTCTAAACACTCATAGATATATATATATGTGTGTGTGTGTGCGTGTGTGTGTGTGTGTGTGTGTGTGTGTGTGTGTGTGTGTGTGTGTGTGTGTGTGTGTGTGTGTGCCGCTGATATGAGACAGAATATTTTGTGGCATAAGAAATTATGAAAAAAAAAAGTGGATTTTTAAGAGAAACAAACCTAACTTTTTCAAAAACTGAGGCTGTATATGGAGTAAGTGAAATTTCTAGCACACATTGTGACGATGTGAGGTATTGGCAGCTACATAACATATGCTAGCACAGCTAGCTGGAATTTAGTAAAGAATTATATGTTATTTAAATATCAAACTGGTTTGTACAGCTGCTTGTGTTGAAAATGTATTTGTAAGGTTGCTTGTATTAAAAATGTACCAACAGTGTGTCCTTCTGGAAAGAGGAAAAATATACATATATTATTGTAACTGTTGAAATGTATATATTGTAACAAAGGATCCCGGAAGAGAAGGGATTACTCTCAGGCCAGCTAACTTTGAAAATTGTTTGAAATTAAATTACATGGCCTAGGCCATAAAGATTGTATCTTACAGTTCTCAATGTAGCTAGAGACAAAAAGTCTGTACTAGGAAGCTTTTTATATTGTCTTGGGGTGAACTAATTGCTACTCTGAAAGAGTGGAGGTTTGAAATTGCTTTTTGACTTCCAGAACCTGCAACAGATCTTAGCACACTCTATGTGTGTGTATTATTGACATATATCTGCTAATTCTGGCAGCTTCTAGCCAAGGGAGTAGCCTGGGAACCAGAAGTCAGATGGCCAGATGTATGTAATGTCATTCTGTAATCTATCACCAAAATTATATTTTAATATTTGGTGAAACTGAAGTCTTGCCTTGCTCTAGTAAGCGAACCAGAGGATAGTAATTCTTTAGATCAGTCAGGAAAATATAGTGAGACTAGTAAGTACTGTTTTTCTGTATCTGTGTGAATCTATTCATCTGTGTTATTTTAATATTTCATGTGACTGAAAATCTGGTGTTTATTGTAAATATATATCCCATAATTTCATGTTCTGTTATTATTTATTAAATATATTTAAACTTTTCATTGTGGCTGGTCTTTTAGAGAATATTTTAACCTTTGACAGTACTCATATCTATTTGGTGATCCTGAAAGCCTTACTATATTGATTAAACACTATCATTTGTATTAATATTAATTTCACTCAGTATAATTGTGTACCCTTGTAAGGCCCTTTGATTAGCTGGCTTTGGAGTGTCTGGTGGCAGTGTAACTACCTTATAGTCTGGGCAGAAAGGGGCATAGCTAGTAAATCTTTGCCAATCTTTCCCAGGTTTGTGTGTGTGTGTGTGTGTGTGTGTGTGTGTGTGTGTGTGTGTGTGTGTGTGTGTGTGTGTGTGTGTGTGCAAATCAAATCTCAAAGAGTGTGACTGTCAGCTATTTGGAGCAGGGACATGAAGCACTGGTTTCACAGAGAGAGTGGCTGAGGACTTGACTTAGACACTCTGCTGAGGACTCAACTTTAAGGCTGTGCCACCGGTGAGTCTTACTGGGGACCTGGAGGGAGACAAAGAGAAAAACCCAGACCCTGGAATGAGTGTGTTTCCTGTGTGCTCTTAAAGGAAATTGTGCTTGATGCAGCAAGCTGCATCTGGAAACACTGGGTGTATCTATTTTTGTTCCAAGTGAACATCCCTCTCCAGTGTCACTTTTGAGGATTCAGGCTCCTTGATTACTGGCTCAGAGAGGGGATGTCGCACACAGTTAAAAAAAACTGATGAAAAAAATGTGCAAATTAAAATGAGAGTGAAATAACAATGAAAAATGAGACATAAAGGCAAGATATATTGTAAAATAATAAAATGAAGACATGCAAGTAAGATAACCCAAGATGAAGGCTAGAGAAAACATTGAGCCAGATTCCAAAAGATGGTTGCAGACATTACAGCATGCCGAAGGAAGACTTTAGTGCACCAGCTGTAGATGCAATTTCAGAAGATACACCCCAAGCAGTCTGAGTACTTAACTATTCAGCATAGGATAATTACAGATTCTATGTACGCCTGTCAGATTCCAAAACACATTGTGCACCCCCAACACAATTTAAATGCGACAAACAACACCAGTTCTGTTTCTGAAATCTTCAGTAAATGCCATACTGCAATTCAAGGAATGGAGACTATTCCCACATAATCATATGTAATCCATAACAATACCATAAAGAAATGCTACCTGCAGTAAACGAACTTCAACAGGATATGGTACTCCAAGCTACAGAGCAGGATCTGGCTGTGTGTCCTAGAAGGCAGTCAGCTAGACAGACAGCAAGGCTGCAACTAACTCAACTCTCAGATCAAGAAATCATTGACAAGTACCACCTAGACAGACAGCTGGTGTTTCTATGTGCAACATGTGTGCCTCACACATGTTTGTGTGGACATTGTGTGGCAAGCCCATCATCCCTCTTGAAAAAAGTGTGTCTGAGCCTAGGTGTACTGACGTTTGGGGCATTCCAATGACACATAGGAGATGATGTAGGAGTGTCACAGACAGATGTCAGTTATATCCTGTCAAAATTCCTGGCAGCAATGTGCAACAAGGTAGATGAATACATACACTTTTCATCTACCCTCATGGACTAGAACTGCTATGCATCAGGTCTATAACCTAGTAAGCATCCCACATGTACTTGGTGCAATAGACTGCACCTACATCCTTATTAAGACACCTGTATATCCAGAAGCAGACAGATACATCAATAAAAAGTGGTGCTCATCCCTGAACTATCAGATTGTGTGCAGCAGATGGACACATAACAAACATCAAGACAACATACCCTGGAAGTGTCCATAATGCTGTTTATGGAAGGAAAGTGGTCTGAGGGCTGCATTCCAGCAAGGTAAAATACCTGAGTGATTACTACTGGGTAAGTGCAGGAACACAGCTAGAATGTATGCTACGGATATCCCTGTCAATATACCTCTCAACCGTACCGAATTTCTCAGTTTTTACCGGTTTTGAAGTCCAAATAATGGGGTGCCATGATTCCCGAGTAGCACCCCTTAATTCATGATTTTCCTGGCTCTATTTTTTAAATTTTTGGACTTTGACTGACGTCATCACGTGTGAGATGACGTAGTCCATAAGCCAGCCTGTCGGAAGCATTTCCAGCTGTTTCGAGCAAGCGGGAAATACAAACTGTTATTTGCGATGCTCATAAATAACTTCAGCAAGTGGACCGGAGGGAATATTTATTCACTGAACCACACAATGATGTTGTTTGGAAGCCAGAACTCAGGTTTAATTTGTGAACGAACAAACTGAAGGCAAAGGGAATATTTATATGCGAAACGAATCAGAGGATTTTTGCTGCAAGTCAAGTAAGCCAGTGAATTTAGAACACTGTCAAGGTTGTGTGTGTGTGTTTACTTACTTACTAACTTATATTTAATTTCCAAGCTGATCCCTGTGTCAGAGTACAGTAACATATGTTGCATTCCCTTCCTCATTAACCACGCCTTAATTTGCTAATACATTCAGGATCAATCATTACCAAAAGTTCAAAAAAAAATACAGTGTCTTATTTTCAGAGGTATAAAGTCATAAAATATCTAGATTTGCCAGCAGAAACGAAGGCGACATGGAAGAATGCTATCCAGACAGTTCCAAAAGTAGTAGGAGCAAATGGGTCTCAAAATAATTTACAGTCGTAACAAAGATCATCCAGAATGCAAGGACAAGGCTGCATTCCGTACGATCTTTGTTTTTATTTTTCACAGTCAGTCAGCTAGAAGTGAACTTAAAAGAAGCCTGAGTAAGCAAGCAGCTGATAATAGAGACGGTGTTTTTTTTTTTTTAATTTAAAATAAGTGTTGTTGTTGTTCATTGGCAATCGTTGCTTGCATACTTGGCTGACAGTGGCACTTGTTTGCATAAAGTTTAGTTTAGAAGGCAGCAGAAGTCAAGACTCGCAACTTGGCAACAAGCAGCAAGCAGAACAAAACAATTTAGACGAGTCTACAGACTCGGAGCTGTGCGGCGGTGTAATCCTGGTCCAAGTCGGTGACAGGTTTAAAGGTTAGTAGTACTGCTTATATAGTAACTACTCAGGTTTAGCACTGCTAATATAGTAAGTACTCAGGTTTAATGGTTAGTACTGCTGAAATAGTAAGTACTAAAGTTTAATGGTTAAAAGTTAGCACTAATGTTATGGCTTGTGGCTTTCAAGAAGTTTTTGCATGTTAGAATGCATTTACTTACCTGTGAAGTGAAAAGCTTTAGTAAGATGCTGGAATTGTGTTATGATGTTAAAAAAACTGCCAGAAAACAAGCTTTTAAGGAAAGAATTAGAAGCAGTGAAGACATAAAAGGATTACAAAACAAACACTAAGAATATGTAATCTGTATAAAAATGAATTTATCAGAGCAAATAAATTCTGTGGAGAACTGGCTGGGACTGAACTGTTTTGGATGCTCTATGAAGAAATATTTAAGAAATGAAGTGGTACACAAAGAACAAATATAACAAATTCAGTTTACTGTAATCTGCCCTATAAAACATTCATGGTTTCAGCTTGAAATATAAGATATACTTTCTATTTTTTGGCAGCTTGTATCATTATGGAAGACTAATATGTGCTAGGACTCATCCAATGATTTATGTAGGAGGAAAGACATACACTGCACTAGGGCCTAATCAGGCAATACGTTGGTGACCTAAAGTACTGACATCCAGACCAGAAAAGAGGAGACTCAGGCTCAGGTACTATAAAGATGTTCCCAATCTTGATATGAATGGTGGAATACAATGGATTTCTGTAGAAGATTTAGGAAATTATATATTACATTACTGCAGGCCACACTGATGCCTGGCAGAAAGGAGGCAGCCTGACAGCAGCTCACATCATGTCTTGCAGCACAATTTCAGTAACTTCAAAAATAAAATGGTGCAGATTATGACCAGATTATGCAACACCTAATTAAATTTATGTGAGCGTGCAAAAAATGAAGTGGTGGTTTACCAAATAAAGCATGACAGTGCAAGTTTCCTAAGGATTTTTCTGTTAACATTTGCATGACAATGGCAAGGTTCAAGAACTCTATTTATTTATTGCTTTTGTTAACCGGAGTAGTTTGACTGGGCTGCAGTAGCTCCTTGCAGCAGAGACCCAGGGAGGAAAGCTCTAGTTACAAAATAGGCAATTATATACATGAGAGAAAAATTGAAAGTGTAAAGTTATAATATAGACATACAATAACTAAAAGATAACTATACTAGGAAAAATGCTGCAGTAAAATATAGAGACGTTATATATATTAATGCAAGGCAGTTTGCCATATAAGTGTGGTTTTCAAAATATGTGTAGGAGAAATAAGAGGTGGTGTGCGACATATGAGTAGAAAGCAGAGCAGAGGTGAGGAAAGGTGAATAGTGTGGGATTTGCTACACAATTTAAAAAAAAATGGCTACCATTTACTACAGGGTCTGGGGCCAAATTTTGGTCGTCTGTTCTTCATTTTGTGTTTGAAAGTTGGTATCCCACAATTCCATTTGGAGTGGGTGGGGTTACATAATTATGTATGCAAATTTTATGTTAATCAGTGTACCGATTTGTACCTATTTTTATGGCCCTTTGTCCAGATTTTTGATGTTTTCAGGTTGAGAGGTATGCCTGTCAACATTATCAGTGATAACAACATATGTGTTCACTCCCTAGAACAAGCGACTGTGGTTATTCACTTGAGCTGTGGCTAATGTTCCCATCCAGAGAACCATCAACCCTGCAGAGAAGGTCTACAATAGACCACATGCAACAACAATGAAACACCATAGAGCATGTCTTTGTTGTACTGAAAGCAAGGCTCAGATGTCTGAACACATGATTACTGCTACACAATATACTAACAACAACAACAAATGGAAGTCTGCCAGCTGCAGTTGTGGGTGAACTACCCCAAGAACTCCAGATGTCTGAAGATGACATTATGCAGTTATCAGAGGAGGAGGAGCAGGAGGGCACAAGGGGAAGAAGAAACAAGAGTGGGCAATGGAGGGTGCGACCACAAGCCCAGGTCCAGGCAACACGGCAACATCTGGCACATACATATGAGTCATGAAAAGCCACACGTACAGAAGTACACACATTAAACACTAATGTTTAAGTGTTGCCCCACCACAGCAGCACAGATTGCAGCTAATGGAAATTACCCACTAGTTGTACACATTGAGCATCAGCTATACACAATTCTAACATATAACAGTATGAACATATATAATTCTATCACAACATGGATCACCAATTCAGGCCATGAGTGACACAGGTATGTGTATAGACTCATAGTGGTGTATGTGTGTATGGCAGACAACAAGGGACAAATCTCTGTAAAACCCATTTCTATCTGTCCACTATCAAAAGAAGCAGACAAAAAACAACTCTGAACATAATGCAGAACTGTTGTCAATATCACAAGCAACATATATCAATGTAAAGTATGAAAAAGGTGAAATGTACTAAATGAAGTCACCTATGGTTATTAAAAATGTCAGACTCCCATGGCATTAGACTTCACAACAACCACAGACAGATGATATTGTCAGTGGTCTGCACAGCAATCATCATCTCCATGAGGTGAGAATGACACTACAGGACATAGTGAATCAACTCAGTGTTACTCTAATGCAGTCTAGGGCACCCACTCTCACAGCTCACATCACAGCCCTGTCTGCCCCTACCAGGTATGGAAACAATTGGCCCAGGTTGCTCCACAGAGGAGACTGATAGGGTGATGCCAGCATATGGAGACATTCTGTGGGAAGGAGCATGACTGTGAGTTGACTGTCTGCTCATGACAGCTGAGCCCACATCAGATGGGCCAGCAGCAGACTTGCATGTAAATTACAACATAGACATCAATGCCTGATGGGCAAGGGTTGGTCTGCTGAGAAGGGGCCTGCCTCTGCCATGTGGTACTTGACTAAACAGATTAACTTCAACACGCTAAGCAACAACCTGATTAAACGAAAAACCAGCAAGTGTAAAACTGAAATAATCCAAACAGGATACGTTAAAAAACAAATTTAATAAGCGCTTTCGGGAAAGTCAATGCCTCCCCTTCCTCAGACAAAGAGCTTTAAATTTACAACGCTTTTATATTTATTTATTTATTTTATTTTATTTTACATTTGTTGACCGGGCTAGTCTAACTGGAGATATTTCCATTTTCAGTAGAGGCCCGGGGAGAAAAGCTCCACAGAGAATACAATTAAGGCAAACATACTAGAGTTTAAAGAAAGTTTTAAAAGACAGAAACTAACAACTCTACAGTTACTCATTATTACTAGTGAGCTTAATACTGACTCACATAGTGACAGTCACAAAAAAAAATACTTATATAAATTATACTATACTAAGTCTGATAAAGATAACTAAATATAAATAAAATACTACTACACACAGTTAAACTCAAAGACATCATATAAGTTATAAAATACTTTGAGAGATAATAATAAGATAGGAAGTGTGAGAAAGAGAGCTAAGAATATGAGTAATAAGAAGAGGTAGGTTGAAGGAAGGACAGCAAGTAAGATAGTTAGCAAGCAAAGAGAGCTAGAAGCCAGTCTATAAGCAAGGAATAATAGGAAAACAAGTGGCAGAAGAGGAGGAAAGCCAGTTAGATAATAGAAAAGTTTGAAGTAGGAGATAGTAATGAAGTAGAGTCTAAGTAGTGAAGGATTAATCAGGTTTACTACATGTGCACAGCCAGTGGTTTTGGAAGTGAAGTTTAATGTTTAGTTTGAAAAGAGGTAATGATGCAATGGTTGTTATGTTACTAGGAAGTAGATTCCATTTTCTACCTACTGAATTGGTGAAAAGGGAGTCGCCAGCAGTGTTATTTGATTTTGTGGAATTAGCCAATAGTTTACTGGAGGAGCGGAGAGAGCTAAGATTATTGTAGGGGATAATGAGTTGAGAGAGTATAGGGGTGTTTGTTGGATGGTACAGAATTTTATGGGCAATAGTGAGTTGTTGGGTTGCAAGATAGTGTTGGAATTCTGGCCAGCCTAGTAGTTTCAGGTTGAGACAGTGGTGTGTTCTGTAGGGGTTTCCTGTAGCAAAGTGAGCAATGTTATTATAGCAGGTAGAAAGTTTGGTAAGGTTGTTTTTATTGAGGTTGGTGAAAATGGGACAAGCATAGAGAAGAGAGGAAAGAAGATGGGAGTGAGAGATCCTAGTTCTAGAGGAGGGAGTTAGAAATGGTCTAATCCGATATAGAGATCCTATTTTCCTATTGACAAGTTTAATGGTGTTGTTAATGTGTTGGTTGAAAGAGAGATTATTATCAATTGTAATACCTAACAGTTTAGTAGTAGAATCGGGAGAGATGATAGTGGCATTGTTAGAAGAGATAGTGAAGTTTAAAGGGGTGGTTCTGGAGGTAGGAGTAAAGAGGAGGAGTTTAGTTTTCTTAGCATTTAGTAAGAGAAATCGACTAGAGAACCATGTTTCGACGGTGTTAAAGACATTTTGAGTATGAGATCTAAGTTCTGAGGTAGAGGATGCAGAGCAGATGAGTGTAGAATCATCTGCATATTGAATGCAAGTAGCTTGGGGATTGTGTTTTGGAGATCATTTATGAAGAGGGAAAAAGAAGTGGGCCAAGAATAGAACCTTGTGGAACTCCAATAGAAACTGGCAGAAGAGAAGAGATGTGGTTATTCCAGAGAACAGCCTGTTTCCTGTTAGTGAGATAAGAAGAAAACCATCTAATGGCAGGGATATCAAAAGATAGTGATTCTAGAGTTTTGATTAATAAAGAGTGGTTAACCATATCAAATGCTTTGGAGAGGTCTATGAAGATGGCAGAAGAGAGTAGGTTGTTGTTACGGTTCAGGTTAATAGTGTCTACAAAGGAAAGAAGGGCAGTAGTAGTACTGTGATTAGGTCTGAATCCATGTTGACTGTTTGCTATGATGTTGTGGAGAGAGAGGTGTTGTACAAGCTGATGGTGTATACATTTCTCCATTATTTTGGCCAAGGGAGAGAGGAGAGCAATAGGTCTAAAGTTAGAGTAGTCAATGGAGTTACCACCTTTATGGAGTGGGATAATGTGAGAGACCTTCCATATATCAGGGATGATACCTTCTTTGATTGTCCTATTAATGAGAATAGAAATAGGATATGCGATAGCTTTGGCAGCTTTTTGTAGAAAGAGTGAAGGTAACTTGTCCGCAGAGGGGGTACAAGGTTTTAGCTTAAGAAGGAGTCTGTATATGTAAGATGTAGAGATGGGATGTAGAGAGAATTTAGAGGAGGAGTTAAGCTCTACATTCAATTATTCAATTAAAGCATCAGTTACTCATGTTAAAAAACTGCGTTTAAAAAGCCTTTAACAAACAACATACACAAAACGCATGGATTCGTTTATATACATTACTATACCAAAATTAATTCCCAGACATATCATTTTACCTTGTGTTGCCACAAATAAATAACTAACTTTCTTTGTTTATCTAAATTGATGTTACAAATGCCCATTTTATGTGCAAACAAATCTATTTAAAATGTTCTTATATTTAATATATAAATATCATAGCATTTTGCCTCTTAGGTTTTTAAACCTCAGTATCTTAAACATACATTTTCATCACACCCATACTTTTCCTATGAATTAACAAATATAATTATGACAGACTTTACCTACCCTACTATTCAAAAATCCCTTCTATATGCACTACTCTGATTTAAATGTAATTTAATGGAATGTTATCTTAAATCATGGTTCCCTCTAAATCTAAATTTGTGCCATTCAATAAGTTTACCCCACCTACTATATTTCATCTACGAGTCGCGATTAACTTAAGAATGCTTTTTATAGAGAAATTCTCGTTCAACCCAGGTAAAACATAGGCTGCTGTTCTAATCTGCCATATAATTTCATTTACTTCTAGCTTTCTTTGCCAAGGACCCCTCTTAAATCATTTTTCTGTTGTTGAAGTATTATAAAATAAAACTTATGGGTTGGATACGCCTAAATGTGCTTAGCTAGAGCGTTTGTTGTATCTTTCCTGTTAATACAATATAAATGCTCATTTATTCGTTGTTAATTTTGCTCTCTGTTTTGCCTATATAATATGCAGGACAAAACTCACAACATGCTACATATATAACACCTTTTGTTTCGCAATTGTATTTACCATTAACATAATACATTGCATCTCTTATGGTTACTTTGTTACCAATCTTTATGTGTTTACACTGTTGGCGTGTTCCACATTTATACATTCCACAATTTTTATTGTGCTTAGTTTTTCTCTCTAATAATGATTTTAAATTTTATCCTCTTCTATAAGTTATATGTGGCCTATTTCCTAAAACTTTATTTAGGCCATGATCCTCAATTATTATGGCCCAATTCTTATTAAGTATCTTGCATATAGTTATGTAATCTAAAGAATATGTGCACAAAAAATTAAGTCTCACATCATGGTCTGTGCTCTGTATAAGCACATTATTATTGTGTTCCGAGTTATCTTCCAACCCATGAGCATATCCATTATGTAATAATGGTTTAAAGTGCCCTGTAGTTCTTTTTGTGCTAACTTCATTTATAATAGTTTCCACAAGTCTCTCTGGATAACCCCTTTTAATAAACATAGATTTAAGTAATTCACATTCCTTAATATAATCGCTTTCATCAGATACCATTCTTACTGCACTTACTATCTGACCTTTTACCACTGCCCTCTTGTGGTGAAAAGGATGACCGCTAGTAAAATGCAAGAAGGCATTGGAATGTGTTGGTTTTCTATAGATTGTAGTTTTGTATCTCTTATGTGTTTTGTCCTTAGTTATGTTTATATCTAAGTAGTTTATGTTGTCCAGTCCTATAGAGTAAGTAAATTCTAAGAAATTGGTCATTTCTGTAATATCTACTATAAATGGCTCTATAGACTCCTTGCATCCTTTCCAAATTAGAAACATGTCATCTTGGTATCTAGTGTACCATCTGACATTCTCTTGGAATAAATGATTTTTGAACAGTAATGATTTTTCCCAATGGGCCATAATGCAGTTTGCAAAGCTTCCACTGCATGGTGACCCCATCGCCACTCCAGTGTTTTGGAGATATAAACACCCTTCAAAGATCATAAAATTGTTCGCCAAGACAATTTCTAGTAATATTTCCAACAAGTATATAGTTGTATCATCTACTTTTTTAAGAAGAAAAAATTCCCTGATCCATTCTAATCCTAGATCTTGTGGAATGACTGTATATAAATCTTTCACGTCGATTGTGATAAAGATGTCTCTATCATCATATTCCAACCTATCAATATTCTCTAGGAAATTCCAAGAATCTCGGGAAATTTGCAATTCCTGTTGTAGTAGTGGCTTAAGTATATGATCAATATATTTGGCGCAAGCATATGTGATTGAACCCCTACCATCTACGATAGGTCTAAATGGGGGGTCAATGTGACTTTTATAAATTTTAGGGGAACCAAAAAGGGCAGGAATTATGGGTGTTGACATAGATAAATAATGGTATTTGTCCATGTCAATAATACCTTTGAGGAATAAATCTTCTAATAACCCCTTAATCTTACTGTAAGCCCCATTCACTTCATTAATGCTTACTTGCGTATATACATTCGTGGACAAATATTTATTCATACGTATATTATACTTGCACTGGTCCATAAAGACAAAACCACCACCTTTATCAGGTTTCATTACTCTTACCCCACATGTATTCAATAAATCAAGAAATTCAACCTCATTCTTAGTAACATTCATTTTGTTCTTCGTACTATTACTATGCATAGCTCTGAAGTCCATTTCACATATTTTTTCAAATGTGCTCAAAGATGCATGTAGTGGGGGGGTTGAATAAACTCGAAACCCTTAGGGTGCTGGTTAATAAAGAATTAGTTCCCATAAGTACCGTAAGATTGAGCTTACGCACAAACATTTTTAAATCCACAATGATTTTTACTATGTCAATCTTTTTGTAAGGGACAAAAGATAATCCTTTTGAGAAAAAGTCAACCATGTCTTGTTCAATGGTTAGAGCTGTATAACTGAATATCTTAAAATCCCCTTTAGTGCTTATATGAATCTGTGGCCTCTGTTGTAAGTTCATTATCATCTCCTCCATTGATTCTGGCGATTCCTCCTCTGCCTTTGGTTCCTGTTCACACTGGAGTTGTTGCATTGTGTATTGCAGCCCCTCTGAAAACCCTGAGGATTACTGGAATTATTATTGCTGCGGTTGTTATGAACCCCTTCCTGTTGGGAAAATGGTATCCTGTTATTTTGGACAATGTTGTTGTTGTTATTATTACTAATTCTTTCACTACGGCGCAACGGTTGTGTCTCTGTGTTTTCACCATTATTCGCATTGCCCCAACACTATTTGTTTCTTTGTTATCTGTTTCTTGATGCAGATTCGAAACTGCTTGCATATTTTTTATATTTTGCATAATTATAGGTGGTCGTGGATAAGCTTTATGATTAGAATATCCGTGTAAGTCTCTATTAATCTTTTTCTTTTTAGTGGCTAATAATTTTTCCAAAGAAGCCTCTATACTAGAAAAAAATTCTAGCATACTTGTATTTGTATCTGGGGAACTCAATGTCTGTTTTTATAGAGTGTTCCAATATTTCCAAATCGCTTTTCAAGTTATTAATTTCAAGATTATAGTAGTTAATTAATGCCTGTAAAAATTAAATTCCCTGCTTATCGAACAGTGACAACAATTGCTGATGAAATTCTGAGTTCTCAGTTAATCCCACGGGGTAACGCCACTGGCGCAAACCCCTAGGGATTATTCTTTTATCTACACATTCCTGTAAATATGCTACTTCTAGTTGCAGTTTCCTGCACTTAAATAGTTTACCGTCAAAGTCACTAAGTAAGGAATAGACAGAACTCACCCTCGGGCTATTGTCTTGCGATGTTGCGTTTGGTGTATCATTATTGAAAAAATTATTATGGCTCAAAAAATTAGCCGTAGTAGGAATAGAGGCATTTTCCCCTGCAGAACCACAATATTTGTGCTGGTTCCTTTGTTGCTGATGGAACTCGCTGATAATTCCTGTTCCATTTTGGTTGTTGTAATTATTGCCTCCATTTTGTGGTGGAGTTATAGCTTGTATTGTTCATGTTCACATCTTCTGCTTCCATCCGCTTGTACTGAATTACTTCTAGGAATGTTAGGGCTTCGGTTCACCTGGGCATCCATTCTCTGTGTCAGGCTATCTACCCGACCAAGTAAAAGCTGCACTAATGCCATTAAGTTCCCTATGGCGTTCACCTCCGAGGGAGCTAGCATTATATTAAGTCTGTTAGAATCCTGCTGTGTAAATAACACCTGCGAACCAATTCCAGCGTCGCTTGCCATGGACTAAAACGATTAACATCAACACGCTAAAAAACAAACTGATTAAACGAAAAACCAGCAAGTGTAAAACTGAAATAATCCAAACAGGATACGTTAAAAACAAAATTTAATAAGTGCTTTCGGGAAAGTCAATGCCTCCCCTTCCTCAGACAAAGAGCTTTAAATTTACAATGCTTTTATATTAAGCTCTACATTCAATTATTCAATTAAAGCATCAATTACTCATGTTAAAAAACTGCATTTAAAAAGTCTTTAACAAACAACATACACAAAACGCATAGATTTGTTTATATACATTACTATACCAAAATTAATTCCCAGACATATCATTTTACCTTGTGTTGCCACAAATAAATAACTAACTTTCTTTGTTTATCTAAATTGATGTTACAGATGCCAATTTTATGTGCAAACCAATCTATTTAAAAATGTTGTTATATTTAATATATAAATATCATAGCATTTTGCCTCTTAGGTTTTTAAACCTCAGTATCTTAAACATACATTTTCGTCACACCCATGCATTTCCTATGGATTAACAAATATAATTATGACAGAGTTTACCTACCCTACTATTCAACAAGCCCTTCTACATGCACTACTCTGATTTAAATGTACTTTAATGGAATGTTATCTTAAATCATGGTTCCCTCTAAATCTAAATTCGTGCCATTCAATAAGTTTACCCCACCTACTATATTTCATCTACGAGTCTCGATTAACTTAAGAATGCTTTTTATAGAGACATACTCATTCAACCCAGGTAAACATAGGCTGTTGTTCTAATCTGCCACATAATTTCATTTGCTTCTAGCTTTATTTGCCAAGGACCCCCTCTTAAATCATTTTTCTGTTGTTGAAGTATTGTAAAATAAAACTTATGGGTTGGATACTCCAAAATGTGCTTAGCTAGAGCGTTTGTTGTATCTTTCCTGTTAATACAGTATAAATGCTCATATATTCGTTGTTTAATTTTTCTCTCTGTTTTGCCTATATAATGTGCAGAACAAAACTCACAACATGCTACATATATAACCCCTTTTGTTTCGCAATTATATTTACTATTAACATAATACATTGCATCTCTTATGGTTACTTTGTTACCATTCTTTATGTGTTTACACTGTTGGCATGTTCCACATTTATACATTCCACAATTTTTATTGTGCTTAGTTTTTCTCTCTAATAATGATTTTAAATTTTATCCTCTTCTATAAGTTATATGTGGCCTATTTCCTAAAACTTTATTTAGGCCATGATCCTCAATTATTATGGCCCAATTCTTATTAAGTATCTTGCGTATAGTTATGTAATCTAAAGAATATGTGCACAAAAAATTAAGACACACATCATGGTTTGTGCTCTGTATAAGCACATTATTATTGTGTTCCGAGTTATCTTCCAACCCATGAGCATATCCATTCTGTAATAATGGTTTAAAGTGCCCTGTAGTTCTTTTTGTGCTAACTTCATTTATAATAGTTTCCACAAGTCTCTCTGGATAACCCCTTTTAATAAACATAGATTTAAGTAATTCACATTCCTTAATATAATCGCTTTCATCAGATACCATTCTTGCTGCCCTTACTATCTGTCCTTTTACCACTGCCCTCTTCTGGTTTATTACTGATCTGGTTGATTACTGTAATCTGCCCCATAAAACATTCATGGTTTCAGCTTGAAATACAAGATATACTTTCTATTTTTGGCAGCTTGTATCATTATGGAAGACTTATATGTGGTAGGACTCATCCAATGATTTATGTAGGAGGAAAGACATACACTGTACTAGGGCCTAATCAGGCAATACGTTGGTGACCTAAAGTACTGACATCCAGACCAGAAAAGAGGAGACTCAGGCTCAGGTACTATAAAGATGTTCGCAATCTTGATATGAATGGTGGAATACAATGGATTTCTGTAGAAGATTTAGGAAATTATATAATACATTACTGCAGGCCACACTGATGCCTGGCAGAAAGGAGGCAGCCTGACAGCAGCTCACATCATGTCTTGCAGCACAATTTCAGTAACTTCAAAAATAAAATGGTGCAGTTTATGTCCAGATTATGCAACACCTAATTAAATTTATGTGAGAGTGCAAAAAAATGAAGTGGTGATTTACCAAATAAAGCATGACAGTGCAAGTTTCCTAAGGAATTTTCTGTTAACATTTGCATGACAATGGCAAGGTTCAAGAACTCTGTTTATTTATTACTTTTGTTGACTGGGGTAGTTTGACTGGGCTGCAGTAGCTCCTTGCAGCAGAGACCCAGGGAGGAAAGCTCTAGTAACAAAATAGGCAATTTTATACATGAGAGAAAAATTGAAAGTGTAAAGTTATAATATAGACATACAATAACTAAAAGGTAACTATACTAGGAAAAATGCTGCAGTAAAATATAGAGACATTATATATATTAATACAAGGCAGTTTGTCATATAAGTGTGGTTTTCAAAATATGTGTAGGAGAAATAAGAGATGGTGTGGGACATATGAGTAGAAAGCAGAGCAGAGGTGAGGAAAGGTGAATAGTGTGGGATTTGCTACACAATTAAAAAAATGGCTACCATTTACTACAGGGTCTGGGGCCAAATTTTGGTCTTCTGTTCTTCATTTTGTGTTTGAAAGTTGGTATCCCACAATTCCATTTAGAGTGAGTCGAGGTTACATAATTATGTATGCAAATTTTATGTTAATCAGTGTACAGATTTGTACCTATTTTTATGGGCCTTTGTCCAGATTTTTGATGTTTTCAGGTTGAGAGGTATGCCTGTCAACATTATCAATGATAACAACATATGTGTTCACTCCCTACAACAAGCGACTGTGGTTATTCACTCGAGCTTTGGCTAATGGCCCCATCCAGAGAACCATCAACCCTGCAGAGAAGGTCTACAATAGACCACATGCAACAACAATGAAACACCATAGAGCATGTCTTTGGTGTACTGAAAGCCAGGCTCAGATGTCTGGACACAAGATTACTGCTACACAATATACTAACAACAGCAAATGGAAGTCTGACAGCTGCAGTTGTGGGTGAACTACCCCAAGAACCCCAGATGTCTGAAGATGACATTATGCAGTTATCAGAGGAGGAGCAGGAGGGCACAAGGGGCAGAAGAAACAAGAGTGGGCAATGGAGGGTGCGACCACAAACCCAGGTCCAGGCAACATGGCAACATCTGGCACATACATGTATGTATCATGAAAAGCCACACGTACAGAAGTACACACATTAAACACTGATGTTTAAGTGTTGCCCCACCACAGCAGCACAGATTGCAGCTAATGGAAATTACCCACTAGTTGCACACATTGAGCATCAGCTATACACAATTCTAACATATAACAGTATGAACATATATAATTCTATCACAACATGGATCACCAATTCAGGCCATGAGTGACACAGGTATGTGTATAGTCTCATAGTGGTGTATGTGTGTATGGCAGACAACAAGGGACAAATCTCTGTAAAACCCATTTCTATCTGTCCACTATCAAAAGACGCAGACAAAAACAACTCTGAACATAATGCAGAACTGTTGTCAATATCACAAGCAACATATAGCTATGTAAAGTATGAAAAAGGTGAAATGTACTAAATTAAGTCACCTATGGTTATTAAAAATGTCAGACTCCCATGGCATTAGACTTCACAACAACCACAGACAGATGACATTGTCAGTGGTCTGCACAGCAATCATCATCTCCATGGGGTGAGAATGACACTACAGGACATAGTGAATCAACTGTCAGTGTTACTCTAATGCAGTCTAGGGCACCCACTCTCACAGCTCACACCACAGTCCTGTCTGCCCCTACCATGTATGAAAACACTTGGCCCGGGTTGCTCCACAGAGGAGACTGATAGGGTGATGCCAGCATATGGAGACATTCTGTGGGAAGGAGCATGACTGTGAGTTGACTGTCTGCTCATGACAGCTGAGCCCACATCAGATGGGCCAGCAGCAGAATTGCATGCAAATTACAGCATAGACATCAATGCCTGATGGGCAAGGGTTGGTCTGCTGAGAAGGGGCCTGCCTCTGCCATGTGGTACTTGACTAAACAGAGTCAGAGCACAAAGAACCATGCTCATACTATGGTACTGTTGTAGTACTGCCATAGCCAGAGATTTAATGGACCATGCTACAAATAACATGCTTTCATTCATGCAGCCAATGCTGTCATCACCTCACCATGTCTGCATTCCTCTCCTTCATGCAACATACACAGCTGGTGTGCAGTACGATCCGTGGCACAGGCAAGTGCATGGATGTCAGATCCATGACATCACTGGGAATGTTCATTTGCTGTAGGAGTAGGTGGACACCCATGCATCCCAGCTACATGCCTATGTCTACTGAGATGGGCAGTATCGACATGTTGTGGGGAAGTGTCAACAACACCAGCAGACTCAACATGGAGCCTCATCCTGTTTATCTGATGTCTCCTCATTGTCAGATTGGCTGGACATACTTTCCTCCAATCTGAGGCTACATCCTCAGTCACATGACTATCACCATCTGGGCCAGACTGTTTCACCAAATATGTGTCCTCTGTGCCAGGGGCCATACTATCATACTGAGACACATCAGATGACATATCAGGATCTGGATGGGCTAATGGAGGCTAAGGACAGTGGATGTGCTAAAAGAAGAGACAGATGGCATATGTCAGAAAAACGTACTTATATCACATGCTGGATATCATTCATGACATATGCCACATACATCTCAATACAATGTTACAGATAATAATGACTTACCATAGTAGGTCTTGTACATGTATTGCCCACAGAACCAATACAATAGGGAGTTGACAGTTATGTTACATATACAACATACATGACATATGTGAAGAATAGAAGCATAACATACACCTGACATGTCCGAGTGGGAAGCCAGCGCTGGAGGCAAGAGATGAAATGCAACTGTTGTAGGGAAGCTAATGCGTAAACACAGCATTCTTAATCACATATTTGCAAGCATGTACCATTCCAAAAGAAATAAAACACACAGTATGTAATACATACACGTCAGTTGTTTGTGGCTGAGATGTAGGGGTAGAAGGACACTGTATTAATGGAGGGCAACAACAGGAGTTAAAGCAATGACATGTATGAAAGACAGGCAATACCATACCCGTGACACGCTCCCAATGTGGTAAGTTTGTCGTATTGCGGATCCTGTAGTGGGAAAGTACATGCAAAGCAAGCACAGTCATGTATGCAGGCATAGTTACATGATAATATATACAACACAGTAACAAGATATGGTGATGCTCACATGGCTTATGGTGCACCTGTTGTCCTGATGTTCCTGTGTAGAAAAATCAGCAACATTAATTTCATACAACACAGGCCTGCTGCACATTGCTGCAGCCTATGAACATGCTGGGGAACCATACCTGGTCTGTCTGTAGGTGCACCTGAATGGCTCATGCCCCAGAAGATGTACCTGTATTTTACAATGTGAGGGAAATATCAATATGGCAGTATACAGCACTGGCATGACAGGAGGCTGAGGCAATAAGAGGTAGTGGTCACTGTAACAGTATATGGAGACACTCAACTGTCATGTCCTGCTGTTGTGCAGAAGTGGATGGACGTGTGCAACTGAATGCAGACATTATGCATATACTGTTATGTATGTACTGAAGTTGTATGGCTACATGTCATTACACCTGGTTGTCATCATTCTGTGTGGACCCATGTGCATGATGCAATTCTGCTGCTGCAACACAAAAACAGCAATACAGGAATATACACGCAACAACAATATGTATTGACTTACTCTGTATGTATCGGTGTTATCCAGATTAACACATACATGTGCAGCCTGGATTGCCTTCTATCCCACCCAGCGGTATGTGGCAGTCCCCACTTACCGTATGCAATGATGCAAGAAACTGAGTGAACTCATTAGATGATGTCAATGGTGAGCTAAGATTGGTGGCATCCTTTGACCTCTCATATTGGCCTTCCCTGTTGGTTGCACAAAGGATCATGCCAGAGCACTGTTAACAACAGACCTCATGGGATCGATTGTCACAGCAGTTAAGCACTAAGCCATCTGAGCTGCGACTTCACATAGTATTAATCATATTTGCGAGGTTGGTTCAAACTTTATTTCTCTATACTGTATTTCCTGCCCATCCAAGAAGTCTCTGCCCATGTTGGTGCAGAGCATCTATTATATTTTCTTTTGGGGAAAAAATTTCACCCTAGGTCTGTTTGCCTTCTTAAAGACAGTTAGAGTGATGAGGGGGCCCACATATGGAGATGATTATATGGGTAGCTTATGTCAATTTAACCTTTCCACTGTCATGTGCAATGCCAAAATCTAGAAAACAGTCACTGTGCCATATAGTACTGTAACATATAAAACCAAATGTGATATGAAAACAATGCTTGAACACATAACACTTGGATCAACAACAGAAGTTGTGACATATTTAAATGTTGTCTGTGTGATTTGAACCCCTTACAGTGGACATCCAAGTAGTGGAAGTGTAAACACAACAGCATTGTGCCACACAAGCCACACAGTCTGCATGAAGTTCACATTCACATACTACACATAATGTACGTTTAAAACATAAATGTGTGATTGCTGCAGCTGTAAGGTAATTTGAGCCTAAACAGACAGCCTGGGTAAAAAAAAAGCAGCCATGTTAATATGTATAGATGATGAGCTTATATCAACAACATCAACACTAAGCAGTGAATGCCATCCACATTAGCAGAGAGTATCTGAAAAATATCAATTGAACAACTTACAGAAAGTGTTGGAAAGCCTATATATCCATAAGCAGACCACACACATATACATGGTAAGCAGACATTAACATGGATCTTTTTTTATTATGACACTAGTTCTACTACATGTTTTAATAATCATAGGTTCATAGGTAAGTACTAGGCTATCTGCCCAAGGGCATTTATAAGCCTAGCCAGAGTGTGTTGTCTTTTGCCTCCCCCTTAAATTAGTTCCCTGTGACTCTGACCAGCAGAGCCATTAGTTCCCTGTGCCTCTATCCAGCAGAGCCACTGCAGTGATCCCCGGGGTAAATTTGAACACATATCCATAACAGTACTAGAAATAGATACTTCATAGTAACATATGGATAATGTCTTAATCCATAGGTATCTAGGCATATACCACAGAGTGTATCGAGTCATCAGCAATATATACAGAAAAGCCATGAGTATGTTTTTATGTACTGTTCCCTTGTGTTGTTTAAATTGTTCTGTACAACTGCATAAGGAAAAGCACTGCTTGTTATTACTGCAGATGTACCCACCTTTTATGCATACAGGTCAATCCCACACCCCTCCAGTAAGTCACATACATTTTTTTTGTATTTTACACAATTTTCTCTAAATGTATCAATCTAAGCATATGCACACACACATTTCTAAGGAGTAACGGTAACATAGATCTGGAAGAACAGAAATATATCCCAACACAGCAATGATAGCAGGTGCAAAATTACCTTTGCAGCTATGAATGAGTCAGGTATACATGAAAATAAGACTAGCTATGTGCATACAGCTTTTAAGTCCCATTTATGCTATATATAATTAATGAGGTTCATTAAAATTCAGGGTTCTGGAATTCCATTTGGACATGTCCGCATAAGTTGTCAAAATTCAGCACATTGATCAGTAATTCAGCATAACAGGAAGGTTCTCAGTGCAAATACCCATTAGGTATCGTTAAATGGGACATTATGTAGCACGTGCCCATTATCTTCTAATGATCTGATAACATGACATAAACTCCACTTTTAAACTGTGTTTTTGGTTCATTTACAAATTAGACTATTACTTCCTACAAACTGAGAAGAACCTCAGTGAACAATTTATTGAATTGTAATATATTGACATTCTCAACATTATCATCGAGATGGCCAATTCCAGGAGAGTTTGACATGTCTGGGCACCCAACTGGACCGAGAAGGAGACCACCCAGATGCTGACTGTCTATGTTGAAGTGGAGCATCGCATGAGACACAGACAACAGAACTTTGTGATAATTGATATATGAAACAGGATTGCAAGGGAGCATCAACAACATATTAGAATCTAATGGACTGGAGTGCAGGAACACCACTCGTACGATGACCTGCATCGGAGACTTGCATAGTATCTTCTTTGGAGGGTTTCCAATGTGCAGAGACAGACAGTGGATGCCTACAGTAAGTGTCACTATCCTACTTATACCTGGACATTCCTAAGGAAGTCAGAGATATACCTATGTCCCAGATATCAGATACATGCCTTTTAAAACCATTAAGCAGCTGTTCTAACAATTAGCTCACCTGGATAACTGAGAAGGCAATTATGTGTTCAATTTCCATGGAGTTTATTTGTTTAATATTGTTTATTATGTACATACTAATGAATATTTTATATGTTTCTGTTTTCCAACATTTCACACATCCAATATGTTCAAGTATCACTGACACCTATAGCACCTAGGCCACTGATGACTACACATTTCTCTGTTACCCATAATACTTTGACAGTATTGCCCAGTAACTTGTCTATTTGTGAATACCAATTCAGAAAGACCTTCACTACTCTGTTTTTTTGCTTTGCAAAGTGAACAGTATTATTAAAGTCCCATTTGTTTAACACAAGAGCACTGCATGTCTGACTGTCTAAATATCTCTTCTGTGTTATAAAACTTGGTGATATATGGCAGTTTTGTGGAGCATGAGGGCCTATAGTATTTATGTGTCTGATGTTTCCATATTCATCTGTTATCCACAGGAATATAGATGCACACACAATAGTAGTTGTTAAGACACAAAGTGTGATGAGTGTTAGCTCATCCTATAAAGCAACAGGCCAACATACTGCTGTAGTGGATAAGTGTGGGTTCAAATCCACGAAGAAGATAGCTCAGATTATTGCATCTGCCTAAAAGTTTCAAAATGCTGCTATGCATATCTGCTTATTGATATTAATGGTTATTTTGAACATGCTAGCAACTACTCCATTTATTTGTCAAAGTTCTACTAATACCTCCATCATTTGTAAAGTTCTGCCAATAGTACATCTTTTACTACAATTTTATGTGTAAAGTTTGAACATACTGTTATAGTTCAACAAAAATTAATGTGGACTATGTTAACATTTGCAACTTGAATTTTATGTATAAGTATGTTGTTTATTAATCTGAATTCAACATCATCCGCCTACTTATATTTGGAGGGTGTCAGATATACATTTAGACTGTAAAATGGGGACATCCCCTGATATCAGTGATAATTTGGAGTTATAATGTGTACTTTGACAATAAAAATCTGCACATATTTTATGTCCTCCCACCTAAAATACATAATCCCCCGGATTCACGAATCTTCCATGTAAGACTTAATAAGTCTTACTCGGAGGCTGCAGTTGAACAGTATGACGTCAGTGTGCCATGAATATGCATGAGGGCACGCTGACCCAACCGTAAGTCCTACATGGACCGTGTAAGAAAGCAGGGGACGTGTCCGACTGCCGAGCAGTCTAAATGTCCACGCCCCTGCAAGTGTTTTAAATAAAAGGAATAAACAAGAGCGAGTCCGCTCAAATGTCCCTGCACCCAACACCTCACTGCCTAATATTGTAAACCCTCATCACACATCTAAAATGCATAACCATAAATTTTTTTTTAAATAACCAAAATAGCTGCCCGTATTTGCACGTGTGTGCGCGGGTGTGCCCATTGCTTAGCTACAGTTATCAATTCTCACATTGAAGAGCATAAGAAAGAATGTTTATGCACATCACACTAAATAGCAATAGCGTAATGGTAGAGCGTTCGCACAATGAAGAGACATTCACAGTTTGAGTCCCACCACTCCCTTTTGTACTTATTTTTTAAATCAGTATATGGAATAATACCCAACATATATGTTTAAACATAACTAAAAAGCAGTGAAATGGCCAATGTATCAGTGAATAAAATAAATATTTTAAAGGATCCCAATATAAAATTGCCCGCAGTTAAGCAGTGCTTCACCCAGCGCAATATAGTTGCCCATAGCTAACTCACGCTTTACCCAGCACAATGTAGTTGCCCATAGCTAAATCGCACTGTACCCAGCGCAAAATAGTTGCCCAAAGCTAAATAGCACTTTACCCAGGGCAATCGTTTTGTGTGGAGGTGCACGCCGTGCCAACCAGTGCACCATCGGGCAACGTGGAGCAACGTAGACCAAAGTCGCTTAAATGCAGCCACGCCCCCTAACCTGTCTGGATAGTAGTAAAATAAAAAGCAATGATAAGGTTTGAACCCAGGACACTGTGCACCATAATCAAAGTACTGAACCACTAGGACACAACAGCTTAGAATAAACATCCACTGTTAACATATATATATAGTAATAAATGTTTGATTAACCATTGCTAAGCAGGTCTGCAGTCAGCCGGGAATATTCAAAAATGGCCAATCACAGAAAAGTGCGGGAAATGTGGCATATTTAAGCCGCATAGGTGGGAATACTCGCTATAACTGATTGTAGCTCCCATCTCCAGTTAGAATGTCTGGTGCTGGAGAGGGAACACACTTTCGAGCGCAATGCTGGGGCATCAAGGAGTCAAGATATATGGTTTGGCTCCTAGTCCATTGGCATGAGACTCGACTCCTGCAGGGCCAGTTCCAAGGAACAGAGTATAAGGTGGAGGCTTGGAACCTTGCAGACCTGAACAGGCAGAAGCAGGACCTTCTGAACCAGTGGATCCAGGAGGCCCGTCAAATGCAGGATGCCCCACTACTAAGTAGGTAGCCATGGAATGTAGTATGTAAGATAAGCTAATATAGTCTAAAGAATGGATAGGTATTTCACAATATCCCTTTATTTATTCCACAGCTGCAGGTGCTCGCACTATGAATCAGCAAGCCTATGCAGATAGGCTGCTAAGGCTGCGCCACCAGCCAGGTTAGTAAATATTCTGCATGTATTGTTACATGATATATGTGAGTGAGCATGAGAAAAGTGTTTAAGCCCAATAATACAGCAAATAAAATGTCCTGATTAAATCCTCTGCATGTACTGTTATATAACAAACGTCAGTGAACTAGAAATTGAGTGTACTAACCCACCAATCAAGCTAAAATAATTCTGGAATACTATCCCTGCATGTATTGTCATAACATATAAGTGAGCAGGCCTGAAAAAGAGTGTTGTAACCTATCAAGAAAGGTATAATACGTCCTGAATATGTCTTCTTTATGCACTGTAATAACAAGTAAAGGAGAGAGCCTGTAGAAAAGAGTGTTCAATGTAATTAATAAAGGTATAAAACTCTGAGTGTGTCTGTGTCACTTACTATGAAATGTTGTTGTACCCTTGCAATAATAAATAGTACTGTTGTATTAGGTGCTGTCAACCCACAGTTGTGCAGTCCCATAGGAAGTGGATGAAGGAAGTGGCAGTAGCTGTGAAGTATAAAACATTCATTCCCTGAATAAATCATCTGCATGTACTGTTACATATCATAAGTCAGATAGGCAGGAATAGAGTGTAGTAACCCATGAATAAAGCAAAAACATGTTGGGAATACTATCTCTGCATGCACTGTCATAGATAAAATGTGAGTGAGCATGTGAAACAGTCTTGTAACCTATCAATAAAGGTATAACATTTCCTGAATAGGTCTACTGTATGCAGTGTAATGTCAAATACAGGAGAGTGCCTGTAGAAAAGAGATTTAATGTAAATAAGAAAGGTATATTACTTGCAGTGTGTATGTGCCAGTTACTCAGAAATGTTGTTGTACCCTTGCAGTGAAGAAATGTTACTCTGTTTTAGTAAGTGCTGACAACCCCCCAGTAGTGCAGTCCCATATAAAGTGGATGAAGGAAGTGCCAGTAGCTGTGAAGTATGCAACAGTCCTAAACAGTTGTGAAATGGCTGACATGCATAGGTAAATCTGGCACATGAGTAGCCTGTCAAGGTGTTCCCCAGAAATGTTAATGTGTTACCTGAAAAGTAGGGTTGTGTAGAAAACAAGTGAAAAAGCCATGTGAACACATCCAGATGTGCAAATACATAAACAAGTCAATTTAATACAAGTATGTAGCAGTAACATCTGCATCCTGGACAGTTACCATGTCAGATATAGGCCAGGTATATCATGAAGTAGCAAAACTCATAACACAATCAAATGCATGTTGCCTAGTGTAAGAATACATGTAGGGGATATACACCTGCAGTCAACAGGAATGTAGTGCACAGTTAAAGTACTAATAAGATGTTAATGGAGGTTTCTTTTACACCCTACTCCATGTGCATAAACAGTGCAATTCCACACCTCAATGGGTATGTCTAATCTCATAACATTTGTTGGGACATATGTCCTATTGTTATATAAAATCTGCACTTACTTTGATGCATGTCCCCTGTTAAAACACCACAATCTTGGTGGCCTGTTGCCACCAATCATCCCTGCATGCTGTTGGAATGTCCACTGTCGTTCAATACATGCATGTGTTATGCTTGCTGTTCAAGTGTTGTAACCCTGGTGTGTTGGGTTAATGGGAATATTACAGCATGCTGTTACAACTAACTTGGAATGCTGTTGTCTATGTTGTAATTAAACACACCTAATCACAGAATGTATGGGAAGGCCAGTCCCAGCGGACCCACCTGTCCCACCTCAGCTGGCAGTTGCAACTGGCACCAGCAGGTCTGGTGCCCAGCACGGGCCACCCTCCTCCATAGTTCCTGTGCCACCTTCGGGTGGAAGCACTGCAGGGGATGGGGCTCGCCTCCCCTGTAAGCGTGGGTGGAGAAGGGCCTCCTGTCACCCTCTGAAGGGTCTGGGTTGTGGTGCGTAGGGAGATCCAGTGTTTAGTCGCTGATCCCCTACGCCAGCTCGAGGTGAGAGTGGCGTGACTCACGGGTGAGCCTGCCCCTCCTACGCAGCCCCCAGCACAGCGACCCTCGGGTCTGTGAAGGTCCAGTGGTGACTGCCCATGGGTGGGGATTTCAGTCCCACTGTTACCATCTGTGGGATCATGGGCTTGCAATTTCCAAACATTCGTCCCCGTCAATTGTGTTTACCCACCCCATGTGTCATACTCCGCCCCTGTATGCATCTTGTTTGTCTTGTCTGTTTACGTACCCAACCTACCTCCCCAAATATACCTACTTCCTCTACCTCACTTTCCACTCTCCCCTGAAAAAAACAAAAAAAAACAAAAAGGGCAATCTGTACCCGAAAAAAAATTATGCCCCATACATAGCTTCCCATTTCGCACATGTCCATTGGACATGTACACTGATAATTCTAATTGGCAGTACAACAAACTATGTTGTCCTCACCCTTCTCTCAGGGGTGGAAGGTTTCAAATTTCACTCCAAATTTTCAACATATGCACAGCTGTTGCTGGTAAAGAAATGGGCAGCTATGGACCTTCCCTACACCCGTCCTGCACATCCCGAGCTTGTTGTCCTACTGTCTTTCCCTCTCTGTGCCCCCTTTTTCACCACTTTCCTATCTCCCCATTTTCTTTTTTTTCAAAGAAATTAGCACGGGGTTTTAGTGGGAGTAAGCACTTTTAAGCAGTAGTAAGCGGGATTAAGTCAGTGTGCGCATGTGTGCGCTTAACTAAGCAAAGCTAAGCGTCATGCAAACCCACGCAAACCCGCTTACTACTGCTTAAAAGTGCCTTAGTCACTCTATGGCAGGGCCCTTGTTCTGCTGAGCAGCAAAATAAAAAACCTCTGCCAGGCTCGAAGCTAAGTCCATTGACACAACAGACTGCATGAATGACCACTAAGCCACAGCAGATATACAAATAACTTGGTTCTGAAATAAATATATCATGCATTACAATGAGGGAATGTAAATGGAAATTAGGAATGGTATAACACAAACCCTTTTCTGTGGGTCTTTACCAGCAGTGGTTGTGGAATTGCATGACATGACTGTGAAAGGAGAACCAGCCATCCTAGCAGGGAATAATGTTACAGTAGCACCTTACAAACAACACACAGTATCAGACCAGGATAAATACTGGCCACAGGAATACAGTGCAATAACCACATTTGTATGGCAGTTAATTGTGTAAGTGAGAAAAAAGTACATACTCCCATGTATCCTGTGTTAGCATTTTGAGGGGTGGGTACATGTCTACACTGAGATGTGTGTACTGGAAGCAGCAACATGCAGGTATAAGTACAACATGCATATAACTGGCTACAACCCTAGCATCAGATAAGAGACATATACCAACTTTCAGACTGACACAATGGTGTCCAGAGCAAATAAGAATGGCCCCACCTTTGAAATCTGAAAGGGCTACGCCTACCTAACCTAGCATTTTATAGCAGTGGGCTGCAATCACAGTGAGTAATGCAATCACCAAACTGCAGGCTGCATGCAATTACTGAATGGTGGGCAGCAATTGGTGCAGAGGCTGTCACAGGCACAAGTGCAGATACCTAGAAAAGCAGGCTGTACCTGCAGTCAACACATTCAATTATATCATTGCAGGTGATGTGAGATAGAGAGTGAGAGAGAGAGACAGACACGGACACAGACTGAGACAGAGACAGAAGAGATGGAGAAACAGAGACCAAAGGTTAAATAGAGGGCAAAAATCCAAAACAAACCAGCAATAAAAAAAAAATACTAAACCGTAACACACGGAGCAGGGAAATACAAAGGTAAGGTGTGTAACTCAAATGTATGTGTTGACATGTTGTAGATGTTCCCAAAGAGTACTCTACACACTGCAAATCATCCATGTGTGGCAGCAGTATGTATCTATCTGTATCTGCACATGTGCATAGGGCAAGGGACATACTGCAACTGTTAGTGAAGGGTGGACAGCTGTCAGTGAATGTTGATATGTGCATATATCCTTGTAGGTCGTAGTGTGTGGCCTAGAAGACAGCATGCAGTGCGCAGGAGTGGCCTTAGGTCAACTGGTGCCCTAGGCAAAAGGGCCCCACGGCACCCCCTACCACACTTCCTGGTGCCCCCATCCTTGTGTCCACATAAATAATGGAAAAGCACCCCTGCTAGAGCGGCACCCTAGGTGGCCGCCCAGTAGGCCTATGCCTAAGGCCAGCTATGGTAGTGTTGATATATGTCATGTGGTGGTTAAATGCTGTGGGACAGATTTGTCAGATCTGATGTGTTACAGACAGTGAGGCCTGCTAATGCTACAAGGGCTGAGGACACCCACATGCATTCTGCACAACACTGTGCAATGTAATCACATACCTGTACATCCCACAACTGTCGCATAAGTGAGATCCCCACCATGAAAGGTGGACTGTACATGTGCCTATATGTACATCCATGTGTACAGCAATGGATGTGTACATGTATGTGTATAGATATGCATATATATATATATATATATATATATATATATATATATATATATATATATATATATATATACACATATAGAGTGAGAGAGAGACAGAGAGACACGGGGTCATATGTACCGCAACAGGTATGTGGTGAACAAGGCATGGACTGTAGACAAGTGTTGATACTGCAGTGCCATTCCTCCTTCCCAAAACAGTGTACCCATTAACTAATACATAGGCAGAGATCTACCTAACAGTGAAGATGTGATAAGGGAACATGGGACACAGGTGGACAGTAGCCTCCACTTTGATGAAGACAGTGCCACACTACACCTGTAATCTGTCTGTGTGGTATGTGTCATGACAACAGGTGTGTCATCTATGGAAGTATAGGTTAGAGTTCCCCTCTACTCATCACAATGCCCTGTGTGGTATGTACTTTACATGACAACTACACCAGGTGCACAGGCCACAGACAGACCTCCCAAAGGGTAATACTGTCTGCAAACAGATGCCCTATGCAGACTGACTCACAAAACCACAACTACACTGTATTGCAAACTGGCCACACAGAGATGACCTCTGCCAGACATACAGAGGTATGTCACACCCATAGCTGGGTGACAACCACCATGGCAACATATCACAATCCCTCGGGATTACACGCTCTAGGGCCCTAAACCTTTTCAGCTCACTAAACAGCACATGCTGGAGGGATAGGTTCCCATCTCAGACGTATGCCATACACCGGAATACACCACATAGCAATAGCAAACAAGGCTCCTCCTTAGCAGTTGTTATAAATACCCCTGATGATTGTGTGGGAGATTGTTAATACACCCCAGGAAACACCTCTGTGGTTCAGGTTGGCAAGGGCAAGTGAAATCAAAGTACATGTGTGTCAAAGGCCAGGGTAGCATATGGCTAGGCTGCTGTAGGCCCTAGGGCCAATAGCATATTACCTACCTATGACACTATGCACTCACACATGCACTTAATGCAATAGCTGCTATGTGAGGTTGAATAGGTGTAACGCTGAATGTGTGCAAGGTCTGTAAATGTGTGATAGCTTAGTGTGATGTTGTATCTGACATGGTAGTGCCTATCCCAGCTGTGAGGACAGCAACTGATGTGTAATGTACTGTTAGGCAGACATAGTAGTACGGCATATGATGTAACGTAGTTCTCCGTTGACAAATGTGGTGTCTCATTGTAGGCTAAAGCAATACATGTATGCTTAGTGAGTGGTACTGCTGGTGAATCCATCACCAGTATGAACTGTAGTACTACCTGAAGCTGCAGGGCTAAACAGCACAGTATGGTGTGTGTTCACATTGCTTGGAAACACTGTCATGTGTGTTTCCTGTAGTCTGCACAGAGGACAGACTGCAGGCATAAGGGTGTGTATGGTACACAGGTAATGCTCATCTGTGTTGGCATACAGTGGTGCGTTGTATGTTTGCCTGATGTGTGTGTGTGATTATACCTGTACAATGGCTGCAATCATATGTGTGATACAGGGTTAACGTGTGTATCCAGCAACATATATAGTCTGTTACAGCAGTATGCCACCTATAGTAACAACTGGACACATCTGTTAGGCAGTGCTATGGCATCAATGACTAGGGTGTTTGATTGGTACTACTGTACCTGTACTTTACATCCATTGCAATGGATGACATCTCTGCTCGTGCATTGGTGTCATATACACCCCTGTCTTGAGGTTGTGCAATGTGTCACAAACAGCGTGTCAGGTACTGTTGTATAGTGGTGTGATATATAGAATCTGCCAGGCAGTGTTAGTTGTGGCCTGAGAACCAATAAGTGTTATTGAATGTGTGTAACCACTGACAGACAATAGGATGGTATATATGTCAGTAAAATGATATCTGTGGGTAAAGGTGTAAAGTGTGCCACAGGACACTCTCACACATATTGTTCTTATCTTTTTCAGCCAGATGGCCCACCAACGCAACCCAGCTTACACAGCGGAAGAGGAAGAGGTGATAGTCAACAGCCTTTTGCAGCAGTACACTATGCTCTTCTCCAGAAGCAGCCAGCACCAGCAGGAGCGGACTGCACTGTGGCAGGAACTTGTTAGTCGGGTAAATGACATAGGCATGCATAACTGGACATATGAGCAGGTACGCCATCACTGCAGTGATTTAATTAGACAAGTCCGGTGGCATACGTCTGATATCCAAAGACAGCAGCTTGCCACAGGTGGTGGGGTGGCCATTCACCCCCCCCCCCTCACCAGAGCAGAGGAGCTGCTCCTAAGCATGGTGGCTCCTGGACAACAGCTACAGCAACCTCTGACATGTGTTGTAATGGAGGCTGGAGCCACCCAGCACATCCACCTGGAGCAAGTAGGTAATATGCCCTACCTGTAGACTACAGTTGACTGTATTGTTAGATTATGTGTACGTGAGATGTTTACTGTGTGTTTAGCAGTTCCGCTGCCTACTGTTGTGCAATACGGATAGTTTGTATAATATCCCTACACCTGTGACTGTTGACTGTTGTTGTACTGCAGTTTAGCATACCCACTGTAGCAATGCCACAGTTGTGGCCACTGATGAACCCTCTCATATTCTCGTAGGTCCCTCTGGTGTGACGGCAGGGCAGCCGATCCATGCTGGTGAGTGTGTTATACCTGCAATGTTGGTAATGAAATATGCATGTCATAGGTGAGGTGTAGGCCATGTACACGTAACACACCTACGCATAATGCATGCCGTGCATGTTTGCTGTGAGACGTTGCCCAGCTCAGTAATGTCAGTAGCTGCCTCAATGACATGCAATATACAGAGCATGACACACAGTTGTGTCAACCCCGTACTGCACATTGGATAGGCATAGTTGCAACACCTGTACACAATATAAGACATTTATCACATGCAGTACACAAAGTCATGCTACATATGGCATAACCACACACCCACTGTAAGGTCACACGTCAGTATCCCACATGTCATCCACACACACATGATGTACCTCAGGGG
The DNA here is from genome assembly GCF_019279795.1 of Protopterus annectens. Classification (NCBI taxonomy): domain Eukaryota; kingdom Metazoa; phylum Chordata; order Ceratodontiformes; family Protopteridae; genus Protopterus; species Protopterus annectens. Next base: position 1,611,363,279 of record NC_056733.1, on the reverse strand, counting down.
TAGAGGCCTATCATGGGGCTGGGCAACACTCTTCAACACATAACGCAGTCATGTTAGGCAATGCTCCCTACTGGGCACCTCATACACCCATGTACAAAGTGGCCGTGTAATAGTGAACGTATCCATGGCACTGCAGTTCAGGTACAGCATGCTAGGCGGTGGTCTGTCATACAGTAGTAGCCATGAGTGACCACAAGATGCATGATGATGATGATGGCACACGGTACTACACCCCATCCAGTTGCAGTGACCACAGTACTACACATAGCAGTCTTTGCTGTGCACCTCATTGTTCTGTGTGTGCAAACATATGCACATATACACACCATGCATAGCATGTTGTGTCTGTGCTTACATATGCTAGTATACACATTTTGCACAACAGTCGCCATCTGTACAAAGAGTCACATATATGTCCTGGAATGCTATTGGGTGTATAGGTCACATGACACACATTGGGTATGTGTGGTGTTTAATGCTGCAGTTGTGTAGCATGCCATGTCATGGCTGGCAACAACATATCTGCAATATGTCCCACATGCACCATAACCACTGTGCAATGTCCCTGTCGTGCATTGGGATTCCTTCATGTCTATATGCACCACTCATCCCATGTCTGTACATTGCATGCATTTGCTACACCTCTGCCCACTATTATGTGATATGGACACAGACACTGTCATCAGACATGGCAATCTATGTGTCACACAGATGACACATGCAGCCATGGTATGTATACCATTGAGTGATGGTGCACATGACATTGCAGAGCAGATAATACTTGCACAGCAATGGTGTGTCCATGTACACATTGTGTTCCAGGGTGTAGCCAATCACTGAACAACTACACACATGCATCAAAACCATGTATAATGTCATTAGATAGGGCTGTCTACACTTGCACTGCATGGTGTTGAGCAACACATGGTCTGCCTGCTGACACGTGTGTGGTGACTGTTTGCCTTGTGATACTGTCACCCACCATCACCCACTATTGTGTATGTGTTGGATTGCTGGTGTGTGTGTGTGTGTGTGTGTGTGTGTGTGTGTGTGTGTGTGTGTGTGTGTGTGTGTGTGTGTGTGTGTGTGCGCTGTGGTGAGCAGTGTATTTCTGTGCATGTGTGCATGTGTGCATGTGTGCATGTGTTCATGTGTGCATGTGTGCATGTGTTCATGTGTGCATGTGTGCATGTGTTCATGTGTTCATGTGTTCATGTGTGCATGTGTGCATGTGTGCTAACATCATGTACAGATTGTAAAGTGCATTTCCTGCCTTCCTTCCACAGGTGCTGTGTTAAGCGTGGCTGAATGCACCAGGGAACCTGATGTCACCACCACTAATAGTGGAGATGATGAGACATGTATTGTGGCACAGGAAGGTCTGACAGGGTCTGTCATTGGTCCACCAATCGACAGTACACAGCGGTCAACCCCATCTATGCGCACACTCATACTGCCAATACATCCCTCGTCACCAATGGCCGTAGCTGAGGGACAGCATACAGTTGGCATTGACCAGGAGAGTGTGGTACATATGCCACGTGCACCCCCTCACAGCAGCCATAGCCAGATTACAGGAATGGTACCACATATGCGGATGTCCAGGGGTTCTCGGGGGAGCACCACTGGTCGTATTGCCCCTGGCAGACGTGCCCCCGGAGGTATCACAACCTCCAGTATGTTCCGGGCTGTAATGCAGACACAGGCATGTATGGAACGGTATGCCCGACAGGGACTAAGGGTGCAGAGGGTCCATTACACTGCTATCAATGACAGCATCTGTGACCTTGCCGGTGCCATCCGGAATTACACCAAGGTCATTGATAGCCATTGGAGGGAGACATTAGATGTCCTTCACAATGTGTTAGCCATGAGCCAGGACCATGCGGGAAGGATGAGAAGCTGACGCAGACGTATGCCAGCAACAGCATCAGCTGGCAGTTGTCACAGACAGACCACGGATCACAGCCACTCCCGTAGTGGCAGTACCAGCCCCAGCAATGCTGGGGCTGGCCTGTCCATTGACCGTCCTACTAGACCACGTGCACATGGCGCTGGCCAGTCCCAGTCATCATACTTCTGCCTCTGATGATAGCACCCAGTCAGGGTTGGTACCCGATACTGCCCGTAGCACCCCTGCTAGGCACAGGTACGGTGTCCGTGGCCAGAGACAGTGATCTGTACGGCCTAGCAGATACAGTCTGTGGCTGTCCCACAACCACCCATATATGGCAGCCACATGGTGGAGTTGTGTGCATGCAGACACACACACATTTACCATACAACTAGGGCTCACACATACACACACACATTACATCAACATTGGCCCATGCAGTACTGTTGTCCCTCACACACACACACACACACACACACACACACACACACACACACACACACACACACACACACACACAGACATGCCGATTGGATGGGTCAATGTCGGGCTCTGGCAAACCTACAACACACCCTGTGCATATGATGACACCTGTGCCACCTCCTGTCATCTGTCACATTGATGCAGTAATAGGCTAACATGGTTTTGATGCACAGGGTGACATTATAGCAGTGTAGTAATAGTAGCAAGTTGCCAACAGGAAGGTGTACTGATATCCTTGTAGGTATATCTGAGCAGGCATTATGCATCACAGCTCTGATAGTCATTGTAGCATTGTTTACACCAGTGTTAGGTTTGAGTATGTATTGTCCACCCATGTGCCACTTGGCTGAAGTGTACAGTGTTGCCAGCATGTGTTAGTGAGTGGACAGTACGTGTGTGATGTGTGCATTACAAATTAGCAGGTGTACATCTGTGAACATGGTGTGTGTGCACTGCCTGCATGTACGTGCATAGTGGACTCGTGGGATGTGCGACATACCCTGTTCTAGACATTGTTAACATCTCATGGTATCTTTTGATGGCCAGTATGCATTCTACTACAGATATGTACTAACATGGGTACACATGTGTGTATGACATGGGTTGGCACTATGCTGTGGGTGATACCATTGATATCTGTCAATGATCTGCAGTCTGGCAGTATACACCACCTCAACAGTATGACTATAACCAATCATCAGATGATGTCCTGACAAATGACTCAAAGTTGTAGGGAACTCAGTAACAGTTGGATCCTTCCAGTACTATACTATAACAGTAACCAGTGGTATTGACCGCCACACGTTCCTGGGACCACACCTGTGTGGCATAAAGCCCTCTTCAGTACATGCAAACATACTAGGGATATGTCCATCGACATCTGGAAATGCATGCATTGGCCTTCACTGCATTCCCCGGATGGGGCGCATATCCTACACAAGGGTATCATACAGACAGATACCTGTTGTCCAATACATGCTGTATAGCAGTATGCCGTCTATGGCATAGTCATCCACATTTACTGTACATGCTATCCCGACAGTACCACATAGGTGGTAGCCCTGAACATGTATGTTGGGTACCAATGTGTACAGATAGACACGTGTTATGTAATCTGTCCCTTGGTATCCACATATCCATAGGTATTGTGGGGTCCCTCGGTGTTTCATATAACACATTAGGGGCCTGCATGCATATCCACAGGGCCGGTGCACACATATCATGACTGTCCATTATTGCCAGTGGTTGTTGTGTATGAACATGTCTGACATATACCCCAGCAATTACCCTCTCTCACCATACTCTATAGTACGTGTCATGGGTGTGTGTGTGGCAGGGATGTCCTTGGCCATGGATCACTACATCGGCAGGTCTTGATGCAGACATACATATGTGGCCTATGATCTGAGAAGCAGCAGCACAATCTGTCGAAGACTACAAATGTATTCATGTAGTATGCAGGCTTCACACTTATGTACTGATTGAGGTCACATGTACACAAATCTATTTGACACGCAGATACCCAATATGTGCAATGCACATACTGTTTGAAACATATGTCATACCATAGTAAAAGCAAAACCCACACTGCATTGACCATCTGTGGCACACACACACTCAACATTTGCAGGACCCCTACCTAACTTGATTAGGACACTAGTGAAATACGCATTAACACAACGCGCTATTTGCTTTACTGGGAGCATTCATTTCCAAATCTCTATTTGTAGGATGCTGACATCATCACACTTGGCAAAGAGGTATTCACCACTCCTAATGTATTTCCACAGTCTCCAAAAAGGCCACTCCTCTCAAAGGCAGTCTCACACACAGTGTCAGCATTTTGCCGGATTCAAACCCCTACCTAACTAAGTTATGATACTGGAGAAATATGCATTAACACAGCACGCTATATGCATTACAAGGTGGCTTTCATTCTCCTTGAATATTTGTAGGATGCTGACATCATCAGACTTTCCAAAGAGGGATGTATCTCTTTTAAAATGTGTTTTCACAGTCTCCAAAAAGGCTACTCCTCTCAAAGAAAATCACACACATACACCCCCCCACACACTCATGGCGTTTGCAGGACTCAAACTCCTACCTGATGATGTTATGGCGCTAGTGAGATACGCATTAACACACCATGCTATTTGCTTTACTAGAAGCATTCATTTCCAAAGCTCTGTTTGTAGGATGCTGACATCATCACACTTGGCAAAGAGGTATTCACCACTCCTAATGTGTTTCCACAGTCTCCAAAAAGGCCACTCCTCTCAAAGCCAATCTCACAAACACACATACACATGCTCAGCAGTCACAGGATTCAAACCCCTACCTAATTATGTTATGATAGTAGTGAGATACGCATTAACATGACACGCTATATGCTTTACTGTGTGGCTTCTATTCACATGCTATGTTTGTAGGTTGCTGACATCATCAGACTGGACATGGTAATGTGTGTGCACTTAGTGTTATGCAATCCCATGAATGAACCTTGTGGGTCAGCAGGTGTGAACATCTTGAACAGGAATACACAACTCATACCTGGTGTGATCTATCTGTGGACATATTACCATTCCTTCATATGACAATACATATTCATGCACGGATTGTAGGTTTTGTGGATATCACATGTGTCTGTGATGTTGGTAAAGGGCTATTCAAAGTCTATGTGGGACCTGTGTTGCTCCTGTCAGTGATGTATGTCCTGGGTGGCTGCCTTGCAAGATATCTAGCAGGTTTGGGGAACATGATGTGCTCATTAACATACCACAGACATTTGGGTTGTGTGTTTGTCGGTTTACAGTATCTCTGTTCCTGACTGCAATCATGATGGACTCCATGGACTGGCATTTTGGACTTTGTAGGCTTATAGGAATATAGTTCCCATGGTGTGTTGTGCACCAACACTTGTGGGGTGTGCCACATGTTGCTGTAACACATTCAACGGTGTAAGATCCTGTAGAGAGTGTGAGGCTCAACAGACTGTTCAGGTGCAGTGTCTGTTTGTCCTGTCGTTCACTTATGACACATATGAGGAAACAATGTTATCCACGTGATGGGATTCATTTGGCATTGGGTGGACCAGTTTACACATTCTACATGTGATATCTCCTGGTATGATGTTAGGGCCTTTTGTCACTGGGAGGTGGGTATGTATGTATGGGCCTGTCTGACAGGATGTTGACATTGTCAGTCAGGTACAGTTGACCCTGACTCAGGACATATATGACTGTATATCGATATTTCTGACATAGCTGAAGGAGGTGTAATGTTTCTGTCTGTACTGCTTTGCAGATTATCTTTCCACAGCAACAACAAACCTGAACACTAAAACCCTGTTATACTCTTTTACACACTTGACACACTACTGATCCTTTGTGATCAGTCGACAGTGTATGTCATCATCATATCCTGGCATGTCCAAAGGTCGGTTTTGTGTGTATTCTCCAGTCCAGCTGGTGCATATTGGAATTCTGACGCATTTTTACAACTGCCTTATGTACACAGGTAACACTGTCCTCCTACCAACAAACTCAGATATCTGTGAGAGGTGCAACTGTATAGAGAGACAGGAGGCTGAGCTCTCCCAAGCCATGACTGGCACAGTCTAACGGGTAGTGAAGGTAACCACACACACCACAAATACAGCACCTATGACAACAGCAAACCGTATACATTGACACACAATGACATACTTGGAGCATCTAAATATACTCTGCCTAAGCAGCTGAGACATCCAAAGCGGACACACAAACAAACTGCTAACACACAACCATACACACATATCATCACATAGTTCACAAAGTCATTGTGCCACACAGTCACTGCCCTTAGGCCTAAACAACACACCTCATACACTTGTATTAGGTGAGTGTAATTGTCCGTCACACTGACATCCCACTCACCAGGCTGAACAAGGTGAAGGTCACTTTGTGCTGTGTGTCGGGTGCCAGGATATGCCACATGACACATGCACTGTTGTCAGTCCACTGCAAGTACAACTATGGCTCCATCATTGACCATTCTGGTGTGTAGACCCTCAGACGTTCCTCCCTGGACTACATGACAAGAGACATAGAGGGGCTCTCTGATCATGTAGCCCAGGACAGTATGACCCTGATCTTGTGTAGCATCTTACCCTCACCAAGTACTATGTCACAGTATACAGATGACATGATCACTTTTAACAGTTGCCTAACATATTGTTGTCATTCACAGGGGATCCAGTGTCTGTCAACCTGGGATTACATGCTCAACATACAATGTACATTCACTATGGACGCCATGCATCTGTCACCCCTAGGCTTTCACAGACTGCCTTAGGCTCTTGACACACACATAGTGGCTGTTTGAAGCGAGGGTCGGAAGACATAACCACAGCCATAGACGTTACAGGGTACAGGAAACGGAGAGTGATGGTGCTCAACAACTGATGTCTAACCCTCAGAATGCATGCACTCAGGACTCACATCAGTATAGAATCTGTCGATATATGTGCAGTAACAAACACCTGGTTCAGGCACACAAAAGCACAGCAGCACTAACAGGTTTTACGTCATACCATGGTTTTCAGACACAAGACTCGGACAGGACAACAATAATAGGGGTGGAATCCATATACATCATTCATACACACACCTCCAGGTTGGTAGCAGTACACAAAGCATTGGGGAACATACATGTGCAACTGAGAGTGGGCAAAACTGCATTTCAGTTTGTAGACTGTTACAGACCACACTCCCAAACATAGGCACAACAGTCGTTATTCCTGGGAACACTGGGGAATGTGAAGGTCTCACCAAACACCATTATATTGTGTGACTTCAAATACACAAACATTGACTGGGTATACTACTCAAGCAGTGACACCCTCGCACAACAGTTGCTAAGATTGTTACACTCAAATGCTAGGGCAGACCTGGTCACCACACCCACAGGGGGTTAAACATGTGGTACCTGATCATCACCCACATGGAGACTCTATGTTCCACAACAGAGGTATACCTGTAATTGTTAAGGTCGGAACATACATTCATCTCACTAGACATACATATCCCATACACACACACATCCTATGTGATCTCAGTGATATACTTCTCATGAGTAAACGTCACACTTGTACAAACTGAGGTGGTATCCCTCAATGACACTGGGACAGTGTTAATTATGGCTCAGACAACTTCATACTTTACAAGCACATTCTATGGACAACTACTGGAATTCATTGATCATGCTATCCCAGATAACTACAAGACTCACTCCTCCAAAGGCAGGGGACCTGTCTACTGGACCATGGCCATTACTGAGCTATACAGGGACAGGAGGAGGCTACTACATTATGGAGCACAATTACAATCTGGAAGGCATCTCTGATCAGTACTATGGTTTAGCTATGATCAGTTGTTGATTCATCTAAGGCCCACTTCTAACGGACACTTGCAACAGACACTATGGACAATCACAAGGTCTTATTTAGTTATGTCAGGGACCTGTGTGGGAGCTCACAGATATGCTGTGAGTTACTGCATAATTACAAATGATACAGTGAACCCACTGACATTGTGAACATCCTGGACAACAGGTTCAGTGGGAATGTTTCCCCACCTTCCCCCCTGCATTGCACATGTCCATCACAACAGGGTGTAGCCTCCCTGACATCACAGATGAACATGTGTGTGCTGCCCTCTCCATAGCAGACAACACAGCATCAGTGGGACCAGATAGTGTCCCAGACTGTGGCATAAATGAGATTCATGACAAACTTCACACTCGCATTATGTCACTGTTCAATATCACAGTTACTACAGGATGTGTACCCATGGAATGGCATACAGCTACGGTATACCTGCTCCACAGTGCTGGTGCCACAAGGGACCCTGGACATTATCACAATATATGCCTAACTATCCTGGTCTGCTATGCTATGGAGTGTATCATCATGGAACACATACACATACACATTGTGAACCTACAGACACTGGATCCTACACAATTTGTTGTTGTTGTGGGCATTTCTTGCCTCTTGCAGATGTTTGATGTCTTTAAACAGTTAACAGGTCCATAGACGTACACAGGGTTGTCCACACAGCCTACCTGGAGCTCGCACACCACTTCTACACAATACCCCACTTGGCCTTTACATATTAGATCACCGGATTCCATATCTACACATATGTCACAAGATGGATTGCTAACTGGATAATAGATAGCACACACATGGTCAGTATTGCAGGTGCCATGTCTGACTATACACCAGTTACACGTGGCATCCCACAGGGCTCAGTCCTGGGACCGCTCTTGTTCTGTATATATTTCTGATACATACTGGCTAACACAGGAGGAATATGGATGACCATGTTTGCAGATGACTGCAAACTGTGTGCCATATTCGACTCCACAGCTGGCACAAGCATCCTCAGAAAGGGTCTCACAGAGATGGATGACTGGTGCCAGAACCATGGCCTACAGCTACCTTACTTTAGATGCATAGTCATCACCTTTGGTAGTAACATTGTGCACACACATTACCACATAGGTGATGATACATCACGTACAGTGTGTGTGGTTTGTGATTTGGGGACATGAATACTTAGTACTCTTGCCTTTGACATTCACGTTGCCAATGTTGTTGGACACACCTTCTATTTAGGCAACCTTATCCCATACAGTTTTACATTCAGATCAGGTGGGGTCATTGTGACCCTGTAGCTATCTGGCACATGCTTGGATACAATGGCCCATTTTGGATGTACCTTACCCAGCACTTGCAGCAACTGGAATGTACACAGATTTACATAACCAAGTGGATCTAGGGACTCACACAGATGGTGTGCACAGTTTGACTATGGTCACCCCAGCTCTCCTCAGTTGCTTACTGCCTACTTGGATGCAGTCTGTGCCTTTTGTTTGATGCCATGTCCATCACAGCATTGATGGACAGGCTCCACATGAGGATACCAAAGTCCCTTACAGCTACATGCTCCAGGGACAGGTACGTGAGCAATGATGTTAATAGGACATGCTGGAGGGGCCTATTACCATCACAGTGGCTCCACTCACTCGGGAATGTGATCACAGTACCACATATGCACAGACCCATGCTCACCACCTACAGGTGATATCTTCACAGGTGGACGGGTGATCATATGTTTACCCTGGAATATGTTATGGGTCCTTGCTAGACAGAGGCAGAATGAAATGAACATATGTGAGATATCTTGTGTGACCTACTATTGACAGGCACAGTCTACTGATCTAGTGTGATTGCAGAATACAAACACACTGTGGCTAGGCTTCTACATACCCTAGGGTAGATAGCCTAGTGTCACCCTCTGAACCTATGCTAATGTTCGGGATGCACATTGTTCAGTGATGGTACTGATTGCAGGTTTTGTTTCTTCTTTGCTTTACCACTTCCTAAGAACAACCTAGGTTTCTGCATAACATATTTGATTGTGACAGGATTTCACTATTTTACATTGTGTCTTTTGTCATATCACTGTGTGCACATGGTGGATTGGTGAATAGTGTGAGGTTCCTGGGTTGACACTTGCAACTGAGGGATATGTGTGGTCCCCTGCTGTACTCAAACTTGACCTAAGTGTGTGAGCATGCCCAGTTCAGACTTTCAGTGTTTTGTTGCCTGACATTTGTCTCATAGTTTCAAGTGTGTGAGCATGCCCAGTGTGACCTTGCAGTATGTTGCTGTCTGAGGTCCACTACGTTTGTTGATGTGTGTGAACATTACCAATATTAACATTTATACTATATGTGTGTTGAATATCAGGTTCTATTATTACTGCAGGCCTCACCTTTGTGTCTTAACTCGACAGGGATTATGCTATGCCTGCAAGGTTTCCATGAGATACTTAGCATTGACCTATCAACATTTTTTCATACAAGCTGACCATTGACATACTGTCATGCTTTAGTGATTCTGTACTCTGACTATAGTGCACTGTATCCTGGGTTCGAGGACAGTCACTGCTTCATATTTTCATGCATGCCAGAACAGACTGATTCAAGAAAAGTGAAGCAAATATGAACTTGTTAACCTGCTTTTGATGAACGATATCCACATTTGACCAGACTTACACAACATTGCTCAATATTGCCCAACATTGCTGGACAGTACACAATATTGCTGAACATTGCCTGTAGTTGTGCTACTTAGTGTGTGCAATTTTGTTTACATATACTAAATAGTGGTGAGAGCTGTTTAGCAGTGCTTTATATTGCTTAACACATAGCAATCATGCCTCAGGTGGTGCTGCAGGGCTGCCTATGTCGGATGCACATTTACACTCCCTATACAAGTTTGTTAACAGGTAGTGTCAAGTTAGGCATCGCTTTTACTGTATATGTGAGTCGGAGAGAGGTATCATTTCCAGGGTTCCTACTGAGCCAGTGTATATGCTATGCATTGCCTCTTTGCCAAGGCCAAAGCATACTGGGCATGCCTCCTTCTGCCTACTGGGGCAGGCTCAGGTTGTTCCTCCTCCAAGTCATGCTCTGCCTGTGATGGCCTTGGCAATGGTGGGGGGCTGTTGTGCCCAGCCCTATGCTGCTCCTGCTGCAGCTGTTTTCACAGGATCATATTGTGCAGCATAGCACATACCATGACTATTTGGGTACATGTAGTTGGTGAGTACTGCAAGGCTCCACCAGATGTGTCCAGGCACCGGAACCGTGACTTGAGCAGCCCAAACACACGCTCGATTACATTTCGTGTTTGTGCGTGTGCCTCATTATGGCGTTCCTGTTCAGGTGTGTGTGCATTTCTGATGGGTGTCATCAGCCACGGCTCGAGTGCATATCCAGCATCCCCCACTAGGTGACCATGAGGGATGTCCCCATTGGCAAATGTCTGGTACAGCTGTGTCAGATGCCAGATATGGGAGTCATGGTAGCTTCCAGGTCAGCCAGCACACACATTCATTATTATGCCCTGGGCATCACACATGACCTGGCAGTTGATGGAAGGGTAAAGCTTGCGGTTATAGTAGACCCTACCCCGCTCACCGGCTGGTGCTTTGATGCAAATGTGAGTGCAGTCTATTGCACCCACTACCTCAGGGTATTCCGCTATTTGCTGGAAGAGACACATATTGCTGGCCAATACCTCACAGGAATTGGGGAAATATACATGATCACCAACATGTGCTGCCATTGCATTCAGGAACTGGTGCAGTACCCTAGATGCTGATGCCTGTGAAATCCCCATCATATCGCCAGTTGGTCTCTGGAAGGTACCTGTTGCTAATATTCTTAGGCCAACACATACCTTGGTTTCCACTGGGATGGATTCCCCTCTGTTGGTTCTGTGTGTGAGGCGTGGCCTGCACAGGTCAACAATTTGCTGCATGAGGTCTCTGTCCACTCTATAGTGCTCCACTATCTCCAGCTCATGTAGCCCCTGGTAGGTTACCCTAGGCCTGTACACTCTTCTCCATCTCCTCATTGTGGGTTGCTCAGCAGCATTTGCATTGCCACCACCCTCAGCATGTTGCATATGTCGCCTTATGACAGCAATGGCAGCCCCTAACATTTCTTTGTCTCAGTAAAGCTTTTTCAGTTTTCACTTCTATTAGCTTACTGCAGTGTTGCAATGTGTCTGAGAAATACATACTGGAATGTTTTTTGCCGAGTTTTGAGTGCTGGGCTGGGCTGGTCTAGTGTAATGCCTGTGTAATTGGCTGATTCTGATTGTTTTCACCTGCTAGCTCTGCTAGTACTCCCTGGTTAACTTCCTGCAATTTGTTGTGCTTCCTTTCCCCTTTCTGTTTCCTCAGGGGGCAGCGCCGCACAAACACACGCACACCAGCTCACACGCATGCACACATGCTTAAACGGACTAAAACTTGCTTATTCCTGTTAAAACGCGCGCACACCGGTGCAAACGTGCTTACAACTGTTTACACAGCCTTACATATGCTTACTCAAGCCTACATGCGAGCACACACGCTGACACGCGTGCACACTGTCTTACTCGGGTTTACTGGTGTGCACACGTGCACATGCATGCTCAGCAAGAAACTTTGGTGTTATCCACAGCATACACCTTCGATTTCTTGACTTTACCTGGCCTACCTGTTGACATACCTCTTTCACTATTATGTAAATGTAAACTGAAACATGTCACTCTGCTCCAATGAGCTGCACTCCTTTCATTCATACCCCCCTCGTGATGTCACCTATCTTCTACTCTGTTACTCCCCTTATCCTACTCCTACACTCCACTGACTGTGCTCATTTGCAAGCCTTCATGAATCTGGCCCAATGTGTATATGATTTACAGCAATTTGTAGTTGTCTGTTAACTGGGCTGGACTCACGAAGGCTTGCACAGAGTCTAAGAGTAGAGTAAGACTCCATGCAGCCAACATGTCTACCGAGTGATCCAGGAACAGCCGGCAGGGGCGTGCAAGAGAGCTCCTAAAACTCCTCTTACACGGACAGGGCTAGGTTATGCTAATTGCCTAATTTACTGCTGATAGGTATGCAAATGAGGTAAATTTGCAATTCAGGAAACCCTAACCTGTCCGAGTAAGAGTAGTGTTATTTGCAGAAATGTACTCCGTTGACAACTGAGTACAGTTCTGCAAATAGCAAAACGGAGCCGTGACAGCTCCAAAAAAAGGATGCTTCCAGTCGAGGAAGCATGCCAATGGCCAAAAATATGGCCATTGGCAATGTTCACCGATGCAAAATTAAAATAAAATATTTTTTTATCCCGATCGCCAATGTTTAAGCGTAGCGCAGCGCCGCACAAACGCGCTGTGCTCTAAAAACCAGAAAACCAATAATTAAAATCCACAAATGTGGATTTTACAGTAATCCCTAATATACAATGCAAGGGAATGGCAGTCCGAAGACAACATGGCTACCGAGTAGAGGTTGCTAAGAGGGGAAGTTCAGTCTAAGAGATGTAACCAAGCATTAGTAGGCAATCCTATGCAAATGAGGGTAAGGATAGTGAATCCCAAGTTTACATAGCAAAAGAGCACAGTCAGTAGAGTGTAGGAGTAGGATAAGGGGAGTATCAGAGTAGAAGATAGGTGACATCATGAGGGGGATATGTCTGAAAGACGTGAAGGTCATTGGAGTAGAGTGGCATGTGTCTGCTGTCAGTTACTCATCACTGGAAGAGGTGTGTCAACAGGTACCCTAGCTAAAGGCAAGAAATTGAAGGTGTATGCCGTGGACAACACTAAAGTTTCTTGTAGAAGTGCCTGCAATGTGTATGCGCACATGTGCGCGCCTGTAAAACCGAGTAAGCCTGTGTGCGCGGGTGTGCACCTGTGTGCGCGGGTTTAAGCCGGAGTAAGCAAGTGTAAGGATGTTGAAACCTGTGTACGCGCGTTTGCGCCTGTTTGCACGCATGTTAGCAAGAATAAGCAAGTTTTAGTCCTTGGAAGCATGTGTGCGCGCGTGTGAGCTGGTGTGTGCGTGTTTGCGTTTGTGTGCATGGCGCTGCCCCCCCTGAGGAAACAGAAAGGGAAAAGGAAGTACAACAAATAGTAGGAAGTTAACCAGGGAGTACTAGCAGAGCTAGCAGGTGAAAACAATCAGAATCAGCCAATTACACAGGCAGTACACTAGCCCAGCCCAGCCCAGCACTTAAAACTCAGCAAAAACTTTCCAATATGTTATTCTCAGAGACACTGCAACACTGCAGTAAGCTAATAGAAGTGAAAACTGAAAAAGCTTTACTGAGACAAAAAAATGTTAGGGACTGCCATTGCTGTTATAAGGCAACATATGCAACATGTTGAGGGTGATGACAATGCGAATGCTCCTGAGCAACCCACAGTGAGGAGACGGAGAAGAGTGTACAGGCCCAGGGTAATCTACCAGGGGCTACATGAGCTGGAGATAGTGGAGCACTATAGAGTGGACAGAGACCTCATGCAGCAAATTGTTGAGCTGTGCAGGCCATGCCTCACACACAGAACCAACAGAGGGGAACCCATCCCAGTGGAAACCAAGGTATGTGTTGGCCTAAGAATACTAGCAACAGGTACATTCCAGAGACCAACTGGTGATTTGATGGGGATTTCACAGGCATCAGCATCCAGGGTACTGCACCAGTTCCTGAATGCCATGTCGGTGATCATGTATATTTCCCCAATTCCTGTGAGGTATTGGCCAGCAATATGTGTCTCTTCCAGCAAATAGCGGAATACCCTGAGGTAGTGGGTAAAATAGACTGCACGCACATACACATCAAAGCACCAGCTGGTGAGCGGGGTAGGGTCTACTATAGCTGCAAGGGTTTCCCCTCCATCAACTGCCAGGTCATGTGTGATGCCCAGGGCATAATAATGAATGTGTGTGCTGGCTGCCCTGGAAGCTACCATGACTCCCATATCTGGCATCTGACACAGCTGTACCAGACATTTGCCAATGGGGACATCCCTCATGGTCACCTAGTGGGGGATGCTGGATATGCACTCGAGCCATGGCTGATGACACCCATCAGAAATGCACACACACCTGAACAGGAACGCCATAATGAGGCACACTCACAAACACGAAATGTAATCGAGCGTGTGTTTGGGCTGCTCAAGTCATGGTTCCGGTGCCTGGACACATCTGGTGGAGCCTTGCAGTACTCACCAACTACATGTACCAAAATAGTCATGGTGCGTGCTATGCTACATAATATGATCCTGCGAAAACAGCTGCAGCAGGAGCAGCATAGGGCCGGGCCAAACAGCCCCCCATCATTGCCATGGCCATCACAGGCAGAGCGTGACTCGGAGGAGGAACAACCTGAGCCTGCCCCAGTAAGCAGAAGGAGGTGTGCCCAGTATGCTTTGGCCTTGGCAAAGAGGCAATGCATAGCATATACACTGGCTCAGTAGGTACCCTGGAAATGATACCTCTCTCTGACTCGCACATATAGTAAAAGGGATGCCTAACTTGACACTACCTGTTAACAAACATGTATAGGGAGTGTAATATGTGCATCCAACATAGGCAGCCCTGCAGCACCACCTGAGGCATGATTGCCAAGTGTTAAGCAATATAAAGCAGTGCTAAACAGCTCTTACCACTATTTAGTATATGTAAACAAAATTGCACACACTAAGTAGCACAACTTCAGGCAATGTTGAGCAATATTGGGCACCATTCAGCAATGTTGGTTAACATTGAACAATGTTGTGCAAGTTTGGTCAAAGCTGGGCATAGTTCAGCAAAAGCAGGTAAACATGGTCATATTTGCTTCACTGTTCTTGAAGCAGTCTGTTCTGCCCAGTATGAAAATATGAAGCAGTGACAGTCCTCGAACCCAGGATACTGGGCACTATAGTCATAGTACTGAACCACTAAATCATGACAGTATGTCAGTGGTCAGCTTGTATGAAGAAATGTTGATAAATCTATGCAAAGTATCTCATGGAAACCCTGCAGGCATAGCATAATCCCTGTCGAGTTAAGACACAAAGGTGAGCCCTGCAGTAAGAATAGAACCTGATTTTCAACACACATATAGTATAAATGTTAATATTGGTAATGTTCACACACATCAACAAATGTAGTGGACCTCAGACAGCAACATACTGAAAGGTCACACTGGGCATGCTCACACACTTGAATAAATGAGACAAATGTCAGTCAACAAAACACTGAAAGGCTGAACTGGGCATGCCCACACACTTAGGCCATGTCTGAGTACAGCAGTGGGCCACACATATCCGGCAGTTGCATGTGTTAACCCTGGAACCTCTCACTATTCACCAATCCGCCTTGTGCACACAGTTATATGACAACAGATACATATATAATATAGTGGAACCCTGTCATAATCAAATATGTTCTGCAGATACTTAGGTTGTTCATAGAAAGTGGGATAGCAAAGAAGAAACAAAACCTGCAATCAGTATCATCAATAAACAATGTGCATCCCGAACATTATCATAGGTTCAGAGGTTGATACTAGGCTATCTGCCCTAGGGCATGTATAAGCCTAGCCAGAGTATGTTTGGCTTTCGCAACCCTGTTAGATTAGTAGACTGTGCCTCTGAATAGTAGGTCACACAAGAAAGCCCACTTATGTTTAGTTTATTGTGCCTCTGTGTAGCAGGGACCCAGAAGATATCCCAGGGCTAAACATACAATCATCCATCCACTTGTCAAGATGTCTCCTGTAGGTGGTCAGTGGGGGTCTCTGCATATGCGGGACTGGGATCTCATTCCAGAGTGAGTAGAGCCTCTGGGATAGGAATCTGTCCCTCCAGCATGTCCTATTAATATCAGTGCTGATGTTTCCGTCCCTGGAGCATGTAGCTCTAAGGGACTTGGATATCCTGAGGTGGAGCCTGTCCATTAATTCTGTGATGGACATGGCTTTAAACAACAGGCACAGATCGCATCCGAGTAGGCAGTAAGCAACTGAGTAGAGCTGGGGTTACCATAGCCAAACTGCGCAGGGCATCTGTGTGAGTCCCTAGATCTACTTGGTGATGTACTTTTGTGGCCATTACAGTTGCTGCAGGTGTCGGGTAAGGTACATCCAAAATGGGACATTGTATCCAAGCATGGGCCTGATGAGTATAGGGGCACAATGACCCCACTTGATCTAGATGTGAAACCTTATGGGATAAGGTGGGCTATATAGAAGGTCTGTCTAACCACATTGGCAATGTGATTGTCAAAGGTGAGAGTACTAACTACTCATGTCCCCAAATCCCTAGTAACACCCACCATACGTGATGGATTATCACCTATGTGGTAATGTGTGGGCACGTTGTTATTACCAAAGGGGGTGACTATGCATCTAATGGCAATTAGCTGTAGGCCATGGCTCTGGCACCAGTTATCCATCTCTGTGAGACCCTTTTTGAGGATGCTTGTGCCAGCTGGAGAGTTGATTATGGCACCCAGTTTGCAGTCACCTGCGAACATGGTCAGCCATATTCCTCCTGTATTAGCCTGTACATCTGAGAAATATATACTGAACAAGAGAGGTCCCAGGACTGAGCCTTGTGGGATGCCACGTGTAACTGGTGTATAGTCAGACATGGTACATGCAATACTGACCATGTGGGTGCTATCCATGATCCAGTTAGCAATCTATCTTGTGACATATGTGTCGATATTGAAGCTGGTGAGCTTATGCATAATGCCTGATAGTGGTATTGTGTTGAACTCTTTTGCAAGCTCCAGGTAGGCTGTGTGGACAACCTTCTCTACGTCTATGGACCTGGTAACTGTTTAAAGACATAGAACAGGTTCAAGAGGCAAGATCTGCCCACAACAAAGCCAAATTGTGCAAGATCCAGTGTCTGTAGGTTCCCGATGTCTATGTGTATGGGTTCCATGATGATACGCTCCATAGCTTTGCAGACCAGACTAGTTAGGCTTATAGGGCGATATTGTCCAGGGTCCGTTGTGGCACCACCTCTGTGGAGCAGGAACACTGTTGCTGTACACCATTCCTTGGGTACATATCCTGTAGTATCTCTGATATTGAACAGTGACTTAATGCGAATGTTAAGTTCGTCATAAAGCTCATGTAAGACGCAAGCCGGGACACCGTCTGGTCCCATTGATGCTGTGTTGTCTGCTATGGAGAGGCCAGCAATCACCTGTTCATCTGTGATGTCAGGGAGGCTACACCCTGTTCGGATGGACATTTGCACTTTAGGGGGGATGGGGGGAAACATTTGCACTGAACCTGTTTGCCAGGATGTTGGCAATGTCAGTGAGTTCATTGTATGTTTTGTCATTATGCAGTAACTCACAGACAGGTCCCCTGCCTTTGGAGGAGTGAGTCTTGTTGTTATCTGGGATAGCACGATCCATGTATTCCAGTAGGTGTCCATAGAATGCATTTGTAAAGGATTCAGTGGTCTGAGCTGTAATTATCACTGTCCCAAGGTCTTTGACGGATACCACCTCGGTTTGTAGAAGTGTGACGTTTGCTTTCGAGAAGTTCTTCACTGAGATTACATAGGGTGGGGGTGTGGATGGGATATGTATGTCCAGTGAGATAAAGGTATGGTCTGACCTTACCAATGAGGGGTATACCTCTGTTGTGGAACACAGAGTCCCCATGTTGGTGATGATCATGTCCCACATGTTTTCCCCCTCTTGTGGGTGTGGTGACCAGTTGTGCCATAGCATTTGAGTCTATAAATCCTAGCAACTGTTGTGCGAGGGTGTTGGTGCTTGTGTAGTATTCCCAGTCAATGTTTGTGTATTTGAAGTCACCCAATATAATGGTGTTTGGAGAGACCTTCATATTCTTCAGTGTTCCCAGGAATACCGAGTGGTGTTTCTGAGTTTGGGATGGTGGTCTGTAGCATTCTACAAACTGAAATGCAGTTTGGGCCATTGTTAGTTGCACATGTATGGTCTCCGATGCTTCGTGCAGTGCTACTAACCTGGAGGTGTGTGTATGTGTGATGTATATGGATACTCCCCCTATTTTTGTTGGCCGGTCCGAGTCTTGTGTCCAAAAAGCTTGGTATGAGGTAAAACCTGGTAGTGCTGGTGTGCTTTTGGGAGCCTGAACCAGGTGTCTGTTACTGCACAGATATCGACAGTCTCCATACTGAGGAGAGTCCTGAGTGCGTGCATTCTGAGGGTTAGACATCTGTTTTTGAGCAGCATTACCCTTAGCTTCTTTTACCTTGTAACATCTATGGAGGTGGGTTTGTCTTCTGAGCCTCGCTTAAAACAGCCACTATGGTGGTGGCAAGAGCCTTAGCCAGTATTTGAAAGCCTAAGGGTGACAGGTGCAAGCCATCCATAGCGAAGCTATGTGGCATGTCGAGCATGTCATCCCAGGCTGACAGACACTGGATCCCCTTTGAATGACACTAATATGTTAGCCAACTGTTAAAAGTGATCAGTTTGTCTGTATACTGTGACATCATTCTTGGTGAGGGTAAGATGCTACACAAGGTCAGGGTCATACTGGCCTGGGCTACATGATCAGAGAGCTCCTCTATGTCTCTTGTCATGTAGTCCAGGGAGGAACGTCTGAGAGGTTACACACCAGCATGGACAATGATGGAGCCATATTTGTACTTGCTTTGGAGTGACCTGAGTGAATGTGTTATGTGGCAGATCCTGGCACCCAACAGACAGCTCAAAGTGACCTTCTCCTTGTTCAGCCTGATGAGTGGGACGTCAGTGTGTCTGACAATAAGAGTCACCTATTACAAGTGTATTACGTGTGTTGTTTAGCCCTAAGGGCAGTGACTTTGTGAACTATGTGATATGTGGGTATTGTTGTGGGTTAGCAGTTGTTTGGGTGTCTGCTTTGGATGTCTCTGCTGCTTAGGCAGAGTTTATTTAGAGCCTCCGAGTATGTTTTTGTGTGGTAATGTATTTGGTTTGCTGTCGCTATAGGTCTATGTGAGACTAGATTTGTAATGTGTATGGTTACCTTCACCACTGATAGACTGTGCCAGTCACAGGTCAAGAGAGCTCAGCCTCCTATTTGTCTATATAGTTGCATCTCTCACATATATCTGAGTTTGTTGGGAGGAGGACAGGGTTGTCTGTGTACATAAGGCAGTTGTAACATTGCGTCAAAATTCCAATATGCACCAGCTGGACTGGAGAGTACACACGAAACCGACCTTTGGACATGCCAGGATATTATGATGACATACTCTGTTGACTGATCACAAAGGATCAGTAGTGTAAGTGTGTAAAAGAGTATAACAGGGGTTTAGTGGTCAGGTTTGTCAGTGTTTTGGAAAGATTATCTGCGAAGGAGTACAGACAGAACCATGACACCTCCTTCAGCTATGTCATAAATAGCAATGTACACTCATATATGTCCTGAGTCAGGGTCAACTGTACCTGACTGACAATGCCGACATCCTGCATACATACATACCCACCTCCCACTGACAAAAGGCCCTATCATTATACCAGGAGATATCACATGTAGAATGGGTAAACAGCTCCTCCCAAAGCCGAATGAATGGCATCACTTGGATAACATTGTTTCCCCATATGTGTCATAAGTGAACTACAGAACAAACAGACCCTGCACCTGAACAGTCTGTTGATCTTCACTCTCTCTACAGGATCTTAAACTGTTGAATGTGTTACCGCAACATATGGCACACCCCACAAGTGCTGGTGCACAACAGACCATGGGAACTATAGTCCTATAAGCTATGAAGTCTGAACTGCTAGGCCATGGAGTCCATCATGATTGCAGTCAGAAACAGAGCTATTGGAAGCTGACAAACACATAACTCAACCAACTGTGGTATGTTAATGGGCAGATCATGTTTCCCAAACCTGCTAGACTGTTTTCAAGGCAGCCAGCCAGGACATACATCACTGAAAGGAGCTACACACGTCCCACATAGACTTTGAATAGCCCTTTATCAACATCCCAGACACATGTCGTATCCACAAAACCAACAATCTGTGTATAAATATGTATTGTCATATGAAGGAATGGCAATTTGTCCACAGATAGATCACACAAACTAAGAATTGTGGAGTCCTGTTCAAGCTGTTCACACCTGCTGACCCACATGGTTCATTCCTGGGATTGCATAAAACAAAGTGCACACACATTACCATGTCCAGTCTGATGATGTCAGCATCCTACAAATATAGCAGGAGAATAGAAATCACCCAGTAAAGCATATAGCGGGTGGTGTAAATGTGTATCTCTCTAGTATCATAACATAGTTAGGTAGGGGTTTGTGTGTGTGTGTGTGTGTGTGTGTGTGTGTGTGTGTGTGTGTGTGTGTGTGTGTGTGTGTGTGTGTGTGTGTGTGTGTCTGTGTTTTCTTTTCAGAGGAGTGGCCTTTTGGAGACTGTGAAAACACATTAAATGATGTGAATTACTCTCTTTGGCAAGTCTGATGATGTCAGTATCCCACAAATACAGCAGTGGAAATGAAAACTCCCAGTAAAGCATATAGCGCATCATGTTAATGCATATCTCTCTAGTGTCATAACATAGTTAGGTAGGGGTTTGAATCCTGCAATTGCTGAGTGTGGATGTGTGTGTGTGTGACACTGTTGATCAATGCGTTGTGGGTTTTGCTTTTACTACTGTATGACATATCAGTAAAACAACAGTATGTGCATTGCACACTTTAGGTATCTGTGTGGCAAATACACATATGTACATGTGACCTCAATTAGTAACTGTGTGGCCAAGACATATATGTACATGTGACATTAATCACTTCATAGGTGTGAAGCCTGCTTTCAACACGACTACATCTGTTACCATTGACAGTAGGTGTTGCTGATTCTCGGACCATAGGTCACATATGTATGTATGTATGTGACAAGTCCAACCACTGTAGTGATCTGTGTCCTAGGTAATCTGTGTCACACACACACACATGACGGTTTCTATAGAATAGTGTGAGAGAGGGTTTATGTCTGGGGCATATGTCAGACATGTTCAAACACAACACAGTCTGTCAATAATGGGCATTCATTATAGGTGTACAACAACTCTGTGGATATGTATACAGACCCCTTATTGCTTATGTGATACACTGAGGGACATCAGCATACCTTTGGGAATGTGAAAATCAAAGGACAGATGACATCACATGTGGCTGTATGTACACATCAGTACCCCCCCACTGCATGTTGTGGGCTACTACCAATGTGGTACTGTCAGGATACTATGTGTAGTAAATGTGGATGACTATGCTATAGTTGGCTCATAGCTTCACAGCATGGGTTTGTCAACAGGTATCTGTCTGTATGATACCCTTGTGGAGGATAAGTGTCTAATCCGGAGAATGCATTGTAAGCCACTGTATGCATTACCAGATGTGGACAGACATATCCCTCGTGTGTCTGCTTGTACCTAGGATGGCCACATGCCAAACAGGAGTGGTCATGGGAATGTGTGGTGGTCAATACCACTGGTAACTGGTATAGTACAGTACCGGAATGATTCAAATGCTACTGTGTATCCTACACCTGTGTGTCAGTTGTCAAGACATCATTTAACGATTGGTTAAAATCAGGCTGTTGAGGTTATGTACACTACCAGAATGCAAACCAATGACCAATATTAACAGTATCACCCACAGCATAGTGTCATATCATGTCATACACACATGTGTACCCAAGTTGTGACATATGTGTAGTAAAATGCATACTGGACACCAATAGGAAATATTAAGTGTTAACACTGTGTAATACAGGGCATGTCACCCTTCCCATGTGTCCACCATGCACGTACATGCAGACAGTGCACCTCCACCATGTTCACAAATGTACACCTTGGAATCTGTACTGCACACATCACACACGTAACGTCCACTCACAGACACATGCTGCCAGTACCACACACATCAGCCAAGTGGCACATGGGTGGACAATCCATGTTTGGAATTAACACTGGTGTAAACAATACTACATTGATAATCTTAGCTTTGATGCATCATGCCTGCTCAGATATACCTACAAGGATATCATTACACTTTACTCTTGACAATATGCTAACATTGCTACACTGCTATTAGGTCACCCTGTGCATCAGCACCATGTTAGCCTGTTCCTGCATCAATGTCACAGATGACAGGAGGTGGCACAGTTTCATCATATGCACAGGGTGTGTTATTGGTTTGCCAGAGCCCGACAATGACCCATCCAATCGACGTGTATGTGTGTGTGTGTGTGTGTGTGTGTGTGTGTGTGTGTGTGTGTGTGTGTGTGTGTGAGGGACAACAGTACAGTATGGGTCAGTGTTGATGTAATGTGTATGTGTATGTGTTAGCCCTAGGTGTTGGTATTATGTGTGTGTGTGTCTGCATGCACACAGTACCCTTTGTGGCTGCCAAATACGGGAGGTTGTGGGACAGCCACAGACTGTACCTGCCAGGCTGTACAGATCACTGTCTCTGGCCATGGACACAGTAACTGTGCCTGGCAGGGGTGACACAGACAGTATCGGGTACTAAGCCAGACTGGGTACTATCGTCAGAGGCAGAGGGATGTTGACTGGACCCATGTCCCTGCTGGGACTGGCCAGAGCCACGTGCACATGGTCATCTCGGACGGTCTACTGACAGCCCAGCCACAACATTGCTGGGGCTGGTACTGCCACTACGGGAGTGGCTGGCACTTGTGTGTCATCCACGACAACTGCCAGCTGATGATGTTGCTGGCATATGTCCACGTCAATGTCTCAGCCATCCTGCACTGTCCTGGCACATGGACATTACATTGTGGAGGACATCTAGTGTCTCCCCCCAATGTCTATCAATGACATTGATGTAATTATGGATGGCACCGGCAAGGTCACAGATACTGTCATTGACAGCGGTGTTATGGGCCCTCTGCACCCTTAGTCCCTGCCTGGTGTACCATTCCATACGTGCCTGCGCTTCATCACAGCCCAAACATACCTGAGGTTGTGAGACCTGTGCGGGCACATCTGCCAGGGGCATTATGACCAGCGGTGCTCCCACGAGAACCCCTGGACATATGCCTATGTGGTATCATTCCGGGTGTCTGGGCATGGCTGCTGTGTGGGGTTGCATGTGCCATAGATACCACACTGTCCTGGTCAATGCCTACCGTATGCTGTTCCTCACCTAAGGCCAATGGTGTTGAGGGATGTATTGGCAGTATGTATGTGCGCATAGATGGTGTGGAAAGCTGTGTACTGTTGATTGGCGGACCAACGACAGACCCTGTCAAACCTGCCTGTGCCACAACACATGTATCATCATGTTCACTATTTGTGGCAGTGACTTCAGGTTCCCTGCTGCACTCATCCAACAATACCTCAGCACCTGTGAGAGGGAGACAGGAAACACACTTTATCATCTGTACAGGATGTTAGCACACATGCACACATGCAGACATGCACACATGCACACATGCACACATGCACCCATGAACACATGAACACATGCACACATGAACACATGCACACATGAACACATGAACGCATGCACACATGCACACATGAACACATGCACACATGCACACATGCACACATGAACACATGCACACATGCTCACATGAACACATGCACACATGCACACATGCACACAAATACACTACTCAGTCAAGTTGACACACGCACACACACACACACACACACACACACACACACACACACACACACACACAAACAGCAATATGGAACATATTCATTAGTGGTTGATGGTGGAATACAGTATCACAAGCCAAAAAGTCCTATCACACGTGTCAGCATGCAGGATGTGTGTTGCTCAACAAGTGTCATTGTTGATAACAGTATACATGCTGTTGATGCATGTGTGTTGTTCAATGATTGGCCTCACCCTGGAACACAATGCGTACATGGACACAACATTGCAGTGCAAGTCTGAAATGCTTTCCAATGTCCTGTGCACCATCACTCATAGGTATACATACCATGGCCAGATGCACACAACTGTCAGGTGTATAACAATGAATGCTATGTGTAGTACTGTAGGTAGTCTAACTGGATGTAGTGTAGTACCATGAGCCATCATCAGGCAGCATCATGTGGTCACTCAAGGCAACTAATGTATGTCACACTGGCAACTATCTTGCTGTACCTGACCTGCACCACTTAGGCTATATTTACCATTTCACAGCCAGTTGTTACATGGGCACGTCAGGTGTGCAATAGGGAGCATTGCCTAACATGACTGTGTTGTGTGTTGACGCATGTCACACCACCCCATGATAGGCCTCTACCCCTCAGGTATAGTATGTGTGCTGTGTTGATGACATTTGGGATACTGGAGTATGACCTTACAACAGGTGTCTACATATTCCATGTGTATCATATTAACACATACTGCATATGATAAAGTGGTGTATGTTGTGTGCATGTGTATTGACTCTGCCTATACAATGTCCACTACAGTGTACCCCAATTGTTTGGGATGCTCTGTGTATTGCATGTGTTTGAGGCAGCTACTCATGTTACTGGGATGTGCATAGTCCCACAGAGAACATGCAGAGCATGCACTATGTGTAGGTGTTTAACATGTGTATAAGGCCTACAACTCTCCTATGACATGCACATGTTATATGCTATATTAAATGTAGACCACTCACCAGCATGGGTCTGCTGTCTTGCTATCACACCAGAGGGACCTGCAAGGATGTGAGACAGTTTGTCAGTGTCAACAACTATGGCATTGCTGCTGTGAGTTTGCAATTTTACAGTAGTGCATGAGGTGACAGTAACAGGCATACAGATAATGTCCCAAATTATCAGTATTGCATGACACCAGGCTCCACATCTTCTGCATACACAGTACACATCTGATAAACGCATGTTATAACAATTGAGATAACAGTGGTCTACAGATATGCCATGTTACCTGCACGCTCTGTATCGCCGTGCTGGGTGGCTCTGGCCTCCATGATGACACATGTGTGTTGTACTGGTTGGCCAAGAGCCACCATGCTGAGGAGCAGCTCTTCCACTCTGGTGAGGGGGGGGATGTGTTGCGGCACCACCACCTGTGGCAAGCTGTTGTCTGTGGACATCGGAGGCATGCTGCCGGACATGTCTGATTAAATCACTGCAGTGATGGTGTACCTGCTGATAAGTCCGGTTATGCATGCCTACATCATTCACCCGATGGACAACATCCTGCCACAGTGCAGTGCGCCCATGCTGGTCCTGGCAGGTTCTGGAGAACAGCAGGTTGTAATGGTGTATGAGTGCATCTGCAATGACTTCCTCCTCCTCAGGGGAATACGCGGGTTTCCTGTTGTGAGACATGTCCCTGGAAGACAATAAAACAGTAATTGTGAGGCAGTCATGTGGCACACTTAACATTCTAAAGTACAGACATCAATGAAATGCCATATATAGCAACCTATTGGCTGTCAGTAGATACACACTTTTAATACCACATATGACTGCTCAGCCCACAACTGCCTGACAGTGCCTGGCACATACTATATACCAAACTATGTTCTGCACAGCAACAAAGTGGAACCAGTATGTAAGACTATACAAAAGTACATGGCACACTGATTGTGACACAATGCACCACCTAGCCACAGGAGGTGTATATGAAGCTAATGCATACAGACATTTGTCATCCATTGAAATGAATGTACAGTACGGTTACAGTACTACCAGTACACCACGCTGCTTGTTGATAGCAAACCCCTCAGTAACATATGTGGACATTCATCACTATAGGTGGCATACTGCTGTACTACACTATACATGTTGCTAGATACACACTTATATCCTGTGACACACATACCACCGAGGCCATGTTACAGGCATACCCACACACACATCAGACATACCTACAAGACACAAAGGTATGGCAACTCAGATTAGATTTACCTGTGTACCATACAGTACTGTGTGTCAGCACCTACAAAACCTCATGCCTGAGGTATGTAATGTGTGAGGACTACAGGTAACAAACAAAACAATGTTACCAAGCAATGTGGATATAAACCATACTGTGCTGTTGAGGCCTACAGCTTCAGGTAGTACTACAGTTCATACATGATTTGTATTCACTAGTGTTAACAATCAATAAGCATACATGTACTGCTTTAGCCTACAATGGCACACTCCAGTCAACACCATGGGACTACGTCACACCGTATGCCATACTGCTTTTCCTGCCTAGCAATAGCATATGTACCTTTTGATGGGATTATAGCTACAACACTACATACCATGGTATAAAGTTTCCCACTAGGCTATCACACATATACACATCTTTGACACATTCGCCTACACATTCTCCATCACACCCAGTCAACCTCACATAGCATGTGATGCAACAGGTACATGCATGTGTATATTGGGTCCTAGGTAGCTAATAGGCTATTATCCATAGGGCCTATGGAAGCCTAGCCATATGGTACCCTGCCCTTCAACACCCATGTAATGTAGGTTCATGTGCCCCTGTCATGCAGAGCCACAGAGGTGATTACCGGGTTGTGTTTCTTATCTCACAACCAATCATCATGATTATTCATGGCAACTGCTAATGAGGACCTTCATTTGCTATTGATAGCTAGTTAGTTCCAGAGTATGGTATGTGTCTGAGATGATAATGTGCCACTCAAGCATGTTCTGCTTTTTGACGTTACAAGGTTTAGATCAGTACAGTGTGTAGCTTGTATGGAGTTTCATCTGTTTACATGGAGCATGTCCAACACCTGTGGGTTTGACCTAGCTTTGTATGTTAGGCAGAGGTAGCCTCTGGGTAGGCGGTATGCGACACAGTGTAGCTGTGGTTTTGTAAGACAGTCAGCATAAGGCATCTGTTTGAGTCCGGTAATACACTTTGTGAGGTATGTGTCTGGCGTCTGCAGTTGCTGTGGATGTCTTCTGAGGTACATACCAACAGGGCCATTGTACTCTATGATGGGTGTTATGACTGATGAGTAGAGTGGAATGCTGACCTCTGTTTCCATGGATGACACACCTTTACTGATGACATGTGGACTGTACTCAGTTTACATGACTAGTGTGGCACTGTGATTATCATAAGGGACACTACTGTCCACCTGTGTCCCATAGTCTCTTGTCACACTTTTGGTATTGAGTAGACTACCACCTATGTGGTAGTTCATGGGTACAGGGCTTTCAACAACAGGCATGGCAATACGTGTACAACATTGAGCTTGAGCGTACATATGAACATCCAGTGGTGTACACATAGATATACATATCAGCACATATACAGTCCACCTTTCATGGTGGGAATATCAATTATGCAAAGGTTGAGAGGGATACAGTTATGTAATGATATTGCACAGTCTTGTGCAGAATGCATGGAAAGTATTCTCAGCCCATGTATCTTTAGCAGGACCCCCTATCTGGAAGACTAAAAAACTAACAAATCATACCCAGGGCATTTGAACAACACATGTCATATGCCAGCACTGTATGCTGTCTTGTTTGACACACACTACAACCTACATATAAATATGCACATAACAACCTGCATCAACATATAACTGTCCACCCTTCACAAACAGTTGCAGTATGTCCCTTGCTCCATGCACATGTTCAGATGCTAATATATCAGACACATATGTATCTCGCCATATGTGTGTGCCATACAGACACAGGGTCCACACTGTTGTAAGTCCGTACACCTCACGGATGACCTGTTGGGCCTTGCTACAACATGGACAGTTGTCACATGTCTGCATACAGTAATAGTACAAGAGTATATATAGCTGCAAATGATCCATTACTATACTAGACTGCTACAGCTGTTGCCAATGCTAAGCTACACATTATGTGACTATCATGCATGTCTTACTCTGTGACATCCAAGTTTATATAGGTGTTTGCACTACTCCCCCAAACTGCCATTAAACGCAGTACTGTACAGACCATAGATAACATGTTCAGATGTCTGGCATATAATGCTGAGCTACATATGTTACAGTTATGTCCCACTGCACACAGCTACACACCAATTTCTCCATGGCAGTGGTTATGCATGGCATCAGTGCATACATACCTACTGCTGCCACATATGCATGTTTCAGAGGATGTACAGTACTATTAATAAACATCTACTACTTGCCGGTAACTACAAACTGTTACATACCTGTTTGTCCCTTTCAGGTCCGTCTGTGTATGCTTTGACAGTTTTTTTTATTAAGTAAAGTGTCTTACTTAAGTTTAGTTTGTGGTTATTAATTATTTTTTTTCTTAATTAATAACTTTAGTTTTTAATTAGGTCTATATATTTGTCACCTAATTATATATTTATTTCTTACGTGCTACTGTTTGACAATACTCTGCAGGAGCTGTACAGTTGCTTACATGTGCAATGTAATGATTGCATGTGGGGATAGCAAGTACAATCTGCTTTTATAGGTATCTGCGCATGTGCATGTGTTGCCTTCTGCACCAATTGTTGGCCAGCATTTGGTAAATGTTTATAGCATTGGGTTGCTATGACAGTGAGTACTGCAATTACCGCACAGCAGGCTGTATGCATTTACCAAATGCTGGCCAACAATTCGTGCAGAAGGCAACACATGCACATGGTATGTAGGCGTAGCCCTTTCAGATTTCCAGAGTGGGGCCCATGCTTGTTTGCTGTGGACACTGTTGTGTAAGTCAGAAGGTTGGTATACATCTTATAAATGAAGCTAGAGGTGTAGACAGTGATGTACATGTTGTACTCAGACCTGACTGTTGCCATTTCCAGTACAGAGCTATCAGTGTAGAGTTCTACTCACCCCTACAAATGCTTACACAACATTTATGTGACTATGTAGTTTCTTTTCTACTCATATCATTAACTGCCATACAAATGTAGTTATTGAGACGTATTCCTTTGGCACATGAACTGTTTGTGAACTGTTATACTGTGAATATTAATGTACTCGCTTCTGCAGGGTTTGTGTTTGTTATTGTTGACATTAGCACAGAGTTCGCAGGACAACTGGACAATTCCAGTACTGAGTACGCCTACCTACACCCTAGGTAGAGCCTAAACCCACAAGTATCTTTTAATTGTGGGGGGGAATGCTTACATACAGAGAGCATTATGTATTATTGTGTGAATATTATCTTACTGGACTTAAATGATTGGTGTGTACCAGTCAGTTTATCAAGGCAGGTGGTTTGTCTGCATAGTTCCCAACTTTGAACCTATCCAGATGATAGCCAGAAGTTACAATGTCATTCTTTGTCTGTGCAACTCACAGGTGTTTTCAGGACTGGTACAATGGCATTGTTACAGTCAGTTGCTACCAGTACATGGCTACATCCTTTGGTATTTCTGTGTTGTGCTCATACATAAGGGTATGCTTGTGGAGGTCCTAGCAAAGCTATTTGCAGAGTGTGTAACAGCAGTATAGCTTATATGTCTGTGTGTTTGTGCCTCTGCCAGGCCTATGGAACACTCAGATACATCTTTGCATGGAGTCAGGGATAGGTAGTTGACAGTGAGGTACACCTTACACATAATAGGGACAGTAGGTGTAGACTTCAGTGAAGCAGTGCATATGGATTAGTACTCCTTTCATGAAGTACAAGCAGTGTCTACTGTTATTATTGTCAGTATTCATTGTGTAATAGCCCACCTTTCTGACTGACATCAGTACTTTACTGAGGGATTCGGAGGGACACAGCTAAAATATGTTTCACAATCAGGGACATCCCTGGAAAGTTGTCACAGTTAGGAGGTATGGCCTCTGCCCTACTCAGATATGCCAGTGTTTGTCCAGCTATGATACTTTGTAAAGTGCCTCTGTAACATTATTTGCTGCTTGAATGGTTGCTTCTCACATCACACTCATGTAATGCAATTCCACAACAATTGCTGGTAAAGATCCACAGAACAAGCTTTGTGTTATGGCCTTCCTATTTTTCCTTTACATTCACTCATTGTAATGCATGATATATTTTTTTCAGCACCAAGTTATTGTATATCTGTTGTGGCTTAGTCGTGCTTCATGCAGTCTAGTGTATCCAAGGTCAGGGGTTCAAGACTGACAGAGGTATTTTATTTTGCTGCTGAGCAGAACAAGGGTCCTGACATAGAGTGACTAAGGCACTTTTCAGCAGTTGTAAGCCGGTTTGCGCAGGTTTACATGATGCTTAGAGATGCTTAGCTAAGTGCACACATGCACACACTCACTCAAACCGGCTAACTACTGCTTAAAAGTGCTTACTCCCGCTAACCCCCATGCTAATTTCTTTGAAAGAAAAGAAAATGGGGAGATAGGAAAGTGGTGAAACAGGGGGCAGAAAGAGGGAAAGACAGTAGGAAAACAAGCTCGGGATGTGCAGGATGGGTGTAGGGAAGGTCCATAGCTGCCCATTTCTTTACCAGCAACAGCTGTGCATATCTTGAAAATTTGGAGTGAAATTTGAAACCTTCCACCCCTGAGAGAGGGGTGAGGACAACAAAGTATGTTGTAGTGCCAATTATAATTATCAGTTTACATGTCCAGCGGACATGTGTGCGAAATGGGTAGCTATGTATGGGGCGTAATTTTTTTGTGAGTACAGATTGCCCTTTTTTTTTTTTTTTTTTTCAGGTGAGTGGAAAGTGAGGTAGATGAAGTAGGTATATTTGGGGAGGTAGGTTGTGGAGGTAAACAGACAAGACAAACAAGATGCATACAGGGGCGGAGTATGACACATAGGGTGGGTGAACACAATTGACGGAGACGGATGTTTGGAAATCGCAAGCCCATGAGCCCACAGATGGTAACAGTGGGACTGAGATCCCCACCCATGGGCAGTCACCACTGAACCTTCACAGACCTGAGGGTCGCTGTGCTGGGGGCTGCATAGGAGGGGCAGGCTCACCCATGAGTCACGCCACTCTCACCTCGAGCTGGCATAGGGGATCAGCGACTAAACGCTGGATCTCCCTACGCACCACAACCCGGACCCTTCGGAGGGTGACAGGTGGCCCTTCTCCACCCACGCTTGCAGGGGGGGGACGAGCCCCATCCCCTGCAGTGCTTCCACCCGAAGGTGGCACAGGACCAATGGAGGAGGATAGCCTGGACTGGGCACCAGACCTGCTGATGCCAGGTGCAATCGCCAGCTGAGGAGGGACAGGTGGGTCCGCTGGGACCGGCCTTCCCATACGTTCTGTGATTAGGTGTGTTTAATTACAACATAGACAACAGCATTCCAAATTAGTTGTAACAGCATGCAGTAATATTCCCATTAACCCAACACACCAGGGTTACAACAGTTGAACAGCAAGCATAACACATGCATATATTGAACGACAGTGGACATTACAACAGCGTGCAGGGATGATTGGTGGCAACAGGCCACCAAGATTGTGGTGTTTTAACAGGGGACATGCATCAAAGTAAATGCAGATTTTATAGAACAATAGGACATATGTCCCAACAAATGTTTTGAGATTAGACATACCCACTGAGGTGTGGAATTACATTGTTTATGCACATGGAGTTGGGTGTAAAAAGAAACCTCCATTAACATTTTATTAGTACTTTAACTCTACACTACATTCCTATTGACTGCAGGTGTATATCCCCTACATGTATTATTACACTAGGCAACATGCATTAGATTGTGTAATGGGTTTGGCTACTTCATTATATACCTGACCTATATCTGACATAGTAACTGTCCAAGATGCAGATGTTACTGCTACATACTTGTATTTTATTTTTATATTTATGTATCTACACATCTGGATGTGTTCACGTGACATTTCCACTTGATTTTCTACAGAACCCTACATTTCATGAAGCACACTCACATTTCTGGGGAACACCTTGACAAGCTACTCGTGTGCCAGATTTACCTATGCATGTCAGCCATTTAACAACTGTTGAGGACTGTTATATGCTTCACAGCTACTGGCACTTCCTTCATCCACTTTATATGAGACTGCACAACTGAGGGTTGACAGCACTTAATACAACAGTACTATTTATTTAATGCAAGGGTACAACAACATTTCTAAGTAACTGACACAGACACACTCCAAGTACTGTACCTTTCTTATTCACATTAAAACTCTTTTCTACAGGCTCTCTCCTTTATTTGATATTACAGTGCATACAGAAGACCTAGTCAGGACATATTATACCTTTATTGATAGGTTACAACACTCTTTTTCAGGCTCACTCACTTATTTTGTATGACAGTACATGCAGAGATAGTATTCCAGACTTATTTTACCTTTATTAATGGGTTACTACACTCTATTCCTGGCTCTCTGACTTATGTTATACAACAGTACATGCAGAGAATTTATTCAGGGAATAAATGTTATATGCTTCACAGCTACTGGCACTTCCTTCATCCACTTCATATGGGACTGCACAACTGTGTGTTGACAGCACCTAATACAACAGTACTATTCATTTATTGCAAGGGTACAACAACATTTCAAAGTAAGTGACACAGACATACTCCAAGTTTTATACCTTTATTAATTACATTGAACACTCTTTTCTACAGGCTCTCTCCTTTGTTTGATATTACAATGCATACAGAAGACCTATTCAGGACATATTATACCTTTATTGATAGGTTACAACACTCTTTTTCAGGCTTGCTCACTTATATTATATGACAGTACATGCAGAGATGGTATTCCAGACTTATTTTACCTTTATTGCTGGGTTAGTACACTCTATTTCTGGCTCTCTGACTTATGTTATATAACAGTACAGGCAGAGAATTTATTCAGGGCATTTTATTGCTGTATTATTGGGCTACAACACTTTTGTCATACTCCCTCACATATATTATATAACAATACGTGCAGAATAATTACTAACCTGCCTGGTGGTGCAGCCTTAGCAGCCTATCTGCATAGGCTTACTGATTCATAGCAAGGACACCTGCAGCTGTGAAGTAAATGAAGGATATTGAGACATAACTATCCATTATTTAGACTATATTAGCATGTCTTACATACTGCATTCCATGGCTACCTACGTAGTAGTGGGGCATCTTGCATATGACGGGCCTCCTGGAGCCATTGATTCAGGAGGTCCTGCTTCCATCTCTTCAGGTCTGCATGGTAGTGATGGACCTGCTAACCAGTCCAAGGGATGCCTGTGGCACTGGTGAGTTCATGAGCCAACCGGTTCCAGGCTTCTGCCTTATACTCCGTCCCTTGATACTGGCCCTGCAGGAGTCGAGTCTCATGACGATGGACTAGGAGCCAAACCATGTATTTTGACTCCTCGATGCCCCAGCATTGCGCTCTAAAGCGAGTACCCTCTCCAGCACCAGACATTCTAACTGCAGATGGGAGCTACAATCAGTTATGGCAAGTATTCCTGCCTATGGAGCTTAAATATGCCATATTTCCCGCACTTTTTTGTGATTGGCCATTTTTGAAATTTCTCGGCTGACTGCAGACCTAACATTTATAAGTATATATATGTTAACAGTGGATGGTAAGCCTAAGCTATTGTGGCTTAGTGGTTCAGTACTTTGATTATGGTGCACAGTGTCCTGGGTTTGAACCTTGTCATTGCTTTTTATTTTACTACTGTCCAGACAGGTTAGGGGGTGTGGCTGTGTTTAAGCAACTTTGCTCTACGTTGCTCCACGTTGCCTGATGGTGCGCTGGTTGGCGCGGTGTGCACCTCTGCGCAAACCAATTGCGCTGGGAAAAGCTCTATTTAGCTATGAGCAACTACATTGCACTGGCTAAAGTGCTACTTAACTGCTGGCATATATATTGCACTGGGCAAAGTGCTGCTTAACTGCAGGCAACTATATTGCGCTGGGCAAAGCGTTGCTTAACTGCAGGCAATTATATTGCGCTGGGTAAAGCGTTGCTTAACTGCGGACAATTATATGTCAGGTTCCTTTATAAATATACATTTTGTTCACTGATACATAGGCCATTTCAGTGCTTTTTAGTAAATGTTTAATCATATATGTCAGGAATTATTTCATATACTCATTTTGAACATAAAATAGGAAGGGGAGTGGTGGGACTCGAACCGTGAATGCCTCCTCTTTGTGCGAACGCTCTACCACTATGCTATTACTATTTGGCGTACTTTGCATACACATTCCTTATTATGCTCTTCCATGTCGAGATTGCTAACTGCAGCTAAGCAATGGGCACACCCACGCACACACACGCAGATACGGGAAGCTATATCTGGAATTAGAAAAAAAAATAATGTTTTACTTTTTATAACTGTCCTGGGGGTTTACAATGTCATGGAGTGTGGTGTTGGGTAAATGAACATTTGAGCGGACTCACTCTTGTGTGTTGACATTTTCCATTTCACACACTTGCAGGGGTGTGGACCTTTAGACTGCTCGGCAGTCGGACACGCCCCCTGCTTGCCTGCACGGTCCGTGTTAGACTTGGGGTAGAGTCAGCATGATCTCATGAATATTCCTGGCATGCTGATGTCATACTGTTCAACTGCAGCCTCCGAGTAAGACTTATTTAGTCTTACACAGAGGTTTTGTGAATCCGAGGGTATGTGTTACATAATAGTGTTCCAATGCCTGAGGTATGAAAGTTTACAGTTGTGTTTTTGTGTTGTGACCACTGTGCTGACATACATTCATGCTTACAGTTTGATTTTCATAAATGCATAGCACATTATACTGCATTTCCTCCATACATTCTTAGGTAAGATGGATTAGCTAGGGGGGTAGGTGTTAGGGTTAAATTGTGGACATAGATGAGACCAGTAGATTTGAATTTCAGGACATACATTCATGCTTACAATTTGATTTTCATAAATGCATAGCATATTATACTGCATTTCCTCCATACATTCTTAGGCAAGATGGATTAGCTAGGGGGGTAGGTGTTATGGTTAAATTGTGGACATAGATGAGACCAGTAGGTTTGAATTTCAGGTCTTCTAATCTGTGTTAAATTATATTCAGTATGTAAAGGACTGGGTATGAAACATTCAGAAATGTGTATGGCTATTTTATAATTTTCTTCAATTTAAAAATTAGAGAATATGAGCTGAGCAATGTATATCAATGTTATTTTGTACCTACATCATTCATACATGCATTTTACTTTTACAGGTGATGAGTGTACTAGGAATTGGACCCTTTGCATCGAGCGGATGCACAGACTGGAAGAGCAGTGCAGAGAGAGATATGATGTCCTTCTATATCACTGCTGCAGAATTCAAAACAGAAGGGATCTCCTGGCCAGGGCAGCCTGATGCTTGGCCAGTATACATGATCTTGTATGCACCATACATCACATTTATGCTCCCCGCACAGAACATAGGGCATAAAAAAGATGTACAGATGGAATTACCCAGAATTTCTTTGCCACCAGTTCAAACACTACTTTTGCTAGTTATTCTGAACACATTTTTACTGCGCTGAATACTTACCCATGAGATAAGTGCCCCATTGTTCTGAACACTTTTTTACTGCACTGAATACTTACCCATGAGATGTGCCCCATTTTTTTAACTTTTCTTGGTCTTGCATTTTATTTTGCTACCTAAGTTCATGTCATCCAAGAAGGAAAGATGTCAGTGTGGGAGGCAGATTTCCCATAAGGGTCATCACAAACAGTGTCTTTTTTGTGTGGGTGCTTCCCATGACCATACCTCTTGTTGTATCTGTAAGGCATTTGTGCCTAAGACACTCAGAAGCTATTTGTTTTCCCTGTCTTCCCTGGCCATTTATCTTGAAAACCAGTGGCTTAAATAGTTAGTTTAGGTTACCATGGCAGAATCCTTTAACCCTGAGATATTCCCACTAAGTAAGAAGAAGGCCAAGAAGTCTCAGCTGGATTTTTTAGCTGTCCAGCTTCCACCAGACATCCCTCTAGAAGTGGGTAATAGCTCTGTAGGTTACTTAGTGTCTATGTCAGATTCCTTTGCCATGACCCTGTCGGAGGTCAGCAAGGATCTGTCCTTTCACACATCCTCTGAGGCTTTGCAGGCATCTGTTCTGAAAATTGAGGGGGAACCATGATTGATTATCTTGGCCAGTCCTAGAGAGATTCCACAGATGGTCAGGTAGGAGGTTCTGTGTTTTCTTATGAAATCTTGCCAAGGGTTGGAACCTCCAGTATTTGTTAGGGCTGATGTCCCTTCCAAAAGGGATTGGCAGTTTACTCAGGGCTTGCTTTATGCTTTGATGGCCCTAAAGGCTTCTCAAGAGGTTTTCTACCTGCTCCTCTTTGAACCTCTACCTCTTCTAAATGGCTTAGTGAACCAGATTCCTTGGATGATGATTCAGTGTCTGATGAGGGGTCTTTGCCCTATTAACACACAAACTTGAGCCCGACAGTTAAAAGTCCACTTATAAAGTTTTAAAAACACTGCCATCACTAGAAATCACTCGCCAAGACTTTATTGTTGAACTCATAAACAGTTAAAACAGATTGAGCGCTTTCTTCCCTTCCAAAGGGATTTCATCAGACTCTATTAATATTCAATAATTCCCCCCTTAAATACTTTTTTAATGTTATGATGTCATTCATTGAAAGCCATTACTGCTCATTTAAAATGCTAGGTGCATAAAATTCTATTATGTTTTAAATATTCTTAAAACAACTATATAAATACTTTCATAAATATTGTTTAAAAATAAATAAAATATATGAAATGGTGTTTACCATCCCAGTTATGAACTTTTAAAAGAATAACAGGTTGTCTGAAACAATCATTTCCTATATCCCACTTGCTTATTTAAAATAGGCTTAATAGAAATGATTTCATTTAATACTGGTGGAAGACCTGCTTGCAGTTTAATTTGCCATTTAGTCTCCCTCTCTTCTATGTGACTCCTGAAGTCACTAACCTTCTCTAGAATGGTAAAGGTAAATTCTTTACAACCCTGGGAAGTACTAATATGTTTAAATGGGGCATTATTAGGGGTTTTAGTACTCATTTGGTATGTGTGTTCATAAATCCTGTCCCTCAGTCTTCTCTCTGTTTTACCAACATAAAAACTGGGACAGGATTTACACATAGCCAAGTATACTATCCCAGTTGTCTGACAATTCCCCTTTTCTGGTCTAACTGTAGTTCCTAATAAATTGTTGATTTTAATCAACCCATCTTGACAAATGTGTCTACATTGCGAACAATTTCCACATTTTACAGTAGCAAACTTAGTGATAGATGTTAATGACATTTCAAAATTCTTTTTCAGATTTGGGCCAACTTTATAGACAAAACTACGTTTATTCTCTCCTAAACTCCATAATTTGGGGTTATTTTTGAGAATAACCCAATTTTTGCTTATAATGTTTTCAACCTCTGTTGCCTTACAACCAAATGGAATAATCATAGCTCTTTCATATTTTTTGTTGTTGTCAACCTCCCTTTTTCTTATACATTCTTGTGGGGTGCATTTACTCCCAAGCAATGGTTTATATTTTTTGCCCCATTCACATTTCACATAGTCGACATATTCCTTGATAATTTTTACAGGATACCCTCTTTCCTTGAACATGTTACCAACTATGTTTAGTTCACCTTCCAAGTCATCTTGTTTCGAAGTCATCCTAGCAACTCTAATCAATTGGCCTTTTATTATACTAATCTTTTGTTTAAATGGATGGTCACTAGTATATTGTAAATAAGAGTTACTAAAGGATGGCTTTCTATAGACCTTAGATTTAAAACATATGTTATCTTTTTCTATGTATGTGTCCAAATAGTTTATTCCATTTTTATTGTATACATGTGTAAACTTTAAAAATGCCGTACTGTCATTAAAATATTGAAGTAATCCATAATTATGTTCTCTGGAACTTGCCATAAAATAAAAATGTCGTCCAGGAATCTCACGTATACTTTCATATGTTGAAATAATTCACTATTGAAGACATACTTTTGTTCCCACTCCAAAAGAACAAGATTAGCAAATATAGGAGCACAAGAGGCTCCCATAGCTACACCTCTGTGTTGTCTATAATATTCTCCATCAAAAAGAATGTAATTGTAATCAAGTACAATTTCCATAAATTCCACCAATAAGTTTTTCTTATCATTTCCTAAAAGGGTGTTTTTATGTAAACAGTCCTCAAATAATTCAAGACTTTCTTTTTTAGGAATAGATGTAAATAAATCTACTACATCAATTGTAAGGAATATTATGTCCTTATTCCAAAATTCATGCTTAATTCTTCCTAAAAAATCCCATGAGTCCTTAAGAATGTGTCCGCTATTCAGGACCTGTTGTTTCAACCATTTATCAATAACCACTCCAAAGGGATAAGTTTTTGACCCACGTCCATCAAATATGGGTCTAAAATTAAGATTCACCAACCCTTTGTGTGTCTTTGGAATTCCGAAAATGGTTGCTACTTTTGGATTTGGAACCTTTAAGTAGTTATACACATCACTTGAAATTCTCTCTTCTACCAAATAATCTTCCAAGTAGTAGTCTATCCTTTTATTACTAATATTTATTTCATTCAGGGAGGATGACTGATATGTTTCTTCATCATTGAGCATTTCAAAAATCTTTTGAGAATACTCTAATGTGTCATAAAACACCATCCCACCTCCCTTGTCTGGTCTCATAATTCTGATGGACTGATCTCTTTTTAAAGCTTGTAGAACCTCATTTTCTTTTTTACTAAGGTTATTATTTTTTAATTGTTGTTCTTTACTCTTTAACTGATATATGTCTTCAATAATGGCTTTTTCAAGACAATTAATAATTGGATCTAATGGTGGATTATATACACTTTTATTTCTTAATTCTGTATTATTAAATGTCCCTTCCTGTTTTGTGTAATCTCCACATAAATAAGCTAAATTGAGCTTCCTTAAAAACATTTGACCTCTAAAATTGTTTATATGTAGTCAAAATTTCTTGTGGGAATAAATTTTAGTCCTTTCATACATAATTGGAAGTGTTCCTTGGTTAACTTTACCCCTGTATAATTGTAAATATGGTATCCTTTCATAGTACTTATTATACCTTCTGTTTCTATAATTTCTTCTATTTCCTGTATCTGTTCTTTTTGTTCCATCCTGTTGGCCTCTGATTTCTCTCTTCTGCCCATCCTACATCCCATTCCTGGTGGTACTGAAAAGGTGGAGGATCATAATTGTCCTTAACATGATATTCATAATCATATACCTCCCCCTTAGTTCTCCTAAGGTCATTTTTATTCTCATTAAAATTATATCTATAATGTTTCTCCTTATTACCAACTTTCATCAAATATGCCCTGTTTTCCTTATATTCTTTTAAATCCCTTTGCATTTTTTTACACTTTGTTTCAAACAACCTGTTACACTTAAAGTCAATATTTTCAATTTTTCTATATTTCTATATTCTTCACATATGCCTTCGCCTTTGGCTTATGGTTTTGAAGAAGAGCAGTCTATTAGCCCTGAGTCTCCTTTTGAGGAATGTGTCCTTTGGAGCCACAATTGCTAGGATGGTGGAATTCTTTAAATGGGTTTCATCTAAAGTGTCTGATATTCATAGAAGATATTATGAGTTGCTTCAGGTGGATACTCCTAACAGCCCTGCAGTTCCTCCTGTGTTGGGTGCCTTATTAGATACTTTCATTGTTGCTTCCAAGTTCCCTGATTCTCAGCCTCCTGTTCCTAAGAAACCTGCTAGGTTCTATAGGTTTCCTGAGGATTGTCAATTTTTATTTAAATATCCTTCTGCTGATCCTGCTGTGGTGTCAGTCTCTTCTGACAAACCTTCTAAACGTTCGTCCTCTTCCAAACTTTTGCCTACTGATTAGGATAGTAGGGCAATGGAGAGGATCAGTAAGAAAGTTGACACTGCTTCTACTTTGGCCTTTGGGGCTGTTAATTATCAGATCCACATGACCAGGAATGCTCTGTCCTTGATTGCTCAGGCTTGTCATTGTATTTCTGACCTCCCCCCCAGATTCTGAAGGCAAATCCTATACCTTATCTATTTAAGGTTCTGCTTCTCAAGTGGCTTGTCACTCTTTCAAGTGTAGCTATGATGCTGTTGACATCTCTTCTAGGGCTGCAGATTTTTGGTCTGTCATAAGGCATTATTCTTGGCATCGTTCATTCTTGGCATTACGGCCAAATTACTGGATTCTCCTTTGGATAATAAATATCTTTTTGGGACCACTGCTGCTGACATGTTTAAGTCTCTTCAAGAGAATGGCAAAGCCTTGCAAGAACTTAAACATATATTTGTCCCTCGTATCCCTAAGTTCCAGAGGAATTATCCTTCGAGATCAGT
Organism: Protopterus annectens; assembly: GCF_019279795.1. NCBI lineage: Eukaryota > Metazoa > Chordata > Ceratodontiformes > Protopteridae > Protopterus > Protopterus annectens. Next base: position 1,611,322,271 of record NC_056733.1, on the reverse strand, counting down.
TTTTGTTTGCAGACAACCCCACCAGGCCTCCAAGGGCAGGAAGAGTAGGGGGTGGGCCCCCTCTGCTAAGGTTTTTCAGATTTCTGTGGCCCAGAAGCCTCCTTTATCTGATAAGCCTGCTTCTGTTTGACAATTTTCATCCCCCTTCCCCCTTTTAAACCAGGTTCCTTTGTCCCTTTGGTTTTCCCTTTGTCTTCCAAATTGGCTTCTAATCACCTCAGAGTCTTTGGTTCTTTCTATCATCTCTCAAGGCTACTTCATGGTAGGGAAGTCTCTCCTTCCTTTTTAAGGGATTCCTCAACCTCCTCTAGAGCAACTTCCTCATTTCTTGGAGATTCTAGCGTCCCTGGTGAACCAAGGAACCATTCAACCTGTCCCACCATCCCAAGTGGGAAAGAATGTTTATTCCAGAATGTGCCTGGTTCTTCAAAAGGAGAGCAGTTAGAGACCTGTTCTGGATCTCTCCCGGCTCAACACTTTTCTCAGAGTCCCTACTTTTTGTATGCTTACTCTTCAAACCCTGTTTCCTCTTTTGTTACCCCAGGCTTTTTTGGTGTCCTTGGATCTGAAAGATGCTTACCTTCATATCCCTATTCACCCTGTTTTCAGGAAGTTTTTATGTTTCTCTGTGTCTCCCTTTCATTTTCAGTTGTCTGCTTTACCCTTTGGCCTCTTTACTGCCCCAAGGGTATTCACAAAATGCCTAGCTCCTGTGACAGCTTTCTGAAGGTTACAAGGCATTCAGAGTTTTCCTTATCTAGACAACCTGATGCTTCAGGCACCTTCTCCCTGAAGTTCACCATTCCACTTCTTCAAAGTCTGGAGTTTACTATCAACTTCCAAAAGTTGTCTTGACTCCCTCTGAGGATCATGTTATCTGGGTTGCAGGATTCAGACGGTGTCAATGTTGACCTCTCTTTCACCTCAAAAAGTTTTGTCATTGACAGTCTTCTTTCAGTCTCTTCTTCTTCTGACTGCCATGCCAACCATCGAGTTTCTTCAGGCCCTGGGATTCATGACTTCTTCTATTCCACTGATCCCTCTTGCCAGACTGCATATGCAGAAGTTCAATGGTACCTCAAGTCAGTTTGACTGCAGCATTGTCACCCTCTGGATTTCAGTGTACCTCTCCTTCCCCTGTCTAAAGAAGGAATTCAAGTGGTGGATACGACAGTTTGCTCTCAGCCTGGGATGGCCCTTTCAGCCTTCAGTCCCTTCTCAAGAACTGTTCACCAATGCCTCAGACATGGGATGGGAGACTTCTTTTGATTGCCTGAAAGTTCAGGGTTTCTTGTCCCCCCATCAGAAGTCAGACCATATCAACATCAAGGAGATGAGAGGTCTGGTTTTGGCCCTTCAAGCTTTTCACCCCGTGTTCTCTCCAGACCCCTTGAAGGTGTATGCAGCCAACACTGCAGTGATGTGGCATGTCAACAAGCAGGGAGGTACAAAATCTTACCTCTTCTGCAGGATGTCTCCTCAGGCTTGGGAGGTGGCTCTTTGGCAGTATACATTCCTTCAGAGCACAATCTAGTGACAGACTGTCTGAGCAGGTCCAAAACACAGGATCAAGAATGGATGCTTCACAGAGACATGTTTCTGGACATTGTCCATTGGTGGGAGTATTCCTCAGGTAGATCTTTTTGCCTCCCCTCTGAACAGGCAGCTTCCTGTCTTCTCTTCCAGTATGCCATGCCATCTTGCATGGAAGACAGACATTTTTTTCTTTCCTTGGAAGGGGGTGTTTTTTTATGCTTTCCCTCCTCTTCCTCTATTTCCAAGAGTTCTGCACAAGATTCAGCTGGACTCCCCAGAAATCTTCTAGTGACTCCCTTTTGGCCAAGACAGCAGTGGTTCTCCCCTCTTAATGTATCTGGCCAGGGGCAATCACCACAAGTTACCTCACTGGTTGGATCTCCTCACACAGGACAAGGGGTCTGTCATCCATCCTCACTTACCCACTCTTCAGCTGACACTGTAGGTGATAGGGTTTTGATCCCTTTCAGGCACCTCTTTTCTGAGGATGTTCTCAAAGGTTTTACAGGAGACAAAGAAACCCTCACCCAGGAAATCTTATATGTCCAAATGTTAAAGATAGTCTGCTGCCATGCTCATAGCCAGGACCCTTTTTCAGTTGGGGTCCCTCTGGTCCTCTCTTATTTGTATGAGTTGCTCCAGTCTGACCTGGACTATTCTTCTGTGAAGGTCCATTTATTTGGATACAACTAAGAACATTCATAAGTCTAATCAGCTTTTTGTTTCCTTTCATCCCAGGGCATTGGGTTTGGCTGTTTCGAAGTAAACCATTTCATCCTGGATATCTAAGGCAATTTCCTTTTGTTATTCTTTTCATGGCAAATCTCTGTGTACTTCTCTTAGAGCTCATTCCACTAGGGCTGCTGCCTCTTCTGTTGTCTTCTTCAAGGGGATTGAACACCAATTCCATCTTTGAAGCTGTTATTTGGTCATCAGTGCATACCTTTAATAAGCATTATAAGCTGGATATGGTTTCTACGGCCAGAGCAGGTTTTACTGAAACCATTTTATGTGGGTTTGTAGAGGGCTCTTTTCAGCCTTCAACCTCCCATTCTGTTTCTTGACCTTTTTTGCTCTCCCTTCTGTTTTGGATATTGTACCATTGATATAGAAGGACATAGAACAGTAGTGTAAAGTCTTAGATTTTAGATAACAGTAGATGTCCTTTTCTTCACTGTTGCAGTATTCACTCCCTCCCTCCAATCCCCTCTTGTTTCTTCAGTTTTTTGTTTTAGATTCCCTTCTTGCTGTGGGTTCCCCCTTATTCTTCTGCACTTTTTCCTTCTGGACATATGTGGACTCCTTTGCCCTACGGGGACTATTCTCTTCTGGGGCAATTCAGTTCTGGGTAGTTGCATCAATACTTCCCTTTTATGCCCTACATTCTGTGTGGGGAGCATGAATGTGATACAAGATCTTTAGGTTTTTGTATACTGGCTGAACATCAGGCTGTCCTGGGCAGGAGACCCCTTCTGCTTTGGATACTGCAACAGTGAAGAGAAGGACATCTGCTGTTAAGCTAAGATTTTACACAACTGTACTTTTATTACTTTGTCTGATTTTGTAAATAAAAGAGATGTAATCATTGTTACAGGGTCATATTTTTGCAATTGCCATCTATACTACTTATAATGTAGGAATACCCATCATGCATCTTTAATGTAAGTGCAATAGTCAGACAATACCTGTAATTGCAAGTATGAATTACCTAAAACTATGCCTACATATCATTTAGCAACAAGCCATGTTTCCTGAAGAAAATGCTTTGAATTGGTGGCCACAACCTAGATGACAGTCATTTATGTATAACTGTTGCAGTGCTTTGGTGTGTGATGTTTCACATACAAGTTAATAGTGTTTTGTAGTTCTTAGTGACTGATTTTTGTTGTTCATAGCCTGCCTATTCACATACTGAGTGGGTGTCAATGATCACACTGTTACAGGTGAATAATCTAGCATGCCCTTTAGTTCAGCATAGGTATTGTATCTATCTACAACACCTTTGATGGCTTGTTTAAAACACAGTTGTATCCTGTGTTTAAGGATACTTGTATACAAAGGCATTCCAGGTCAACGTTTCAAACTGTCTACTACATAATCAGTAAGCAGCAGCATGCTGTTTGGATTTTGTAGGGTAGTATTGCTAATACATGTATGTAGGGCACTGATACATTTGTAGACAGGCAAGGTTATCTGTAAGACATATACTATATTTTAATGTGTCACAAGCTGTCACTGAGCTTGTGATTGTACATTATTACTAGTCTGCTGTGTTACATCCCAAAAATTGATGTTGGGTCAGCCAATGACCATGTTGCCTTGCTCAGCTCTTTTGCATATGACTTTTATATTTTTCAATGTATTGTCATCTTACTATATCTTCGTTATACCAGGAAGTTAATTGGTGGCTGTTCATATGACTCATTATATGTACAGGCACTTGGGTTACAGTTGACATTCACACACCAAAATAAATGTGCAGAGCACATATACAGACAAGAACAGATGCTAGTTATCTACTGAATGTACTATGTTCTTCATCTGTAACTATGTTTGTAATATTTTAATTGCTAGGATTCTTCATCTGTAACTATGTCTGTAATATTTTAATTTGTGGAGCTTTTCTCCCGGGGCCTCTACTGAAAATGGATCTGCGTCCAGTCAGACATTCACGGACAACAAATGTAAATAAATAATAAATAAATATAAATAAATAAGAAACATGGAAACAGTAATATTCTCTCAGATAGTCTGCTGTGAAATTTACTGAGGTGTGCATCACAAGTGTTAAACAGTGCAAGTCACACTACTAGCATTATGTTGTCATTTTCACATTGTTGTCTTGTAAGGTAGAATCATGAGTGCTGCATGGCACAGTGTCATGGCATGCTTCGGTTCAAGTGTCAGGATATGTAAGTGTGCTGGCTTTGCACATGCTTGTCATGAATAATAATGACCGATAAACAAGTGTTCAGGTACTGTCTGGATTTCCACTGGTAACTTGTGTTATGCATGCCTTGGTATGGCCTGGAGTAAGCTGCTCACATTGTGTGATGGATACAGTGGCCCTGACATGCTCCTATATTGAAAACATACATAAGTATAGATAATAGGACATAAGGAATGTGTTGTGTGCATGATGAGCCATTTGCTAGCAGCAATTCTGTTCATTACACTTGTCCTGCATTATCATTTTAGGCCATTTCATCTGAGAATGCTTTTTTGATGACACCTGCAATGTATGCTGATATACCTTTATTCTTATATGCAGACATCACATGTTGATGTGATGTTATGTCTGTTAGCTTTCAGATGTGCACATCAGTTTCAGGTACTGGCATACATCACATAAGGTGGTACAGTTTACTATGGCCATAACATATTCCAAGGTTTCATATTGACTGCTTTCTGCCTGCTTGTTGTGTCACAGTGGGTATGTTATGTATTCATGTAGTAGCAGGTATACATATGTACTTTCTGTCTTGTCTTGTGATTCAGCTTGACAGAGCATGGAATCTGCGGATGCTCACCCATCAGATGTCAGAGATGAGGGCATGCCAGACCACTGCCAGAGACCTCCAATGATGACTATGATAGAGACAAGCATGACAGCAAGGAAGCTGGACCTGCAAGTGCCATCATCCCTGCTGCACCCCAGAGGAGACAACACCTAGTACCCCAACAAGATGATTATCGGGAGCAGATCCAGAAGGTGGTGACTGATGACTTTTGGATACAGATGAGGGATATCATGACGAAATTTTTCCAAGATATGGTATGGGATATGTGAGACTCATTCAGGGAAATAGCCTGAAAGATCATTCATGATGTTCATCCCCATCAGGATGGTCCCTTGTCACTGTAAGTATTGTCTGTGGGATCCACTTGTATTATGCTGCTACTACTTTGTTTGCCATATCAGTGACTGGACTATATATGCACATTTGTGCATGCATAGCATTTGCTGCCATGGTTATGTAATACACATCTATACAAAGACTGTTGATATGCTGTGACATTTAACATTATGTTTCAATGAGTGCATGACACACACTACCACATTATACTTTCATTCAACATTCAGCTGTCCATAAGTTTTGGCAGCTAACATGCTGCTATTGCTGCAACAATTTCACTGCATACATGTGTGGTACTGACAACAACTTGTAAACAACACATTACTCATATTCCACAAATACCACATTTGTATGAGTATGATTTGTGGTTTGCCATGTCATGCAGATTCAACAAAAGAACATATCCTTGCACCTATGTTTTCATATAAATGTGCCTAATACAAATGGGCAGTCCTCCTTTACTGAATGCATATGCCACCAATGTAAAGTTAATGTATACATAATGGTTATGATAATTTACTCAGTAATAGTACAGTATTACTTCTTTGGTCTGTGGTACATTTCCACATCCTTATTCACATAAATTCACGTATTTCGGCATTTGGTGTGCATATGCAATTATTTATGTACATGTCTCTTCACATATTCTGATCAACAGAGAAACACAGTTGTACCTTGGAACTGTGAGGAGTCACTGACTTCATATTGATGTGCTGTAATGTTGTTCATAGGACTGTCCTTTGCTTGGTTATAACAGTGGTCAGTGACATATAAATCCAGGTGTTTATTCGGGTGTATATTAAATCACCGAACGCTTAAAAAGCGAACGGTGATTGATCGACCCTATGTAAGTGAAACTTTACAATGTCAAAGTGTCAGAACAGTGATTTTTTTTCCAAGGGAAAAAAATCGCTGTTCCAACAAAAAAAAAAATAAAACTGAATTTCAAACAGTACATTAAGTGGGGGGCTTTGCCCCCCACACCCCACTACTTAAATATACCAACTCCGAGACCGCACTACAGTGCCAAAAATGGCAAAGTACTGAAGCGGCCAAGCAAATTGTTTCCCAGGGAAAGAATTCACTTAACAGCCATTTCGATATTTTGCGTTTTCAGCCTTTTCAGTAAGACCAAGATGCATTCGAAAGAATGCATCTTCGGTCTTCTAATATAGACCCATTTATTCCACACATTGTTTTACATTGGCATGACAGTATATATGTGTATGTGGTATCAATTCTTAGCTTGCTTACCTATGCTTGTTGTTGCTACATGATTGCACAGTACTGTGTGTCTGTTTATACGTGCCCATTTTTGTTGACATCAGTGATGCAGTCTGTCTATGTGACATTTGGTTCAATGTAGTTTGCGTTGACTTCAACATGACCCTATGTGGTGTGCACATGCATTTACAATCTGCCTCCTTACATACTGTTGTCCTGCTTTATCATTTTCCTACAGAGCTTTGATGCCATGTCTTCCTTGATATGGGCCCATGTTGTCCACCTTCCTTCCACCTTTGTCAGTATGTCATATATCTTGCATATATGCATGGTATATGTTCACCTTTGATTGAATTCTTGTTCATTTTCATGTATTTGTTTTGTTAGAAGGTCAATGTTTGCCAACTCTATGGCCATTATACAGATGCAGGACATCTACACACAAGTCACTGGCTATTACTTGCAGTACATCCTTTTTATTATTTTACCTGTGTGTTACATATTAACTAATGTACATTGTTGAAAATCATCTGCACAACCTGATATTGGCTATATAGAACTAATCATAGATCTGTGACCATATATTATTTACATATCATTGGTGTGTATATATTTATTGACATTGCTTCCAAATAATTTCTTATTAGGCCAATGAAGGCCATACATATACGCCTACACCTGTGTGTTGCCTTTGACGTGGCATGTGTATGTATGACAAATGCATTCCATTACACATCTGTTTAGGTTATGTACACCTACTTGTCCTGGTATCAGCCAGTTTGCTACTTTGCTACAGTATTTCTCCTCAGTACTGTGCTTGGATGTTTGCCTTTCACATGCATGGTTGGAGGTTCTGTTCTGTCCTTTGCTGGGTCTATATTAAAATCTCGAAGTCTGACAATATCAAATACAATATTGTCGACATGAGAATACTAAAAGCGCACTACATCGAATGTTTAAACGGAAAATCTCTGTAGGGGGAGAGTTCCATTTACTTCAATGTAGTGCATTCTTGGAGTTGGTATATTTAAGTAGGGGGGGGTGTGGGGGGTGCAGGGGGACTACACTATTTAGTTTTTTTTTTATTTAGTATTTTTTGTTTTGGTTTCAATGTTTTAAGACTTTGATCACTAAAGTTCGATCTTTAGTGATTCGAAGTTTATACCTTTGAGATTAGAATATAGACCCCCTTTGCTAGTATTCTCCAGCATTCCAGGGGCTGCATGTGCTCATCTGTGACATTGCTTGGCTTACACTTGCATTGCTGACAGACGTGGATACTGTATTATTTATCCAATGTGTACTGTGATCCCTATTTATTACCCTACAACACACAACTGCCATCAGTCATACACATCTAGGTATGACTGCCACACAGTTTGCAATATGTCATAATATAATAGGTGTATAGGTACATATGTATTTCTGCATTTCACCATGGCTGATTTACATCCCCACCCTGTTTGTCAACTTTCCATTGCCCATGTTGTACAGTATGCCATCTGTGTAACTTACCTCTTCTTATCGTTATTTCCAACCTTTGTCTGTCATATGCTGTAATATTTGTTATTTGGGTATACCTGTTGTACTGGCCTTCTCCTCCTCTTTCCCTATACTTACCTTTCCTTCTATTCTTTAAAAAAAATGGGAACTATTTCCATGAAAGAAAATACTGCCCATGTCCCTCTGACTGTCTGTCACATTTTCCTATTGCAACATACCTCTGGTGTGTCCCTCTTCTTCACCCATACTCCACATCTGTATTTCTATCTCCCTATTTCCTTGTGTGTGTGCATTACCTGTGTTCCTCACACATGCTCTGCACCCATTTCTAAGCAACTGTTAGCTACAGCAATCTGACCATGATTGCCCTTCACTTTTATTCATTTTTTTTTTAGAAATTGTATGGATTCCATGGGAATCTGTGAGTCAAAGCAAGCATATTTTACTAAAAAATGACTTAAGGAGATATCCCATAGTTGTCTGTAAGCTTACTGTAGAGATTGTTGTAGATATGTATTTATGAATGTCAGGTAGCTTAGATTGGGATAGTATTTCTGTAACTTTGTCAATGTACCTCACACTTTGTGAGGCAGTTTTCATGACTACCAGAATAGCTGTGAGTGATATACAGTGTGCCGCTGCTAGCGAGAAATTCTGTTGAATGCCAAGATATTCTAAGTTCTGTGAGGCATATTTACATATTACAGGATTATCCACAACTTTTGCACTCATATCAGCAGACTACATCAGATTCTGTGAACTTTACAAAAGCTGGCCCATCACATAATTTTAATTAAAATTTGCTGTTATGTATGTCTATTAGCATGAGAGAGGATATTATCCAGCATTAATAAATTCTGCAGAATCTTTTCTAGAAAAGCACAATTTTATAAAATGTGTAAAAGTACAAATAATATGTTTGCACAAATGTGCATGCTGTTGAACAGAAATACAAAAAATGTTCTTGCTGCTGTGTACACTGTTAAGTCTGAAAATACTTCAGAGACAGACAGGTGTTCAAGGTAACTCTTTGGAAAGAAATGTTGGAAAATAATGAATATAGTATGGAATATAAGATCAATGCAGCTGAATAATATAATAGTTTATGAGAAAATAAGGTGGATATAGAAAAAATATATAATGCTTTGTTAGAAGATATTTTTAAACTACTGGGACTTAAAATACTCAAGACAAACCCATAGGTGCATTGTTATCCTATTCTAGCCACTGAGAGCTACCACTAGGTCAAAACTGCTTTCGTGTCAGTAGAACTAGTAAAATTCCATATTTCTTCTCCAAATTTGTTCACTTAAAAATGAATTCTGTTATTGTTGTACATTGGACTTATGAGAATCTAGAAATGTAAAAATTAATTCACAAGGCAAAAATAGCTGTTGCATGTGCAGAGAATCGATGCACTGTTGCATATACATTTCAGATAGTAAGACTAATGCTCATTTGTTTGCAGGCATAGGAAGTCTGCCAGGAGTATTATCAAATGCAAACAAAACCTGATGCAGCACCAGTTATTCATGCTACCAAGAATTATCTGTAACGCTCAGAAATAAAGCAGTATAGGAACTGAAGTACATGGAAAACCTGTGTGTCACTAAAAAAGGAATAATAGCCAGCATTTATTTTAATCCACATGGTTTGAATAAAGTGATCAACAGAGAACAGTACCTCTTGCTTACTGTTGAAGAACAAGTCTCAAGAGTACCATATTATAAGTTTTATCAGTGTTAGATATAAACCAGAATTTTTGGATGCTAAATCTAGATAGAACAATCAAGAATATATGACTAGGATAATTCTAAACAGGAATGGCAGGGTGGAAAAGGGTCAATGGCAGCAGATAGTAAAGGCCAATTGCAGCCTGATCTGCAAAAGTACATTTTATTGGTGGCTTATGGACCCATGAAAGAAACTGTTGGAATGACTGGTAGAGATGGGATACACAGTGACATTCAAGAGGCCATGGGACAGGTCCAGAAAGGATGAGTAGGAGGAAGGTAGTAGTGAGGTGTAATGGTAAATGCATTAAAAGGGTAGACTAGATAGCTACTGTCGCCTTCTACTGTCAAGCAAGCTCATTGTAATGCACTGATGTAAACTTTTAAAGTGTGTTTACTTCCAAATAATTAAGGGAATCTATGTGGAATATTCAAATTAAATTATGGTCATTATTTGTGTTTTGTGTTTACTAATCATGATCATATGATTCATTTATTGGAAAAAATAGGTAGAATGAAGGGATTAATATTTTAGATTAACAGTCATTCATCTGCACAAATTATATATTATAGGTTATTTCCCTGATACCTCATGTCTTATGAAATCCTGCGGTAGTGGTGCTGCGGTAGCGTTGTCTCCTCACAGCAAGGCGTTGTCCCATTCGATTCTCAGCTAGAGCGTCTTCTGTGTGGAGGCATACGTGAATGGGCGTGCCTTCATTGAAGGTTGTGCATCAGGGCTGGTAACTCGGCACGTAAAAATCCACTACCAAACATTAGCGGACCGGAGTTCCACTGTGGCGACCTCTAATCAGGATAAGCCGAAAGACACAACAACAACAACCTCATGTCTTATGAGCATATCATTCTGTATTGGGAAAAATTGGGGCATGAATGGCTAGTCTTCATAAGGCTCTAGGGTCATTGGCCTAGTAACCTCATATGATCCTATGATCTTACTAAATCTATTTATTGCCAGCTAAGATAAGATGAGGCACTCCTAACATCCCTGGATTGCAATAATTAACTTGAAATCTTGTCACTGAGTTAAAAACTAAACTGAATTTAGAATGAAAAGGATTAACGCAAAAAGAGTACAATAACAGAGAAACTCTGGCCATTGATAACTACAGCAGATTTAGTATGGAGATGACCTTAAGTAATATGTCTAATAGAATTAGGAAACCCAATATAAATTCATTGTTGAAATGTATTACTACTGTTGATCATAGCAACTATAATTAGCTGATATAAGGCTAATATTGCAAGTCCATGATGTATACAATTAGAATTTTGAGGGAGTGAATGAATAATCATTTATAAAATCTAGTTAAGTTGTAAAAAATCATATAAAAAAGTAAGATTGATAAAGGGAAATAATCTGTGAGATACAATTCACCATAAAAGAATTTTTAAACTTAGCATTAGTTTTACTGTCAAAATTTACAAAAAATATCAATCATTAATTATTTAGCTGATCTTCTGCTTTTGCTTCATTGTTAAATGCTATTGCAGGATAAAAATATGCAATAGTATACTTTATTTAATTTTAATTAATGTATGTGCTAACTTGAGAAAGAAACTTTGGTAGAATTCAAATGGAATACCATTTAGGTTAGATTCTTTACTAAACTAAACTACTGTCTTTTGGCTTTTCACAGTTAGGGGTTGCCACAGAGGAACTCTGGTCCGCTAATGATTGGCAGTGAGTTTTTTATGGTGCCAAGTTGCCAGCCCGACGCCCAACCTTCAAAGAAGGCACACCCATTCACGCACACACCAACCTGCATGTCTTTAAACATCACTAGACCATGGGAAGGACATGCAGACTCCAAACAGAAGGCGCTCCAACCGAGAATCGAACATTAGCACCTCTTGCTGTGAGGCGACAATGTCAACCACAGATTCTTTACTGTTAGGTATTAAATTAACCACTGACTGCAGTGCATCTAAATTAATACTCAATGGTTGAAAAATAATATCATTATACAGTAAATAACTTTACCAGCTTATACATTTCCACTTTCTCATTTGAATAACAATCAACACTTTGATAATTAAGAGAATGAATGCATGACATAATAATTAATATCATTATCAATAAACTATCATACCTTACTATTAGTTAAAATAGTTGAAAACTTCATAGACAAATAGGAATTAAAAGTAAAACTGAATAAAATGAAAGTAGTGATATATAATCAATATTATAATAATACTAATAAGAGTCAAAGGGAGTCCTTATACTTCTAAAAAGCATTTATGGGATACAAGAAATAGAAATATGAAAATTATTTTATTTAGATGTGTATAATACTGAATATGCTGTTCTGTTCAGCTTTCAGATTTTACAATATGCCAGAAAGACACCTGGCAGCATGATTATACAAGCACATTATTAAAACAAGAAATCAAATAAATGCGCCTGGAATCAAAGAGTCATGTGTAAAATGGCTAGTGCTTTATTAAACAGTTTCTTTGAGATAGGTGCATAGCAAAATTAAAGTAAATATGTGACTGGTTAATGAGCCAACTGTTTTTTCAGTATATTAATGTGCTATTCTATATTGCAATTTAATATTACCTTGCTGTCCAGAAGTAAGACATGACGTGTTCAAAGACAGCATAGTTATTGTTTCCAATCATTGGTAATAAATTTTTTTTTACAAATTCCTCGGTGGTCATTTTTTGTTCTACTCATGACATGTGATGATAAAACTCCCAAATAAGAGGTGTAAGGTGTAAGAGGGATGTGTACTTACTCTATGGCTATTTCCAAATTTCTAATATATAGGTAGATATTTTCAAATGGGTGTATTTTCTCTTTTCCACACACAGACAAAGTATCTCTCTGTTGAGCACTATCCCTTATATTGCTCCCTCCATGAAGTCCACAGGATAACCTCTTGCCAAGAACCTACTCTGAAGAGAAGAGACTTTGTATAAGAAGTTTCCTCCTCCTCTGTCATGAGTCTTGAAGCCCTAATAGCTTTTCCCGTAATGATGGTCTTCTTTGTGTAAGCTTGGTGCGTGCTAGAGAAATGAAGGTATGAATTATTACACTATCCTTCTTTGTATTCAATTTATGGTGCTCAAATCCTTTAAAAACACTTAGGTACACCATTTATTAAACTTTCTAACAGCATCACATCACCAAAAATTCTATAATCAATGAAATTGTGGTGCTCAAATCCTTTAAAAACACCTAGGTATACAATTTATTAAACTTTCTATCAGCATCACCTCACCAAAAGTTATATAATCAATAAAATTATAGTAGGAGGTGAAATAGCTCCCAAAGTATAAGTAAAAATATAATTTTGCCTCTATGGGCCTTAACTACATTAGCAAACCTGGAGATCATAGCAGCTGCCATTATGACCCCAATGACATGATGAAATAATTTCTTGTGAAATGAAAAATGTAATTTTTAGAATTAAACCAAATCACTAGCAAAACTAATTATAACTCTAGTGTCCCATGTTCTTCAAAAGCAGCTAATATTGCCTTTATATTCTATGCACAGAACACTGTCTTTGGCATACTAAAATGTAATATTCAATTTACTCAATATTATTCACAAGTACTTCATCTCTTTTGTATTGTTCATACAATTTAAAGAATTCAGAAAAAAGAACAGAGCAGCATTTTTTATGTTCTACTAAAATAGCCAGCACTGATCTCTTAAGGGTGGGTCAAGACCATCTTTATACATCTTTAGTATACACAAACAAGTCTTTATCTTTGTTCTTACATGGTAAGATTTTCAGACAAATTAGCACCAAGAAAACCATCAGTAAGTTTCTCTACAACAAAATCAATTACTTTAAAAGCAGTATTTATCTCAGCAAATGTACTTTCTTTGTAAAATCTATTATATGCCAGCACATAAATCATTTTGTGGTGGTAACCACCACTTTGACTGCCTGTAATATTCTTAAATTGATATTTTTCTTATTGTTCTGTATTATTGTAAGGGCAAGGGCATCAGATTTTACTTACGGTGAAAAAATATCTTTAGGAGGTTTAGATGACAGGTTCCTTCCTTATTTCTAGCCCACATATATTCTCACATGCAGTAATGGCAGGGTTTATGTTCATTCATTTCTGGTTACTTAACTGTGAACTTATTCCTGATGAAGAATTGAAGAACTACCTATGTTTCTTTTTATTGTGTTTTTTTTACACTGGCTTGCTTTAGGTTTAAGATTTATACTTCATTTTAACATTGTTAAGTGAAAGATACCTTCACAAGTATTCCTATCACAATATTTAAACTTAAAAGAGGAAAAACAAATGATCTGTTTAGGAAATGGGCAGGCACTTTATCAATCAATTGCACAAACAAATATCTGTATGTGTGTATGTATATGTATATGTATATATATATATATATATATATATATATATATATATATATATATATATATATATATATATATATCTATATATATATATATATATATATATATATATATATGGTTTCTATTAAATTGATCAATTGTGGCTAAGATCGACTTGTGTATGGTAGACCCACTTTAGTCAGCACTGCATGTGGTTAACAGTTGTGTGATAAAGGATGACCCCCAGGGAAAAAGGGAAGGAGAAATATGTCCCTTCCCTGGAGATCATGCAGTCTTTGAGTTAGTATGTATAATTATCAGGGAATGTGGGGGATGCAACCCCCACGTGGGGGTTACAGGAAGGCATGTCCCTGCTGCAAAAAAATATGTTATTTTACCTTAGTATGCTCTCTGAAGAGTGACCTCAGTGCATGAGCAAATGGGTGTCAGTATTTGCATTAAAAAGATGTTTTTTTGCAGTGGGCATTCCCACTGCACCCAGCCTTGTTAATTATATATATCCTTTTCAAGATCACAAAACAGTGTGAAAAGAGGAAAATCCCTTTCCCCATTGAATTGCAACCCTGCATACAAAGCAGTCAGCATCCTGTGATAAATTGGTAATTCAAATAAACAACCTTCCTAACAAAACATTTTATCTAACAATCTAACCCAGTGCACCCATCGTATATATGTATATATACCACCTCCAAAATCACATAAGAGGAAGAAAGTGAATACAATGTAACACTCACCTTAACACTTTTCTCCAAGTCTGGCCATCATGGCAGGATGACATTGATCTTTCAGATTTGATGTTCTAAGCGTCATTCACTGGGCCAGTAACATACAGTAGGGCACCTAAATGGACACGGGTGTCACTGAATACAAATATTTCACATGTCATTTATCTCAGTGAAATAGACTTATCAATGATTTCCAAGAAAAAAGGCTACCATGTAAAATCATTTAACATAATACCTTTTAGCATATTTGATTAAAGACATACCCCGGGATTCATGAAGCTCGGCGCAAGGCCGGTGTAAGGCTTGCGCCGGCGGTGCAGTGAATAGTCGGCGTAGCAGCGCCATATGCATAGTAATGAGTGCGCGCCACAACCACAGACACGTGCGTAGGGCACGTGAGCGAGCCCAAGTAGGATGCGTCCGGAGGCCAAGCCGGCAGGCGATGAGCAACCTAAAGTGCTGACTTCCACAGGCCGCCCGTAATAGTAACCGCACCAGCCAGGGCCCGTGGAGAATGAAACGTACGCAGAGTATGCAACATAGTACCCATCCCAACAAAACGGAGAACCAAACATCAACCCACGAAGCCCTAAGTGTACCCGTCCAAGGAACAAAGGATACGCATAATACCGTGTCCGTCCCGCAATGCACTGTCAGTGGGCATACCCAGTGAAGGTGTACCGCAGCATGTCAGCGCGCCGCACCGACATAGAAGTAGCGACATGGGCATGGTCACCAGCAGTAGTGAGAGTACACAGCCAGGTAGCCGTGTCGATATAACAACAAGAAGGAAACAAGATACCCTAAACACAGGCAAACATGTGCATAGCAACATGTACCACACCCAGCAACGTGTTCGTCGCATACACAGGACGGCGTATGTCTAAGCGTAATATCCAGAAGCAGAACTCATGCATGCAAATGTAATACACAATAGCCCCATCATAGCATGTATCCCGCACCCATGTACGACCGTGCACCCAACCCAGCTAGCAGCCTTGCAGCTACACACCTACACAATGGGCATACCTGAAATGTGGTAAGAAGTATTGTCTTAGGCAGTGCCACGCGGGCAAATATGTACCCCACATGTTAACAACCCACCTCAGGTACAGATATGCAAATGGCTGCATGTGAATGTGTCGGCAGAATGTGTACATCTCGCATGTGGTATGGACCCGTCCAAACCCCATAGGCGTGCACACGCCACGGTGCACATAACTGTACACATCTGGACAAGGCGGTATGTTCAACCACCGTACCGATGATTAGCTATGCAGACATGTCAAACACAACACATATAGCGGAACATCTGCCTACCAAACAGGACGCCCTAACAGGGTGCCACAGGCACAGAAGGGGAAGGTGGGACATCACATGTTGAGAGTAGCGTTGCCGGACGGCCAAACACCCACGGCCAACGCAAAGGATGGAATAACATGCATATGCCCGGATGGATGTTGTTAGAAAAATATCTAAACATATATGAAGTGCTAGTTTAGAAGCAAATAGTATATAATGCATTTTATTCTATTTTACAATATGGCAGTAGAAATGATCTTGCATGTAATTGCCTGAAGCTTAGCTGCAGTGTGATTGAACTCTGACCCTGGCAGTAACCAGTTCAGCAGGCTTATGTCTTTCAGCATTAATTATCTGCTAGGTTAGAGAAAAATAAATGTATGTACATGTATATCTTTCTTCCTTCCACAGAGGAGGATGGCCTTGTGAGCTCTATCGAAGATAGAGTACAGCTGCTTACCAAAGAGACAAAGGAACGTATTAAGAAATGAACTGACTATTGTATTCGAACAGGCCTGGAACCTTGAAAGAGCAACATTTACAGAAGGACATTGTAATTGACCAGGTGCCTTGCAAGGCTGTGTTATTCTCATGGGAAAACTTTTAAAAAGCATTACCTCAGCACCTTCGTATGAATAGAATATTGTGGACTATAGTGATGTAAATGCCCTGTGACTGACCACGTCAGTAAGGTGGGCAAAAGCTGATTGTAAACACCATATAAACAAAGATGCTTCCTGTATAGAGTCAGACAAAACTCTATACTTGTACTGTATAGTTTTTTGCCTCCTGGTGTACACTAGTAAAACGTTTTGAACTTGAGCTTCCTGTGTTATTGACTGTCATTTTGAAAAGCCTAATGATTTTTACAGTCTGATTTTAACAACTTATTTGACAGATGTGTATGTCATAGCATGGGAATAGGCCAAGCCAACCACCATAATAGCCATGTGTACCACATACAAACAGCCAGTAACACGCAGTAGTAATGCATGAAGGCATACACGACTGTGGGAATAGCACAGGACATATGGCACGTGCCAAGTGTAGATGCATGACACAAAAGTCCAGGATGGGGCCCCCTGCAAAGAGGAACATGTGCCAACCCCACCTCCCACAGATGTACCGGCAGTGAAAACACATGCCAAACACACACCAACACTACCGTCTATCCCACGACTGCAACGGAGGCTGGTCAAAGACCACCTTGACGCGCGCACAAACAGGGACACGTGTAACCGTTGCCTTAACACCCCCCCGTAGGCCAAAGAATAATAGAATGGACATATGCATGTAATGCTGTGAAGGATGTGTGGTAGTCCTCAGTATCACAGAAGTAGGGACATAGATACACTGTAATCAACCGTGACGTATGTGCACTGTAGACAGCATACCTGCAGGTAATACAGAGGTCAATCACGTGCCACAGAAATATACACATGAGAAAGAGGATAGGGGATAGACAAGTGTGAATGGGACAAACTATGAACATAGGTTCATTGGTCCATAGGTACAGAGTAGGCTATCTACCCAAGGGCAGCCGTAACCCTAGGCCATAGCTAGGATTCCTTTGCCAACCCTCCGGTCCGGAGATAAAATGCCTATTATATTGCTGTACCTCTGTCAAGCAGTGACAATGATGTAATCCCTGGGGTATATCTGCAATCCCCCATCCAATGGACAAGATCCCCCTCGAACAAGGCTAGCAAGGTTCTCTGCCCCACATGTACTGTGATGTAGATCCACAGCATAGTGAGTGTCTGGGTGACGTATGTGTCACTCCAACACATCCTATTAATGACCGTGTCAAGGTTCACGTCACCTGCCCTTGTGGTTCCGAGGGAAGTACATCCAGTAGGTGAAGCATAGTCATCAAATATGGGTCGACCTGGCCTCGTATGTCAGGCACAGGTCAACACCGAACAAGAGGTATGTGACTGAATGGAGCAGGAGTCCTAAAAGTGGGGCAGCATAACACAAATCCCTGACACCCTGCATCTGTCTGACGATTAACCTATGGGGCCTTCCCAGCTGCTGTAGGTGTCGGGTCAGATACCCTCCGAATGGGGCAATGTACTCAATCATAGGTGTAACACGTAATGAGTACAAGGAGACGATGACCTACCCTGATCTAGATGTGAATCCCTGCACGATCAGGTGGGCAATGTAGAAGTTCTACCGAACCACGATAGCAATGTGTGTGTCGAACGAATGGTGACTGACAACCTGGGTCCCCAGATCCCTGGTAATTACCCCCGTGCTCAGTGGACTGCCACCCATATGCTGGACAGGGGTGACCTCGTTCTTCTCGATGGGTATGACTATGCATTACCTGGCATTTAGCTGTAGGCCATGTCCCTGACAGCAGATATACATATCTGGGAGGCCCCTTTGAAGGATATCTGTGTCAGATGTCCGTCCCACTATGGCACCCGGTTCACAGTCATCTACAAACAATGTCAGCCATAACACCCCTGTGTATGCTTGTACTGTGGAAATGTAGATGTAGAAAAAGAGTGGACCCAGGGCAGAGCCCCATGGGACACTGCCTGTGACAGGCAGTAAGTCCGCCACGCTGCCAGCAACTATGACCGCGTGGGTCGTGTCACCTAGCCAGTTTGCAACCCATCCTGCGATGTACGTGTTCACATCCAAGCCGATGGGTTTATCAATGATACCCGAGGGGGGTATTGTGTTGAAGGCCTTTGCCAGGTCGAGGTAGGCTGTATGGACTGCAAGACCCCCATCAATGGCCTCGGTGACTGTCCCTAAAACGTCAACCAGGATTTAAACGCATGAACCGCCCCTGACCAAGCCAAACTGGGTTGGATGCAAAGTATGCAGGTCCCCTATGTCGTCATCTACGGGCCGCAGTATGATCCCTCCCCATGTCTTAGCAGATAAGTCTTCTCATGGTAATGGGACAGTAATAACCAGGGTCAGTGGAGGCACTGGCCCTGTGAAGTGGGACTACAGTCGCCGTGCAAACAACTTGGGTATGCGTTACCCGAGGTGAGGCTAAGAATAAACAGCTGTCCTAACTGTGGGTCTAATTCCTCAATGAGATCGTGGAGTACACAGTCGGGACACCAGCTGGTCCCATGGATGCTGTGTTCACTACCCTGGAGAGAGCATGTCCCACCCATGCGTTACAGAACATTCGGGTCCACAAACCGCTGGTACAGACATCTCTCCATGTGGGGAGGGGTGGAGATGTCTTCACCGAACCTGTCAGCCCGTATGTTGGCAATGTGTGTATGTTCAGTAAACTCCACATCATTGTGAACCCAGTCAGAGCATATGTGTGAGTTACCTCCCAGGTGTCCAGCATAGCAAATGAAGGCTGTATGATTGTCTGCCGAGTCCATGGAGATATATCTGTGGAACCTGCGTGGACCATGTCATGACAGCCTGTAGCTCTACACATATAATGAGCAAGGGTGTCATACCTCACAAGGTGTCTGCTCTGCCTTGTAGTAGCCACCTCCTCTCATTGTACAGCTTGTGTATGGCTGGGGTACACCACACTGGATGCTTGGCATTGGTACAATGAACCACAGTTGGGTAAGGGAATGCCTGATCCATGCAGTCCTGTAGGTACCGGTAGAAGGCATATGTAAGTGATGCAGTGGCTTGAGTACTGTTGACCACTGGCTCAGGGTCCTTAAAGGAGACCACAGTAGTGTTCAGAATTGTGAATTCGGCCTTTGAGAAAGCCATGTGTATGGTAACCGGCAACACCCACAGCAACGTATGTCAATAGCAGAAGCCATTGTCCAAATAACATAGATTAACGTCGGTATTACAATATGTATTATTATACATGTATTGACACGTGTCTGCTAATTACACTTGCAAATGGCCGGTAAGACCGGGCCAAAGTGCCCATGATTTACCTGGTATGGTGGTGTCATTCCGACAATAAAGTGGCAATACTTCCCTACTGGGACCTCTGGGGATTAATTAAAGCGGTTGTTAACCTGCATCATTGGATGTACACCATTTGGTTCCGGTTTTGGAAAACATGGTTTCCGTAGCACTACACACTATGGGTAGTCAAGCAGACATCCGCGATTGGTGAACACACAGCAGCAGTCAAAACCACTGGCCACATGGACACAGTCCGACAAGCTCTACACTTTACATATGCACATTGGTGTCCATTGTAGGACCCAAAAATTGTCCCGTACGGAATACGTGCCAGCCTTCATCGTCCAACCACGAGAACCGACAGTCGTGACCACGGCACAGCTAGACATATGCACCACCAGCGTGTTCAATGTTGATGAGAGCTATCCATGAAATGCAGCACATATGCACAGAAATCCCCAGAGTTCCGAGTCCATAGAAGTGTGTCCACATCCCAGTCCTGCACACATGAAGGATATGTAATGGGTACTGTTGACTGTTGCAGCCAAGGGATCCTGGGTATGTAGAAACAGGGCTCGGTGTCGTTTGGCAGATAATCCGTTGTCCCGCCCCGTGGGAGGGATGTGGGCGTAGCACCTGCCTTACTCCCCACTAATAATGCAAAGCATCCACCGGAGAATGCTAAATGCAGGTGTGAAATGTGTACAGCCCTATACCAGTGTCCAGTAGGCAATTCTCATGGATGGACAAGCGTACGACCAAGATGGCACCCATAACTGCAAACCCGGTGGAATTACACAGCCGCAGTAAGGCATAACACAGGAAATGCACATAGGGACTACAGTTGACATTCCCCATACAAAGTTGGACCGCCGTGCAAACACCGGCGTACACAGCACTCAATCTGCCAGCAACAAAATGGGGAGCACTCGCTACCATACTGCGGAACAGATGGGCGACCTGTGGAACACATACTAATGGCACACCAACAACGTCAACTAGGATATGTAAACTATGGCGTTCCCACCTATAAAGAAAACATGCTTCAATGAATACATAGGGGGTCAACATGTTCTGGTGGTATGTTGAAAATACAGTGACGGATATGTCCTATTGGGACGTCTGAGGTTTATTTAAAGCAGTTGCTAACCTGCATCTTTGGATGTACACCATTTGTTCGCAGTTCTAAAACACCTGGTTTACGTAGCACCGTGTAGAATGGGTAGTCAAACAGACATCCGCGATTGGGGAACATACAGCAGCAGTCAAAACCACTGGCCAGTTGGACACAGTCCAGCAACATCTAACTTTACATATGCACATTGGTGTCCATTGTAGGACCCAAAAATACCTTCTAACAGAACTCCATCCAGCCGTTTCCGACCACCAGATGATGCGATAGCCGTGACTACAGCACAGTTAGACATATGCACCACCAGCGTGTTTAAGGTTGATGACAGGTGTCCATGAAATGCAGGACATATGAACAGAAATCCCCAGATCGACGTGTCCATACATGTGCGTCCACATCCCAGTCCCGCACATGAAGGATGTGTAATGGGTACTGTCGAGGGTTGCAGCCATGGGATCTTGGGTATGCAGAAATGGGGCTCAGTGTTGTTTGGCAGATAATCCATTGTCCCACCCCGTGGGAGGGATGTGGGTGTAGCACATGACCTACTCCCCACTAATAATGCAAAGCATCCACCGGATAATGCTAAATGCAGGTGTGGAATGTGTACAGGCCATAACAGTGTCCAGTAGGCAATCCCCATGGATGGACAAGCCTACGACCAGGATGGCACCCATACCTGCAAGCCCGGTGGAATTACACAGCTGCAGTAAGGCATAACACAGGAAATGCAGATGGCAACTACAGTAGACACTCCCCATAGAAATCCAGACCGCCGTACGAATACCGGCGTACACAGCACTCAATCTGCCAGCAACAACATGGGGATTACTCGCTGCCATACTGCGGAACAAATGGGCGACCAGTGGAACACATACCAATGGCACACCAACAACGTCAACTAGGAAGGTCATAGGATGTTTAAACACTGGCGTTCCCACTTATAAAGAAGATCCTTCAATGAATCAATAGGGTCTACATGTTCTGGCTGTGTTATATTGACAATACAGTGGCGTATATGTCCTACTGGGCCTTCTGAGGATTACTTAAAGCAGTTGCCAACCTGCAGCATTACATTAACACCATTTGGGTTAATCGTAGTAAAACATGGGTTTCGTAGCACAACATAATATGTGTAGTCAAACACACATCCGCGATTAGGGAACATACAGCAGCGGACACAACCACTGGCCAGATGGACACAGTCCAACATGTTCTACACTTTACATATGCACATTGGTGTCCATTGTAGGACCCAAAAATTTATCCGTACGCAATGTCAACTGGCTGCGATCGAGAGACCCAGATGAAGTGACAGCCATGACTATGGCACAGCTACATATATGCACCACCAGCGTGTTCAAGGTTGATGACAACTGTCCATGAAATGCAGGTGATATGCACAGAAATCCCCAGATTGTCGAGTCCATAGATGTGCGTCCACATCCCATTCCTGCACACATGGAGGATGTGCAATGGGTACTGTCGAGGGTTGCAGCCATGGGATCGTGGGTATGCAGAAATGGGTGTCGGAGTTGATTGGCAGATGATCCGTTGTCCCGCCCCGTGTGAGGGATGTGGGTATGGCATATGCGTTACTCCACACTAATAATGCAAATCATCCACCGGAGAATGCTAAATGCAGCTGTGAAATGTGTACAGCCCTATACCAGTGTCCATTAGGCAGTTCCCATGGATGGACAAACGTACGGCCAAGATGGCACCCATAACTGCAAACCTGGTGGAATCACACAGCTGTAGTAAGGCATAACACAGGGAATACAGATAGGGACTACAGTAGAGACTCCACATACAAAGTCAGACCGCCGTGCAAATACCGGCGTACACAGCACTCAATCTGCCAGCAAGAGAATGGGGATCACTCGCTTCCATACCGCGGAACAAATGGGCGACCTGCGGAACACATACTAATGGCACACCAACAATGTCAACTAGGAAGGTTATAGGATGGTTAAGCTATGGTGTACCCACATATAAAGAACATCCTTCAATGAATTAATAGGATCTACATGTTTTGTTCGTGTTAATTTGACAATACAGAGGCGGGAATGTCCCAATGGGATATCTGCGGATTAGTTAAAGCAATTGTTAGCCTGCATCATTGGAATTACAACATTTGGGTTCAGTGGCGGAAAACCCGGTTTACGTAGCACTACATAATATGGGTACTCAAACAGACATCCATGATTGCTGAACATACAGCAGCAGCAAACCCACTGGCCAGATGGACACAGTCCAATAAGTTCTACACTTTACATATGCACATTGGTGTCCATTGTAGGACCAAAAAATGTATCCGTATGCAATGTGAACAGGCAGCGATCTAGAGACCCAGAAGAACTGATAGCCGTGACTACGGCACAGCTAGATATGTGCACCACCAGCGTGTTCAAGGTTGATGACAAGTGTCCATGAAATGCAGGACATATGAATAGGACTCCCCAGGTTGCCGAGTCCATAGACGTGCATCCACATCCCATTCCCGCACACATGAAGGATGTGCAATGGGTACCGTCGAGGGTTGCAGACATGGGATCGTGGGTATGCAGAAATGGGGCTCGGTGTTGATTTGCAGATAATACGTCGTACCGCCCCGTGGGAGGTGTGTGGGTATAGCACATGTGTTACTCCCCACTAATAATGCAAATCATCCACCGGAGAATGCTAAATGCAGCTGTGAAATGTGTACAGCCCTATACCAGTGTCCAGTAGGCATTTCCCATGGACGGACAAACGTACGACCAAGATGGTCACCCATAACTGCAAACCCGGTGTAATTCCACAGCTGCAGTAAGGCATAACACAGAAAATACAGATAGGGACCACAGTACACACCCCCCCATACAAAGCCAGACCGGAGCGCGGATACCGGCGTAGACAGCACTCAATCTGCCAGCAAGAAAATGGGGTTCACTCGCTTCCATACTGCGGAACAAATGGGCGATCTGCGGAACACATACTAATGGCACACCACCAACGTCAACTAGGAAGGTTATAGGATGGTCAAGCTATGGCGTACCCACATATAAAGAACATCCTTCAATGAATTAATAGGATCCACATGTCATGGTGGTGTTATTTTGACAATACTGTGGCGGATATTTCATATTGTGACTTCTGAGGATTATGTAAAGCAGTTGCTAACCTGCATCTTTGGATGTACACCATTCGGTTTCAGGTTTGAAAGACCTGGATGTCGTAGCACTGCATAATATGTGTAGTCAAACACACACCCGCGATTGGGGAACATACAGCAGCAGTCAAACCCACTGGCCAGATGGACACAGTCCAACAGGTTCTACACTTTACATATGCACATTGGTGTCCATTGTAGGACCCAAAAAGTTAGCCCTATGCAAGATAAACGTGATGGAGGAAGCGACACTGAAGGCGTAACAGCCATGACTACAGCACTGTTAGACATATGCACCACCAGCGTGTTTAAGGTTGATGACAGGTGTCCATGAAATGCAGAACATATGAGCAGAAATACCCATATGGCCGTGTCCATAGATGTGCGTCCACATCTCATTCCCGCACACATGAAGAATGTATAATGGGTACCGTCGAGGGCTACAGCCATGGGATCGTGGGTATGCAGAAATGGGGATCGGTGTTGTTTGGCAGATAATCCATTGTCCCGCCCCGTGGGAGGGATGTGGGTATAGAACATGCCTTACCCCCCACCAATAATGACAATCATCCACCGGAGAATGCTAAATGCAGCTGTGAAATGGGTACAGCCCTACACCAGTGTCCAGTAGGCATTTCCCAAGGATGGACAAACGTACGGCCAAGATGGCACCCATAACTGCAAACCTGGTGGAATCACAAAGCTGTAGTAAGGCAAAACACAGGGAATACAGATAGGGACTACAGTAGAGACTCCACATACAAAGTCAGACCGCTGTGCGAATACCGGCGTACACAGCACTCAATCTGCCAGCAAGAGAATGGGGATCACTCGCTTCCATACCGCGGAACAAATGGGCGACCTGCGGAACACATTCTAATGGCACACCAACAACGTCAACTAGGAAGGTTATAGGATGGTTAAGCTATGGCGTACCCACATATAAAGAACATCCTTCAATGAATTAATAGGATCTACATGTTTTGTTTGTGTTAATTTGACAATACAGAGGCGGGAATGTCCCAATGGGATATCTGCGGATTAGTTAAAGCAATTGTTAGCCTGCATCATTGGAATTACACCATTTGGGTTCAGTGGCGGAAAACCCAGTTTACGTAGCACTACATAATATGGGTACTCAAACAGACATCCGTGATTGCTGAACATACAGCAGCAATCAAACCCACTGGCCAGATGGACACAGTCCAATAAGTTCTACACTTTACATATGCACATTGGTGTCCATTGTAGTACCCAAAAATTTATCCGTACGCAATGTCAACCTGCTGCGATCGGGAGACCCAGATGAAGTGACAGCCGTGACTATGGCACAGCTACATATATGCACCACCAGCGTGTTCAAGGTTGATGACAACTGTCCATGAAATGCAGGTGATATGCACAGAAATCCCCAGATTGTCCAGTCCATAGAAGTGCATCCACATCCCATTCCCGCACACATGGAGGATGTGCAACGGGTACTGTCGAGGGTTGCAGCCATGGGATCGTGGGTATGCAGAAATGGGTCTCGGTGTTGATTGGCAGATGATCCGTTGTCCCGCCCCGTGTGAGGGATGTGGGTATGGCATATGCGTTACTCCGCACTAATAATGCAAATCATCCACCGGAGAATGCTAAATGCAGCTGTGAAATGTGTACAGCCCTATACCAGTGTCCATTAGGCAGTTCCCATGGATGGACAAACGTACGGCCAAGATGGCACACATAACTGCAAACCTGGTGGAATCACACAGCAGTAGTAAGGCAAAACACAGGGAATACAGATAGGGACTACAGTAGAGACTCCACATACAAAGTCAGACCGCCATGTGAATACCGGCGTACACAGCACTCAATCTGCCAGAAAGAGAATGGGGATCACTCGCTTCCATACCGCGGAACAAATGGGCAACCTGCGGAACACATACTAATGGCACACCAACAACGTCAACTAGGAAAGTCATAGGATCCTTAAACTATGGCATTCATGCTTATAAAGAACATCCTTCAATGAATTAATAGGATCTACATGTTTTGGTTGTGTCAGTTTGACAATACAGTGGCGGACATATCCTAATGGGACATTTGAGGATTACTTAAAGCATCTCCTAGCCTGCATCATTGGATTTACACCATCCGGTTTCAGTTTAGAATAACCTGGTTAACGTAGCACTACATAATATGGGTAGCAAGCAGACATCCGCGATTGGGGAACATACAGCAGCAGTCAAACCCACTAGCCAGATGGACACAGTCCAACAAGGTCTACACTGTACATATGCACAATGGTGTTCATAGTAGGACCCCAGAGATTTATCCGTACGCAATGTCAACCAGCTGCGATCGAGAGACCCAGAAGAACTGACAGCCGTGACTATGGTACAGCCAGACATATGCACCCCCAGCGTGTTCAGGGTTGATGACAACTGTCCACGGAATGCAGGACATATGAACAGATATTCCCAGATTGCAGAGTCCATAGAGGTGCGTCCACATCCCATTCCCGCAAACATGCCGGATGTGTAATGGGTACCGTCGAGGGTTGCAGCCATGGGATCCTGGGTATGCAGAAACGGGGCTCGGTGTTGTTTGGCAGATAATACGTTGTCCCGCACCGTGGGAGGGATGTGGGAGTAGCACGTGCCTTACTCCCCACTGATTGTGCAAAGCATCCACCAGCTAATGCTAAATGCAGGTGTGAAATGTGTACTGCTCCATACCAGTGTCCAGTAGGCAATCGCTAGGGATGGACAAGCGTAGGACCAAGACGGCACCCATAACTGCGAACCTGGTGTAACCACACAGCTGCAGTGAGGCATAACACAGGAAATAGAGATAGGGACTACAGTAGACACTCCCCATACAAAGCCAGACCGCTGTGCGAATACCGGCATACACAGCACTCAATCTGCCAGCACCAAAATGGGGATCACACGCTTCCAAACCCGGAACAAATGGGTGACCTGTGGAACACATACCAATGGCACAATATCAACGTCAGCTAGGAAAGCCATACGATGGTCAAACTATGGCGTTCCCATCAATGAAGAACATCCTTCAGTGAATTAATAGGATTAATGTCAATTGACCATGGAATACACCTAATCAACATCAAAGACCCGCTGGCACCTTATGGCACACAAACCAAGTCACACATAGGTAGATGAAACAGTCAACGTAGACATTTTGTCCACGACAGGTCACATATGGTATCCAAAGGTTACTTCATAGACATGTAAGCGCTATCACCCGTAGGCTCTGTGAGACTTACACATAACATAGAAGCATCCAGGCTTTAAATATCCCCCTTACACTTCCATTTGTTACTTTCTATGCAAACAATGAACATGTAACCACAGCATAGAAAGCACAGACGCAATGTTAACCACACACACATATGTTAACATCTCAGAAAGCATCCTATTAACACATGTATTATATGATATTGTACTATGCCGAATACTCATCACTCAAAGATCTAACAATGTATATGGAAGATATGCATAGCATATCACTGTAATACAGCGGTACAGAACTGAAAGAGTGGACAAATGTGTGTTAACTCTACATCTGTACCTAAACTACATTCCTGTTATGGGGGTTTGCTCCACCTGCTTCTCAAAAGAGGCCTCATCAGTGTTCCACCGGTCAGCCCTGGTGTGTGGCCAACCCTCCACCTACTAATCCATCTAAATCCACATTCTATAGCATAGCTGATGAGGTCCCCCCTCTGGTATTATAACCTAGATGTCGTAAAACACCGAATGTAGACATATGCCTTGTGATGTGCCCATAGCCGGCCGTAGGCATACGCCAATCCTGCGGCTGCCCAGGGCGCTGCACTAGTAGGGCCACCTGTCTAGTAGGTGTGTCATGTAGGTATACCAAGATGGGGGCACCATGTGTTGTGGTGTTGGGTGCCATGGAGCCCTACAGCCTAGGGCAGCAGTCGATCTAAGGCCGCTGCCGTAGGAGGGGTAGTACGGTCTGCAGGTATGTGCAGACGTGCACATGAAACAGCGGTCCACAAGGATTACCCATAGTGGCGACACCAGCACAGATGGCTATAGCGGGACACACACACGGCCATGCACACAGCACAGGTAGACATACACACACCATAAATAGGCAAGTACACACAAGGTGTATGGCGTGTACGGGTACAGTGTCAGGACAGCAAGGATAGCTGTCTGCCACGATATCCAGCAGATGTCTTTAGAGTGTTCTGGAATACGGACGGTGCATGGACAATGAGTGGATATGCAACGTACCACTGTTATATGTGTCAGCCGTGCAAATATGTGATACATGGGAAAGACAGCTGTCCATGCTAGAGCAGCAGTACGGGCACAACATAGGTACGTAGATATACAATGACAGAGATACAGACGGACACATGTGGCAGGCCCGTGAGTGTAATGTACATAGCACCACTCCACCACACCATAGCAGGGTGCACGTGGAGAACACGCTACGGAGGTCGCCGACCACAGCAGGCACACAAGCAGTACACGAGCTGCGTCCCACCATCCACAAACACAGGGATGGCGGCAGGATATGAGTGTTCTGCGTAAACCTCAAAGCCATACCCTATGAACCCATGCAGCTGGGAGCATGGACACACACACACATGTGGCAGGCATGGTGATTGACCACACCCCCACATACCCAACCGCACAAACGTATGACACAGGTATGGAATGCGCTACGTGGACCACCGAACACACCACCATCAGAGGCACATGTACAGGTGGGTGACAACATCCGTAAAGGAATGGCCGCTGATAGCCAAGGTATGTGTTGCAAAGCATCTAAAAGCTTGTTCATCTGCAGAGGCAGCTGGAAACACACACACACACAGGGAAGGGCCAAGAGTCAAACCTACGCCTACCTACATGAACTCACTACAGCATGAAGCATTTACAGAATGCGCTACTGAGATTACTGAGCACAGCGCTGTCAGAGGCATACTTCTAGGCGGGTGACATCACCCGTAAGATAATAGCTGGCAATAGCCAAGGTATGTGTTGCGAAGAGTCTAAAAGCATGTTCATCTGCAGAGGCAGCTGGAAACACACACACACACACACACACAGGGAAGGGACGAGAGTCGAACCTACGCCTATCTACATGAACTCACTACAGCATGAAGCATTTACAGAACGCGCTACCGAGATTACTGAGCACAGCGCTGTCAGAGGCATACTTCTAGGCGGGTGACATCACCCGTAAGATAATAGCTGGCAATAGCCAAGGTATGTGTTGCGAAGCGTCTAAAAGCATGTTCAACTGCAGAGGCAGCTGGAAACACACACACACACACAGAAAAGGGCCGTGAGTCGAACCTACGCCTACCTACATGAACTCACTACAGCATGAAGCATTTACAGAACGTGCTACTGAGATTACTGAGCACAGCGCTGTCAGAGGCATACTTCTAGGCGGGTGACATCACCCGTAAGATAATAGCTGGCAATAGCCAAGGTATGTGTTGCGAAGCGTCTAAAAGCATGTTCATCTGCAGAGGCAACTGGAAACACACACACAGACACACACACACACACAGGGAAGGGCCGAGAGTCGAACCTACGCCTACTTACATGAACACACTACAGCGTGAAGCATTTACAGAACGTGCTACCGAGATTACTGAGCACAGCGCTGTCAGAGGCATACTTCTAGGCGGGTGACATCACCCGTAAGAGAATAACTGGCAATAGCCAAGGTATGTGTTGCAAAGCGTCTAAAAGCACGTTCATCTGCAGAGGCAGCTGGAAACACACACACACACACACACACACACAGGGAAGGGACGAGAGTCGAACCTACGCCTATCTACATGAACTCACTACAGCATGAAGCATTTACAGAACGCGCTACCGAGATTACTGAGCACAGCGCTGTCAGAGGCATACTTCTAGGTGGGTGACATCACCCGTAAGATAATAGCTGGCAATAGCCAAGGTATGTGTTGCGAAGCGTCTAAAAGCATGTTCATCTGCAGAGGCAGCTGGAAACACACACACACACACACACACACACACGGAAGGGCCGAGAGTCGAACCTACGCCTATCTACATGAACTCACTATAGCATGAAGCATTTACAGAACGCGCTACCGAGATTACTGAGCGCAGCGCTGTCAGAGGCATACTTCTAGGCGGGTGACATCACCCGTAAGATAATAGCTGGCAATAGCCAAGGTATGTGTTGCAAAGCGTCTAAAAGCATGTTCATCTGCAGAGGCAGCTGGAAACACACACACACAGGGAAGGGCCGAGAGTCGAACCTACGCCTATCTACATGAACTCACTACAGCATGAAGCATTTACAGAACGCGCTACTGAGATTACTGAGCACAGCGCTGTCAGAGGCATACTTCTAGGTGGGTGACATCACCCGTAAGATAATAGCTGGCAATAGCCAAGGTATGTGTTGCGAAGCATCTAAAAGCATGTTCATCTGCAGAGGCAGCTGGAAACACACACACACACACACACACACACACACACAGGGAACAGCCGAGAGTTGAACCTACGCCTACCTACATGAACTCACTACAGCATGAAGCATTTACAGAACGCGCTACCGGGATTACTGAGCACAGCACTGTCAGGAGGCATACCCCTAGGTGGGTGGTATCATCTGCAGAGGCAATGCGCCTGATAGGGAATGAAGACAGAGTGCGCAGTCACACAGCCTGTTACCATCCCAAGGTGGCCGTACAGTAACACGGTAGTGCTGCAGTCGGGAATACCAAATAGCTACGGAGCAGTACATCACGACATGAATACGGGATGCACCACATGACAGTATACCCTATGAGAGGGCATCCGGCGTGCAGGATGTAGGCAGCCAATGTGGCATGACAGCCACATATGAGTCACCTGGATGGTCACCATGGCTATGCAGGATGTCATTGGCCATGGCTACACGCCTAGTAGCAGACATCGGTGCCGACTGTCGTGTGTACCCCCAACAGGTGTACTGGCCATGCCTCTCACACCTAGCGGTTGCAAAGGGGAGACAGACATGCTCACAGGGTATCAACGCAGTCGGGCGCGTGGTGCACTGTACTGTGTGTCCATCTACACAGCTGCTTACTGGGCATGCTCAGACACTTAGAATTGGCACAGAGCAGACATGCATACACATGGGGCGACGGCATGGGACGCAGACTGTGGACCATCATGTGTGTCCAGCCACACAACAGCTACCCGGCCATGCCACAGACGTGGCAGTTGCGCAGGGGAAACAGGCATGCACCCGGGGTATCAATGCAGTCGGGCGCGGGGTGCATTGTACTGTGTGTCTATCTACACAGCTGCTCACTGGGCATGCTCAGACACTTAGAATCGGCACAGAGCAGACATGCATACGCATGGGGCGACGGCATGGGAGGCAGACTGTGGACCGTCGTGTGTGTCCAGCCACACAACAGCAACCCGGCCATGCCACAGACGTGGCAGTTGCGAAGGGGAAACAGGCATGCACCCGGGGTATCAATGCAGTCGGGTGCGGGGTGCATTGTACTGTGTGTCTATCTACACAGCTGCTCACTGGGCATGCTCAGACACTTAGAATCGGCACAGAGCAGACATGCATACGCATGGGGCGACGGCATGGGAGGCAGACTGTGGACCGTCGTGTGTGTCCAGCCACACAACAGCACCCCGGCTATGCCACAGACGTGGCAGTTGAAGGGAAACAGGCATGCACCCGGGGTATCAATGCAGTCGGGTGCGGGGTGCATTGTACTGTGTGTCTATCTACACAGCTGCTCACTGGGCATGCTCAGACACTTAGAATTGGCACAGAGCAGACATGCATACACATGGGGCGACGGCATGGGATGCAGACTGTGGACCATCGTGTGTGTCCAGCCACACAACAGCTACCCGGCCATGCCACAGATGTGGCAGTTGCGAAGGGGAAACAGGCATGCACCCGGGGTATCAATGCAGTCGGGCGCGGGGTGCATTGTACTGTGTGTCTATTTACACAGCTGCTCACTGGGCATGCTCAGACACTTAGAATCGGCACAGAGCAGACATGCATACGCATGGGGCGATGGCATGGGAGGCAGACTGTGGACCGTCGTGTGTGTCCAGCCACACAACAGCGACCCGGCCATGCTCACACACGTAGTATGTGCTACACGCCGTCCGGCATGCAGACGGAGTGCACACACCGCAAGTCATGGCCAGGTAAACACGTACACACGCGCAGGGTGGACACACATGCAGTCACACGTACACACACAGATGACAGTACAGGCGCCATGGGTGCAGGCTGAACATGTACACACCGAAGTGAACACTGTAGCTGCTATGCCAGCACCTTGTTATCGGTGCAGCAGTATGCCTCACGGTCCAGAAACTGCATGTGACATATGTCCAGAAGACTATGTGGTGGTGTACGTCCGTCGTGCAGAGTACACATGTACTATCAATGATCCCACAGGTGTGATGTAGTCCACCCATACCGGTATACACGGACAGGCATGCTCCACACATGCCACAGGCCTGACACAGGTATGACACATGACTGCAGCTGTACCACAGTGAAACAATGTCCGGATATGTCACATATGTGTTTTCCAGGCTGTGTGCATGGACTGCATGCAGGACACATACGAGGCCTGTGATGGACCACATGCATGACACAGGTGTACGTGGTAATACACACACGAAGGGAAGGTGGACACATGTCTGTGGTATGCACCCCCTACAGGGTGTGGCGGTGTTCACAGGGACACATACCCTTGTACAGTTTGCCTGTGACAGCTGTGATACCAAACCACAGTCCATGTTCCATGCATGTTGACACACATGTCACAACGTAGCAATGCATACACACATGGTAACAGGGGATACATGTGACACATGTACTGCGCACGGTGCAGCCGTGCAGGGGTGGTGTCTGGTGTCCGTAACACAGTTGCAACCCCCTCACACATGCATACCCATCATGGGGGCCGTCATATGGTGGCATAGTAACAGCACGCATGGCAGTCTGTGTGTACACCATTTGTTTAAACACCTGTCCACATGCATGTGTGCAGGTGCTGGTCAAAGGTGTGTCACACACCGTCCTACCCTGCCATGTGCATACAGTCCACTATGTCGCCTTTACATGACAGCGCTGCCATGATGTATACCCATCGGCCATGTGGGTTCAACCATATGTCACATTGCCACTGTAACCCCTACCACCACCCACGTGCAGATATTGGCACAGATGCCGGATACAGTGGTAGTACGCAGGATGCACCACATACCGCTGCACGCCTGCACAAATCCCATGTAGCGGGTGTGGCATTCCTAGCACCAACATGTGTGCAGGAATGTATGCCCATGTATGCCACAGATCGGGGGAACTATGTGCCACGTGCCACACATCACTGTACACCATGGTAGATCTCTGTACCTACCTCAGTGTGGGGTGCACCGATGTGGATGGTGTAGTACATGCAACACGTCATCCCTCCGTGTAGACATGTGTGGCCACCACCATGTCGGTGTGTCGACATGTGTGTATGTCTGCTGCCTGTTGAGAGGGTGTATGCAGATATCGTGTTGTGACTGGACACTGACCACACAGGGTGAACATCCCGTAGTGGTGCTGCATTGTACAGCCCTGTCATTTCCATACCTGTGAGCCTTACTGGCCACCTGTGCAAGACCACCCCCTGTGACATTGCGCGTCGGTGCATTGTCTTGTGAGGGTGCCGACCACACAGACAGGTGTCCCCATCTGCACACAATGGTGTGTGTGCCATAGAGGTGTATGCCCCACGAATGCGGGAATATTCCTATACCGGTACAGCATCTGACTGTCGAACACTGTGCACCACAGCTGACAGGTGACACCTGCGGTCAGTAGCCAGCACACTGTGTACGACACCCGCAGAATGTCACCATACCTGTACTGTCTCATGCCATGTATGTGATGTCTCTGTCCACCGTAGCCTGTGGCACCGACCACAGGCATCAGGTGCAGTATATGTGTGGACATGTGCGTCATGTACCGTGTAAGCAACCTTACACTGTATCCGGCTCCATGCTCCGCAGGTTTATGTGTATGACCTCTCTTCTTGCATTCCCGACTGTCTGTTCTCTACATCACAAAAGCTCTGCACCTGCTCCCATAGTATTCCCACACAGATAAAGTACATGTATACTCAATGGAGTACTACACTGTCCTAGAATCCCCTTGTGTGCCCACTTCCCTATAGGTGCCTTCTGACCCTTCCATTGCCTTATTAGGAAGGAGGGAAGTTTCTTTGCTTACCAGTGGGAGTGGGAAGCACTGAGCTTTTTCGAGGTGAATCGGAAATTTGCCAGAAAGTAGCCGCCGC